>NC_069504.1:927021327-927340077 GCF_027579735.1 Bombina bombina | reverse complement strand
ACTTGGCACCCTGGTTGATGACTTTATGGCATTGTGAGTGCATATACACATGGAGGACATATATATATATATATATATATATATATATATATATATATATATATATACATATATATATATATATTTATATATATATATATATATATATATTTGTTCCTCTTACATTACTATATATTTTGCAACTATTGCCTATTATTGTATTTTTTATTTACTTTTATTTAACTTTTTTTTACTATTTTTTTAAAAATTATTCTTCCATAATTTGTTAAATACATTTTTTATTTTTAGTAGTTTTGTAGCTGAATACAAAATACAGTATTATTATATCCATTGTGGTTTCAAAATATGGATATTAACAATTATGTTAGTTTTACTCACTATATGTTTTTCACGGGTTCTTAAAGTGTTAACATAATTTACCTGAAACACTATAAATAAGCACATCACCTGTGTAATCACACCTCTCTGATGAAGTGTGATTCCTCACACGAAATACGTAAGATGACTTTATTTGCACCTTATGGGGAGCAACTGATGTTGTCTTGTATACTATCACATGGAGTAAATGCACCGAAGTTTGCACCAGTCTGATTGCTGTCGCCTTCTTTGATTCATTGGCTTTTGTGTAGCTGAGCTAAAAGCAGCATTTTGAGAGCAAGGGGATCTTAAAAGGACAGTCTAGTATAAATTACACTTTCATTATTCAGATAGGATTTTTAATTTTAATCAACTTTCCAAATTACTTTTATCATCAAATTTGCTTTTTTCTCTTGGTATTCTTAGTTTAACCCCTTAATGACCGAGGACGTGCAGGGTACGTCCTCAGAAAAAAGGCAGTTAATGCCTGAGAACGTACCCTGCACGTCCTCGGTGTGGAAAGCAGCTGGAAGCGATCCTGCTCGCTTCCAGCTGCTTTCCGGTTATTGCAGTGATGCCTCGATATGGAGGCATCCTGCAATAACCTTAGATGGCCATCCGATGCAGAGAGAGCCACTCTGTGGCCCTCTCTGCACCGGACATCGATGGCCAGTATCGTTGGTGGGTGGGAGCCGGTGTGGGAGGTGGGTGGCGGCCATCGATGGCCCTTGTCATGTGGAGGGGGGGCGGGATCGTGGGCGTGCAAGTCCGGGCGCGCGCGGGGGGCGCGCGCACGTGCACGAGGGGGCGCGCGCGGGGGCGCACCGGGGCAGGGACCGGGTGGGGACCGCTGCACTACAGAAAAAAATGTGTCCCAAAATAAAAGTGGGACGAGTAATTAAAAAAACCCCACCTTATTCGTTATTTAGGTGGTGGGGGTTGGTCCGGGGGGGGGGGGGGGGGAATAACAAAAATAAAAATGAAATAAATATTTGATTGTGCAAAATGGGTACTGGCAGACAGCTGCCAGTACCCAAGATGGCCCCCAATAAGGCAGAGGAGGAGGCTTAGAGAGCTGTTTTGGGGGGGATCAGGGAGGTTGGGGGCTAAGGGGGGATCCTAAACACAGCATATGTAAATATGCTTTTTTTTTTTTTTTCTTTTAAAAAAAAAAAAAATCTTTTATTTTAGTACTGGCAGACTTTCTGCCAGTACTTAAGATGGCGGGGACAATAGTGGGGTGGGGGAGGGAAGGGAGCTGTTTGGGAGGGATCAGGGGGTGGGATGTGTCAGGTGGGAGGCTGAACTCTACACTAAAGCTAAAATTAACCCTGCAAGCTCCCTACACACTACCTAATTAACCCCTTCACTGCTAGCCATAATACACGTGTGATGCGCAGCAGCATTTAGCGACTTTCTAATTACCAAAAAGCAACGCCAAAGTCATATATGTCTGCTATTTCTGAACAAAGGGCATCCCAGAGAAGCATTTACAACCATTTGTGCCATAATTGCACAAGCTGTTTGTAAATAATTTCAGTGAGAAACCTAAAATTGTGAAAAAATTAACGTTTTTTTTAATTTGATCGCATTTGGCGGTGAAATGGTGGCATGAAATATACCAAAATGGGCCTATATCAATACTTGGGGTTGTCTACTACACTACACTAAAGCTAAAATTAACCCTAGAAGCTCCCTACATGCTCCCTAATTAACCCCTTCACTGCTGGGCATAATACGCGTATTTTGCGCAGGGGCATTTAGCAGCCTTCTAATTACCAAAAAGCAAAGCCAAAGCCATATATGTCTGCTATTTCTGAACAAAGGGGATCCCAGAGAAGCATTTACAACCATTTATGCTATAATTGCATAAGTTGTTTGTAAATAATTTCAGTGAGAAACCTAAAGTTTGTGAAAATATTTGTGAAAAAGTGAAAACATTTTTTTATTTGATCGCATTTGGCGGTGAAATGGTGGCATGAAATATACCAAAATGGGCCTAGATCAATACTTTGGGATGTCTTCTAAAAAAAAATATATACATGTCAATGGATATTCAGGGATTCCTGAAAGATATTAGTGTTCCAATGTAACTAGCGCTAATTTTGAAAAAAAGTGGTTTGGAAATAGCAAAGTGCTACTTGTATTTATGGCCCTATAACTTGCAAAAAAAGCAAAGAACATGTAAACATTGGGTATTTCTAAACTCAGGACAAAATTTAGAAACTATTTAGCATGGGTGTTTTTTGGTGGTTGTAGATGTGTAACAGATTTTGGGGGTCAAAGTTAGAAAAAATTTGTTTTTTTCCATTTTTTCCTCATATTTTATAATGTTTTTTATAGTAAATTATAAGATATGATGAAAATTATGGTATCTTTTGAAAGTCAATTTAATGGCGAGAAAAACGGTATATAATATGTGTGGGTACAGTAAATGAGTAAGAGGAAAATTACAGCTAAACACAAACACCGCAAAAATGTAAAAATAGCCTTGGTCCCAAACGGACAGAAAATGGAAAAGTGCTGCGGTCATTAAGGGGTTAAACTAAACATAGGTAGGCTCATATGCTAATTTCTAAGCCTTTGAGGGCTGCCTCTTATCACATGCTTTTTAAATCTCTTTTCAACACAAAGAGACAGAAAGCACACGTGGGCCATATAGATAACACTGTGTTCAGGCACAGAAAGTTATTTAAGATTTAGCACAAAACAATGCTAAATTTAAAACAATAGATAATAAATAGTCACAGTCATGTGATCAGGGGGCTGGAAGAAGGTTCTTTTATACAAGGTAATCACAGAGGTAAAAAGTATATTAATATAACTGTGTTGGTTATGCAAAACTGGGGAATGGGTAATAAAGGGATTATCTATCTTTTAAAACAATAACAATTCTATGGTAGACTGTCCCTTTAATGTTACACTCATTCTTAATTAATAAATAATTGAACAAAAAATTGCCTTACTGTGAGCTTAAAAAATACCCCCAAACATGTAATATGTTCTACTCAGGAGAGTGAGTTTTATGAGTCAATATGTCAACCCAGAGTGAGAGAAAACGGTTTCCCTACCAAGACACTAACCTGAAGTTGATCAGAGGTGACATTCTAGGATATTTTAAGACATGTTTTATACACATTTATGTTACTGGATGACCAAATATGACAAACATATCATGTTTGGTATCAAAAGCATTCTCATGATGTCACAATGGTATTGCTTATAAGGGTATGTGTATTATAGAAACATTATGGCATTTTGGATTTATGGCCTGTCATAAAAAAATGGGTGGCTACCTTTCTCTCCACTCTGGAAGGAGCATGGTCAGAAACCTAACCTCAGAAATGAATGTATTTAATGGTGATTTTAGCAAAATAATAGTGTAATTCTACATGGGAGACTTTGAGCATCAGCATGTTTGATCATATTTCTGCTATCTCCCTGGAACAGAGGCTATTCTGGTAAAGTTGTAGGTTATATTTCTCCTTTTTATTTAGAATAAAACAAAATGTTTTGCTTTGTGTAATTGTGTTTGTTAGTTATTTTCTTTTATATAAATGCACTCTGACACTTTGCTCAAAATTAATGTTCCTTTATTAAGTTTTTACCTTTGTCGTATAACAGTATTGTGTTTTTTAGATTGCTTTTTGCTTAAACTGTCTTTTGGGATTTTTAATCTGTTAGTCTGGGGATTTCCTTGGGAATTCCCATATAATAATAAAAAATGTGGTGGCATCAGAGATAGTTTAGTGTGGGTGGCATTAAAGGGGAGTTTGGGCATTTTTCTAGGTTTAATACAGACTAGAGAATGTTTGTTATCCCTTGCATCTATTGAACAAAGTCACAGCCTTGCTTGGAGTGGTTAAACTGTATCAAACTGGTTAAGGTGGATAGGGTCTGTTAACTCTTTCTGTGACAAACTGGTGACCTTTGCAGGGTTGGTTAAACCCTGTACGTCACATACGTCCTTCAATGTCCTATGATAAAGGGTTTAATAAAATCATCAGCAAGGGAGGAATAAATATTGTTCTTAGAATTATTGTAAACATACTTCTAATAAACTTACAGTTTTTAGTTATGGTATTTGTCCTGGCTTAATTCATATCAACATTCACACATACCAAAGCATACAGAATATTTTCAGATTCCAACCTATATACTATAAGAAGTTTTTAATTGATTAAAATAATTCCCTGATTCCCAGGCATCTTACGTAATAAACCAGTATTTTATAAAGTTACCTCCCTCATCTATGTTTCATATAATATATATTCTGCCAATAACCCATAGTTTAATTACTAGAGATTGTAATTACTATAGCGTGGGTTTACAGTTTTGAAATAATATATATGTCCTTATAAAAAGCTGATCTTTAAAACAGCTGCATAAGCAGTAATAACAATGTGATCTTTAGCATGAACATGTTGTGTGTACAGAGATTCATCTTGTGATAATGTTCAAGCCAGCTTCTGTATTGACAGTGGCAATGTAAATAATGTCTTTTTATTATATAGGTTGTCAATTGAACAAACACGTTTGTCATAGGCATAACTAAAGGCTTTGCTGTCTTTCAAAAGCATGCATGCATGTAGGTGTGCCTCTGGATTCCACGGGGGTTAACTAACGTCTACTGGCTGCAAAGTGTGGGCAAACCCAATAAAAAAAGAAAAAACATATTGAACAATTCTTTTTAGGATTGCTTGACACATTGGATTTAGTGAATAATGCCTTACAATACCGGATAAATGTCAAACAAGATCATTAACTGGTATCTAGCAGAATTGGAAAAAGTTACACATTCAGCTATATATATTTTCTTGTTTGCATATTATTTTCCCCCAAATAACACAAAAAAGGAATATGCTTTGACTCCCATACAGATTATGAAAAGTTCCCCTTTTGGAAATATATCCTATTCATAAACAACTAATGAAAATACATATTACCACACCTAACCAAATAAAAATAGGGAAACACCTTTAATTTAGACACAATTGAATATATTTTATGTTATTCACATAATAAGCAAAACAATTGTAACTAATATTCACACTGCAACTTGAAAACAATAATCAATAAAGGGCTAGATTATAAGTGGAGCGGTACTTTGCACTACCGCTTGCGTGTTAAGTTCGCTAGATAATGGCTTTTTGCGTATGTCAGGTAGCTCACATAATACAAGCTGAAAGTAAAAAGCATGAGCACTAACCAGATGTGCACAAAAAGCCAAATATCTTGACAGTGTTAACATATTCCCCCATAGACTTTAATGGAGTGTAAAAAGTTGAAAACAACTTAACACCCTTATGAAATATTAATATTTTACATTCCAATGTTCTTCACATAGTATAATATGTTTTATATATATATATATATATATATATATATATAAATATATATATATATATATATATAGGTATATAGGTATAGATATATATTTTTTTAAAAATACATGCAATATATATATATATATATATATATATATATATATAAACTTGTATTGAAAAATAAAAAGAGCATTTTCTTCTATGTGAAAAACATGGGAATGTAAAATATTCATAACTACTTTCAGTTTAGCGTTGTAGGTTTAAATCCTGTCAGATTAGCGTGTGAGCGGTGTTAGGTTTTTTCCAGTTTACGCGCTGCATTGCAGTCTATAGGGAGAAGAAGTCCTGTTACGCGCATACATTTTACTTTCAACTAAATAGCGCGCCACTTGTAATCTGGCCCTCATTCTGCTGACCGAGCCTACACACTATGTGATACATCTATACTATAAAAAGTGCAAATGAAATAAATATAAATAGTACCCATGGCCCTAAAGTTGATAACACTAATGATGGCAGGCATACAAAAAAAAGTAAATGAAGGAAAAGGTGCCATAGGTACAAGGCAACATATATCAGGTGCAGATATTATAACTGCTGCAAAGTTATTAAAGTGAATGTCAATTTTGATGCTAAAGTGCCCGGTTTTTAAATTTTTTTATCAAAAACAGGGGCACTTTAATTCATCAAGATTGACATTTCACTTCTGTTGAGAAAAAAACTTACCTTTTAATCTTCACAGCAGCTCCAGCTTCCTCCGGTCGTTGCAAGCCATTTCTGAAGTCAGAAATGATGGATAAGTCATCCTCCAATCACAGCTTCCCCCCAGGGGGAATCAGTGTCTGATTCAACGCCATGATTGGAGGAAGCCGGATTCCTCATTTTAGACCCAGGAAGAGGCTTTGCGACGGCGGAGGAAGCTGAAGCTGCTGTGAAGATTAAAAGGTAAGTTTTTTTTCTCAACAGAAGTGAAATTTAAATTTTGATGAATTAAAGTGCCCCTGTTTTTAATCAATTTTTTTTTAAAACCGGGCACTTTAGCATCAAAATTGACATTCACTTTAACTTATAGGACATTTTGCTGCAGTTGATAACCTTTTTCCACTTCCCCTTAAGATACCAAAAATGATTACAAGCAACTTAGTTTTGAACTTACAGGGACACTCCAGTCAAAATTTGAATCTACATGGGTGCATTTCAGTTTTGAATAGAAACATTTTTGTATTATAAATGTATTAGCAATAATGCTTCTCATAAAAGCTATAGCTGTTTCAAAAGTGTATTTAAGTATGCACCGTGCATCAACATTTTAAACGCAACACTTGCTCAGAGAGCCTAAGCTTCTTGTACCAACTGGTAATTACTCAATTTGCTTATTACTGACGCGATACAAGCCCCACTGGTGCTCTCAGCAGCTGCAGTAATTAAAATGCTGGTGTAGTGAGAATATCTATTGATGCTTCACATGCATGTGCAGAGAAAAATGCTAACGCTACAACAGTAATAAATTTTACTGGAAGTATTTTTGCCAATAGGTGCATAATCCAAAAACATTTCTGAAGATGTAATTCATATTTGTGCATTTAATTTTTTATCTGTATGTCCCTTTAAGCTGTCTTTACTCTGTCTTCCACAAAAAAATGACCAAAATACTGTATATAAAAAATAAATTGTATTGGCTTAACTTAAAGGGACATGAAACCCAATTTTTTTCTTTCATGATTTAGAAAGAGCATACAATTATAAACAACTTTCTAATTTACTTCTATTATCTATTTTGCTTCATTCTCTTGATATTCTTTGCTGAAAAGCATATCTAGATATGCTTAGTAGCTGCTGATTGGTAGCTGCACATAGATGCCTCCTTTGTTTGGTTCACTGTGTGCATTGCTATTTCTTCATTAAAGTATATCTAAAGAATAAAGCAAATTAGGTAATAGAAGTAAATTGGAATGTTGTTTAAAATTATATTCTCTACCTTAATCATGAAAGAAAATGTTTGGGTATAGTGTCCCTTTAAGCTTTTGTTTTTGTTCATGGGACATTTGCACTCATGGATGTGCTTTTACAATTTGTACATCTTCAAAACTCTCACATATTTTTTTTAAGTGCATTTAGTATTTTCAGTTTAGCTTTCAAAGCTTTGCATAAATATACACTGATAGTTTGACGAAAAACAGTATCACTTAGCAAGAGTTGCATAAAATGCCAGCACTATAAAAATAGGAAACAGTAAGCATCAGGCTGAAATGATTCCACTGTGGAAATAAACAGCAGTTACAAGGCATGGGTGAAATGTGTATACAGTACACACATAAATAAAGATAGATTTAGGATGTTATTGAAAAGCAAATGCTTACAAATGAGGACAATCTTATATTACCTGGAAATAGCTTTTATTCTTTCACACATGAGAAGCATTCATGATCACAATATATATAAATATGTGTGTATAGTAGAACTAAGTAATACCTTTATTATAATAACTAATAAAACAAATTATTATTATATACAAGTTATTTAGTATATGTTAACCAAATTATTTTATTTGTTCTAATTTAGTGTTTTCCAAATAAATTCAGCAGCACAACATTTTCTTTCAGCTTCACTAATATTGGTGAAATACCAAGACTATACCAGAGCCACCAACCATCCCCATATTGCAGGATTGTTGCAGCGTGGGAGCTCTGCACTACTGTCCCTCCTGCAGCTTCCCCTTCAAGGCAAATGTCCTGATTTCGAGAGCAAAGCAAAGGACTACCGTAGCCACAACTATGTCCCTTCCATGACTACACCTATGGTCCTCCCAACTACACCAACATCATACCCAACCAGTCCATGGCGCAACACACAGTTTACACCCTCTGGTAATGACACAAAATGAAATACCAGAGTTCCCTCCCGAGGCACATAGAGTAGGAACCCCTGGTTAGGTTATTTTTAGGAAGAGATTGAAATTTTGGATAAAAAAATATGAATATACATATTTATAAGTCAATTTAATTTCCAAAATAAGTAGAATAAAACTTGTTTCCAGGATTATTACAATGTTCTGAATGCTATTGTATCCAGATTGTGAATAAAGGTGTTCTTCTACGTACATTGTTGATCATTAAGTTAAAGCTTTATAATTTGATTGTGCAACTAATAATGGGCAGCCAGTCCTAAATGCATGTTTGCAAACAACTGGGCATTAAGGACAAGCTGATAAGTAGAATTGCCACTAATCTAGTAGTGGGCAGTGACATGCCTCACAAGCAATAGTTTAACACACAAAAAAAATTATTACATTATATGATATGATCACAGATTCGAGCATATGCAATACAGAGAATATAATATATAAAGGATTGCAGAGTTGATCAATGTATATGGTAGGCAATTAAGGAATTATGCAATGTCAGATGTAAAGTGAAATAATGAAGCAATCTTTACTAACTCTATTATATTATTTATGTTCTTGTGCATATATCTTTATTTATATTAGCTATTATTTTTGTTTTCTGGAAAATCTTAACAGAAACAACAACAAAAACAAACAAACAAAAAAAACAACAACAAACGTCACTGAAAAATACTGTAAGGACACAAATGTCTTTTCTTTCTGTACTTAACCATATGCAATTCTATTATAGTTAAGCCTTGACTTAACTTGCAATTATCTTCAATTTAATCTATGCCTTATGGTGACAACATAATACACTCAAACTACATGATAGACAAAGTATAGTTCTTGTAAATATTTACAAATATTGTTATTATAATATAATTTGGATCAAACTGTGAACAAAATTCCTAAAACATTTGGTTACTATGGAGACATTACAGGTTTAACCATAATTACCGTTGTCTCGTTGAAACAAATAGTGTCAATCAAAATCTGTAAATTAAACCTACAACGCATGCCACAGTTATAAGTTAATTCTGAATCGAAGAAAGCCCGCCCATTGATGAATCATGACAAAAAAAGTTGTGGATTTGCTTTTTGGAAAGCTTTCTCTGCAAACTGGATTAAATATTTAACACGCAATATGTAACAGTAATTCAAATTAAAGTAGCACAAAACTTTCATTTTTCCGCATGGCGTGCATTTGGGTTTTACACGATATGAAACTGGTCAGATTACACCGATGTCCTGGATACACTGAATAACTTGTTTTTCTACCTGTAGTGTCATATTATACCTACTGTCATTGACATCTTTAACTCTCAATTATAGTTTTATGCCTGTCAAAGACACTCTGTCCTCTTTATTTCTATAGACTTTTCCCTTGTGGCCTTTCAATGAGGAAATGGCACAGGACACTAAGAAGTGTTGAGAAGCACTCTGGGATTGTTAATTAAATTGTTAAACAGTTTATAAAGGGAGAAATAATTATATTTTTCTGACAATGAGTATAGGTTTTTAAAGGGATATGGAAGTTAAATGTGATGTTACAGCCCAAACATATGTTTTTCTCTGCACCCTGCAATGCAAAATGTGTTGGAATAAAAGGGAGTTTATCCTCCAAACACCAAGATTCAACATTTTTGGATCAGCACCCTGTGTAGTGCTTGCTAAATTTAGCCACCAATCAGCAAGAGCTACCCAGGTGCCCACCCCTTTCTTAGTGCAACTGTCAATTACAGAGAGCGAGCACTCTGTGATTTCTCTTTGCCAACTTTGAGGTGGAGAAGAGTGTAAAAAGCAGTGGTCATTACATTCTTAAATTATGGGAAGTGGGCTTGCATGTGCAAACCTGTCCCACAAGGGCTCCGGAGTGGCATACGCTGCTTTGTACATGGAGCCCATGGTGTTTAAATACTGGTGCATGGGCCCTCACAGGATATTTGCGTATGCCTAAAAAAACCAGTAATAACTTTTATAAGAAGCATTTTTAATAATGGCGGTATATTGCAAAGATGCTTCTATTTCAAATTGAAATGCACATATGCATATATTATTTTTTACCATTCTATCCCTTTAATAGTTTGGCCCTCTAAATTACTTTCTGTTACCTGAAATAGTAATAATAAAAAAGTTAATGGCAATAACAATAATTACCTTAAAACAAAGTGATCTACTTTTTATATATCACATTTCTTTTACATAAAATCAGTGTAATTTATTAAACTTTTAACATTTAACCAATGAAACCATTAAAAAAAAAAATAAGATTTTTAAGTTAAGGGAAAATATTTATTTTGTGGTAAAACTGAGTAATCACAGAGAAAAGATTTCTGGTTCCTATTATTATAAAAAATCCTCTTCCATAAAAAATAAATAACTCTCCTTTTCAGTTTATGAATAAATAATGTTCTGTTTGTGTCCAGCTGATAACAATTTAAAATGTCATTTCTTTTTTTTATGTTAGGTAGAAGAAAATATATCTTGTTTTCTTTGTATGGTAAAAAGCACAGAACAGCTTAAAAACATCATCCTTACTTTTCATTACAAAAGTGGGGTTTTTAAACTGGGCTTATTTATCTTTTGGAAATCTATGCAAAAATAACAATCATTCTAATTTCATCTAAACTGGGATTTGTTTTGTTTTGTTTGTAAGCAAATGGCTAATTAATTCAAACCAATGTAAAACTTATCCAAGGAACAATGATTTATTTTGTCTAATTAAAGTGCATACATATGAAACTGAAATGGTATTTTTAGTGTTCTGGAAAAAAAAATCTTAAAATACACTTAAAGGGACAGTCTACACTAAAATTGTTATTGATTAAAAAGATAGATACTACTTACTTTACTACCCATTCCCCAGCTTTGCACAACCAACATTGATATATCAATACACTTTATAACATTTAAACCTCTAAATTTCTGCCTTTTTCTAAACCACTAGAAACAGACCTCATCACATGCTTTTTTAGCAGGAGACTGCTAGTTCATGTGGGCCACATGGATAGCATTGTGTTCACGCCCGAGGAGTCATTTAACACAAGTACTAAATGCAAGTCAATAGATAATAACTAAAAAGTCATGTGATCAGAAGATGCTTAGATACAAGGTAATCACAGAGATAAAAAGTATATTAATATAACTGTGTTGGTTATGCAAGACTGGGGAATAGTTAATAAAGGGATTATCTATCTTTTAAAACAATAACTGTCCATTTAAAGTAAATTTCTTTGGTTTTTCTTTTAACCTATCTCTAAAAATGTACTTATTACCTCAGTGATATGAGATGAATATAAGAAATGTATTCTTGAAAACTTTAAAGGTACAGTAAAGTCAAAATTAAAGTTTCCTGATCCAGACACAGTATGCAGTTTTAAACAACTTTCAAATTAAATTATATGATCTAACTTGATTTGTTCTTTTGGTATCTTTTGTTGAAAAGCAAAAGTAGGCTTAGGAGCAGCAATACACTACTGGGAGCTAGCTGGTGATTGGTGGCTGCACATATATTTGTATGTGTCCAGCTAGCTACCGGTAGTGCATTACTGCTCAAAAGAGGATACCAAGAGAATGAAGCTAAATTGATTACAGAAGTAAATTGCAAGTTGTTTAACCCCTTAATGACCACAGCACTTTTCCATTTTCTGTCCATTTGGGACCAAGGCTATTTTTACATTTTTGCGGTGTTTGTGTTTAGCTGTAATTTTCCTCTTACTCATTTACTGTACCCACATATATTATATACCGTTTTTCTCGCCATTAAATGGACTTTCCAAAGATACCATTATTTTCATCATATCTTATAATTTACTTTAAAAAAAATTATAAAATATGAGAAAAAAATGGAAAAAAAACACACTTTTTCTAACTTTGACCCCCAAAATCTGTTATACATCTGCAACCACCAAAAAAACACCCATGCTAAATAGTTTCTAAATTTTGTCCTGAGTTTAGAAATACCCAATGTTTACATGTTCTTTGCTTTTTTTGTAAGTTATAGGGCCATAAATACAAGTAGCACTTTGCTATTTCCAAACCATTTTTTTTTTCAAGATTAGCGCTAGTTACATTAGAACACTAATATCTTTCAGGAATCCCTGAATATCTATTGACATGTATATATTTTTTTTTAGTAAACATCCCAAAGTATTGATCTAGGCCAATTTTGGTATATTTCATGCCACCATTTCACCGCCAAATGCGATCAAATACAAAAAATCGTTCACTTTTTCACAAATTTTTTCACAAACTTTTGGTTTCTCACTGAAATTATTTACAAACAGCTTGTGCAATTATGGCATAAATGATTGTAAATTTTTCTTTGGGATCCCCTTTGTTCAGAAATAGCAGACATATATGGCTTTGGTGTTGCTTTTTGGTAATTAGAAGGATGCTAAATGCCACTGTGCACCACACGTGTATTATGCCCAGCAGTAAAGGGGTTAATTAGGGAGCATGTAGGGAGCTTTTTGGGGTAATTTTAGCTTTAGTGTAGTGTAGTAGACAACCCCAAGTAATGATCTAGGCCCATTTTGGTATATTTCATGCCACCATTTCACCGCCAATTGCGATCAAATTAAAAAAAAAGTTAAATTTTTCACAATTTTAGGTTTCTCACTGAAATCATCTACAAACAGCTTGTGCAATTATGGCACAAATTGTTGTAAATGCTTCTCTGGGATCCCCTTTGTTCAGAAATAGCAGACATATATGGCTTTGGCGTTGCTTTTTGGTACTTAGAAGGCCGCTAAATGCCGCTGCGCATCACACGTGTATTATAGCTAGCAGTGAAGGGGTTAATTAGGAAGTTTGTAGGGAGCTTGCAGGGTTAATTTTAGCTTTAGTGTAGAGATCAGCCTCCCACCTGACACATCAGACCCCCTGATCCCTCCCAAACAGCTCCCTTCCCTCCCCCACCCCACAATTGTCCCCGCCATCTTAAGTACTGGCAGCAACTCTGCCAGTACTAAAATAAAATATATATTTAGGCTTTTTGGGGTTTTTTTTAAGCATATTTACATATGCTGCTGTGTAGGAGCCCCCCTTAGCCCCCAACCTGGCTGATCCCCCACCAAACAGCTGTCTAACCCTCCCCCTCTGCCTTAATGGCCGCCATCTTGGGTACTGGCAGCTGTCTGCCAGTACCCAGTTTATAAAAAAACCAGTTGCTTTTTATTTTTTCCCCATTTTCTGTAGTGTAGCTCCCCTACCCACCAAAGAACAAACCCCCACCCCCTCCTAGATACCTTTGACTGTTTTTTTTTTAAAAATAAAAAGCTTTACACAAACTTTTAGCACAGTCTTTTCTGTAGTGTAGCGGTTCCCACCCGCTCCCGCCCCGTGCACGCGCCCGCCCGCCTCCCGACGTGCACGCGCGCGTGCCTGTGCGCGCCCCCATCGCCCCCGCCCCCGATCCCGCCCCCCTCTACATTACCCGGTCCATCGATGGCCGCCCACCCGCCTCCCAAGTCAGCTCCCACCCACCAACGTTACCGGCCACCGATGTCCGGTGCAGAGAGGGCCACAGAGTGGCTCTCTCTGCACCGGATGGCCATTTAAGGTTATTGCAGGATGCCTCCATATCGAGGCATCACTGCAATAACCGGAAAGCAGCTGGAAGCGAGCAGGATCGCTTCCAGCTGCTTTCCACACCGAGGACGTGCAGGGTACGTTCTCAGGCATTAACTGCCTTTTTTCTGAGGACGTACCCTGCACGTCCTCGGTCGTTAAGGGGTTAAAGTTGCATGCCCTATCTGAACCATGAATAAAAAATGTTGGGTTTCATTTCCCTTTAATGACCATTTAAACAATGTTTATAAGCTACTGACACTGAACACTAATTTAATCTATAGCTAGACCTGTATCGCTTATCCCCACACAAACATTTGCATTTAAAGTTTTTGAGTTGATAATATTTACAAACCAACAAGATCATTCCAACTGTTTGATGCTATGAGCCAGTGATTTTTAACCTTTTTTTTGCCGTGGCACACTTTTTTACATTAAAAAAATCCCGTGGCACACCACCATCCCAAAATTTAAAAAAAAATCACACGTAGCCTAATACAGCATATATATATACACATACACACAAACACACACATACTGTATGTATTGTGCTGTTATGCCATGCCTCCTACAAACTTACCCTGCACTGGGAGTAAAAAACAAGCAAAGTTAAAAAATATGTCACACTGTTGTCAGTCTGCCGTGGCACACCTGAGGATCTCTCACGGCACACTGGTTGAAAAACACTGCTATGAGCAACTACAATTCTTTATTTTTGTTACACTTCCAAAGTAAATCATCTTTCATCATTTTTTGTTTTCCATTTCCAGCTTCCTTCCTGTATAACACTTTTACCACTGCTTTGCCTCTTGGTTACACACAACCTTTGTTTTTTCCCTAAAATATAAACCACAAATACAACAAATTGTCAAAACCAAGCTCTGCATTTACTGTCTTTGTGAAACCACAGAGTAATAACATGAGTAGTTTATCATCAGTTATCTTCGTATAAGTGAAAGTGTGTATTTGTTTCATGATATTAGGCCAGACAATAGAATGGATACCACTTTGTGGCTTATTTACATTTACTCAATTTTAAAATTTAAAGACATGAGAAAGTAGGTGCTTGTGAACAATCTGACTATATCCAGCTGGTTTTAAAGTGAGATAGAGCATTCAATTTTTAACAACTTTCAGATTTACATTTATTATAATTCATTCTCTTGGTATCCTTTGTTAAAGGAGGAGCAATGCACTACAGCGATCTAGCTGAACACATCAGTAAGCCTTTTCAACAAGGGATACCAAGAAAACTTTGCAAGTTAGATAATAGAAGTACATTGGATAGTTGTTTAAAATTGTATGCTTTATCTGAATCGCAACAGAAACATTTTGGGTTCCATGTCCCTTTAAGACATATTGCTGATTTTAAATAGAAATATAATCCAAAAGCTGCATCATGTGGGCTGTTATTTGTGACAGTTTAGACGTATGTCTTCATAATGATGTATTCACTTGGGTTGTTCACAAAGAGCTAATTGTAAAGACACAATCTTAACTTGATCATGTGAATTTGTATATGGTATTTAAGTCATAACAATGAAACTTGTATGCAAAAGAAAAATAAATGAATACTATAACTAAACTCTAGCGATAGACTTAATTCTCGTTTAAATGAATCGTATGTTAAATCAGATCAAACGAAAAAGCTTAAGTAGTTTAAAAATGTAATCCTTTAAAAAGTACACACTTTTCTAAGATCCATCTAAATTATAGCATTTTTACATGTATCACAGTCTTACTGTGTTACACACAGGTGTGATAGTTATTCCTATTTGCCAATAAAAATGAAAATATGTATTTCCTCCTAAGTTTAGAGACAGGAAGAGAGAGAGCGAGAAAGCTAAAGAGAGAGGAATCTGTCTGTCTGTGTCTCTCTCTCTTTCTCACTTTCTAATATAGATTGTCCAGAAATCATATTAAGTTTTGCATTGCTTTCCAAATATTTTATTTTTTTAAAGATGTTTTCTGTAGAACATTAGTGGATACACCCTCAAATTAAAATTAACTGTAATGCTTTTTATATGTTAAATTTTATGATGTTGGATTAGTTGCACTTAATGCTGGTAAATGTTTGGCCATTAACAGTAGAAAAAAAATAGCACTTTGCCAAGTTAAAATTATAAGTGCTAAACTAGAAAACGTTTGGCTCCTCTGTTTGCAAAAACATATTTTAGAAACTACACAGATATATATTTTATTAAATTGTGATAAAATAACCGTATTTAAAGGGACAGTCAACACTAGAATTGTTGTTGTTTAACAAGATAGATAATCCCTTTACTACCAGTTCCCCAGTTTTGCATAACCAACACAGTTATAATAATACACTTTTTACCTCTGTGATTACCTTGTATGTAAACCTCTGCAAACTGCCCCCTTATTTCAGTTCTTTTAACAGTCTTGCATTTTAGCCAATCAGTGCTGATTCCTATGTAACTCTGCGTGCGTGAGCACACTGTTATCTATATGTCACACATGAACTAATGCCCTCTAGTGGTGAAAAACTGTCAAAATGCATTCAGGTAAGAGGCGTACTTCAAGGTCTAAGAAATTATCATATGAGCCTACCTAGGTTTAGCTTTCAACTAAGACTACCAAGAGAACAAAGCAAAATTGGTGATAACAGTACATTGGAAAGTTGTTTAAAATTGCATGCCCTTGGCGAGATTACATATACGGAGCAAGCTTCAGCGTAACTGCTGAAACTCGTGCCGCCCTTAATTTCACCTCGCACATCGGGGTATCACATATATGGCGCTGGCAGTTCATAAAGTGCCGTACGTCGGATAAACTAGCAATATACAGAAATGTGCGTAAATACAAATTTCTGGAGTCGCCAATGACTTACGGCACTTTAGAAACTGCCGGCGCCTAAGAAAATAAAAAAAAATATCAAATCTCCCGTAAAAGTCTAACCCGCCTCCCAAAAATAAACCCGACATGTAAAAACCGCTATATCCGCAATCCCCCCACATCGCAACTAATAAAAAAAGTATTGACCTCTAAACCAACAACTCCCCACAACGCAATATGCCTAATTAAACTATTAACCCCTAATCCGCCATTCACCCACATTGTGATTTACCTAGTAAAAGTTTTAACCCCTAAATCTGCCAACCCCAACATTGCAAAAAAAAATTAAAATTCTAAATTACAATTAAAATAAAAAATCCTAACAGTACTAAGAAAAATAAACCTAATATTAAATTAAAATAAATTATCTAAAATTACCAAAAAATCTAAAATTACCAAAAATAAAAAAGTCTAATATTACAGAAAATAATAAACAAAATTATCTAAAATAAAAAAATGAAACCTAATCCCTATGAAAATAAAAAAGCCCCCCAATTAAAAAAACCCTAATCTAATGTTAAAATATCAATAGCCCTTAAAAGGGCCTTTTGTAGGGCATTGCCTTAAGTTAAACAGCTCTTTTACCTTACAAAAATACTAAGTCCCCCCTCTAACAGTAAAACCCAACACCCAACAAAACCCCCAAAATAAAAAAAACCTAACACTAAAAAATCTTTAACTACCCATTGCCCCTAAAGGGGCATTTGTATGGGCATTGCCCTTAAAAGGGCATTCAGCTCTTTTAAGGGTGCCCAGTAAATCCTTATTCTAAAAAAAACAAAACGCTAAAAATAAAAAAAAATCCTTACTCTAACCCCCAAATAGGTACTCACCATTCCTGAAGTCCGGCGGAGAAGGTCCTGTTCCAGGTGGGAAAGTCTTCTTCCAAGCGGCCGACATCTTCTTCCAAGCGGGGACCACTTCCTTCTTCATCCAGGACCAAGCCGGCGCAGAGCGGAGATGTGCACGGAGCAGGACCAGCGACTGCGGAGCCATAGAGCGTGGAGGATCCTCTTCGTATGATCACCGCCGTACACTGAATAGTGAATTCAAGGTACGCGTTTAAATATGGCGTCCTTTGCATTCCTATTGGCTAATTTGATTCTTCAAATTCAAATCAGCCAATAGGATGAGAGCTACTGAAATCCTATTGGCTTTTTAAATCAGGGAGTGGAATGCGGAATGGAAGGGGGAGGGAAGGGAGAAGGGGGGGGAGGGAAAGAGAAGGGAGAAGGGGGGAGGGGAGGGAGAAGGGAGGGGAGAGAGGTTTTTTTGGGGGGATGGAAATTATAATGTAAATACTTTTCATACCAGAAATTTATCAGATCAAAATCCGAGTTTAAACCTTTTGGTACTCGGGTCTGAAGCTTGTGTATCCCAAAAATTTCCCTTTTGCCCAGCAATCTTTCTTAATCACCTCCCCTCTGTTTGCTATCTACGCTTTCTATCATAGTCCATTTGAGACTATCTGTACTTTTGCCATGAAACTTCTTAAAATGATCAGCAAGAGGTGTGGTTAAAACACCATTGGTAATATTCAGTAAGTGTTCCCTTGTGCGGGATCTCACATCTCTTGTAGTGAGACTTACATATTGCAACTCACAAAGATCACAAAGTTTTTACTGTGGTATATAAATGAAACTACGTACTTACAGTTATTTACTATTTATAGCTTGTTTTACTTGAGTGCAGTGGTGGTTCTTTTTGAGTGATGATGAGTACTATGCCCCTCAAAACACATGTGTAGCATCCTGATGAGCTGCAAAGGGCTCTATATATTATGGTCACATACTTTGTTAGCCCCACTCCCCCCATTAGCCCCCCCAAAATATTACATTCTAGAACCGCTAGTGCTTGAGTGTTATCTGCTTCATATATCCTGCACATCAGCTACAAGCATCCGCTCAGCTACAAGAAATGCTGGCTTCTGCACAATTCATCCCTGGGGACGAGTCCGTCTCCTCACCAGCTGATTAGTCAACCTCCTCAGTTCTGTTGGCGGCTTCAACCAACATGGAAAGAAATTAATTTTACTCAGGACAGCTCCAGGTGATTTGATTAACATTTGTCTTTTTGTTTAGAGACATTCTGGCAAAATCGTTAAATTCTTGCTCAAGATAAAGAGGACAAATAAAAACATTTCTAACCAACAAACAACAGTGACATTAGTCTTCTAGCTTAAAAGCCTAATAACTAATTGCACAACTCTAAAAAGAACACAGGGTATAACATGACATTTCCATTACACAAATACCAAGCTATAACATCAAACTAAAACATTATGTTTCTTGGCTACAAAACTAGAGCTGCACACAGACATCATCACCTAGCTCATCCACCCTTCTTTGCTGCACCCACCCATGAACGTTCTTAATTAGGGGTAGTTCTAGAAGATAGAATTGTAAGGTATAAAAAGCTAACGAGAGTTAGATATCAAAGGTGCAAGGGGTGCTGCTGGGGTATTTATTCAAATTATCCCTCATTTGACTCTCCCCTTGCTCTTTTTAGAGCCCTAGACTTATATAAAAAAATAAGAAACTACTTACAAATTCAGGACAGTGAGTCAACTTCAAGAAAGGGTGCTAGAGTAAATAATGTAGTGCATAACATTCCACCCACATTCCCTAAAATAGATTCCTATTAGAATGAAAGTTAGCTAAACCCCCCAGCTGTTGTTAAACACTTGTCAATAAGGCAATACAAATCAATTTGATAAATGCAGGAATGGTTTTAATTCTGTTTGCTCAAAAGCTCTCTTTTGACTTTCCAAGTAAATAATGCTCACATTTCTTTCAAATCTGAACAGCACTGGATAAAGGTGCTACATCTTATTATTAAGTACTAATTAGTAAGCTGCTATTCAATGAATGGCCTCAACAGAATAACTTTTGGGAATGTCATCAAAACAGATAGATAGAAATATAGATAGATAGATAGATAGATAGATAGATAGATAGATAGATAGATAGATAGCCTGGCTGGAAATGGACTGGAAAAGTAGATGCAGGTTTGCTCATGGGAGCCTGCAAACTGAAAGCTATAAAACAGTGGTCATAAGACCACAGCTTCCTAACCTCTCCATCACCTCAGTAGTGGCAGAATTAAATCACTCCAAACCTGTTCATCTGGGGTGATTCACAATTCATACTCTAGCATTTTTGGCCATGTGACAGCAGGCGGGACAATGCTTCACATGCATATCATTTTAAAACTATAAATGCAAGCAGCTAATGTTGCTCATCTACTGCCCACTTGCCTTGAACATGTGGGGAACAGCTTCCCTAGCTGGAAACCTTGTCCACCTGCCACTTGATTACTTGATTAATGAGTTGGGGAATTTAAAAAAATGCAAGGGAATAAACAGGACTAAAATATGATTCTGTATTTTATAATATCCAGGGAAGGTTGTAGAGAGAGTGGAGGAAAAGTTTAGATAAATGTTATGAGGATGGATCCAACCAGTAATTAAACTCTACAGGGTAATTGCGTCTAAGGCTTACAGTCTAGAGGAAATAGATAACCCACCATTATGGGAGGGTCTATTTTGTACACAACAGGGAGCATCTTGAATACAATGAGAGAGCAATGCCTTAATAGCAAAACAGTGCAGATAAGTGTTACTCTTGACAATCGAATCAGTAGCCAGATGATAACACAATATTATACGAAATATTGAATATGGTGTAAAAATAAAGATGAATACTAGTAGCTGGCACACAAATTAAAATAAACTAGCCTCATAAGTATCTCAACCCTACATATAAACACAAACCCTCAAGCATATACGACAGATCCACAGACAGAGTGTGATCATGTGCAAAGGAACAACACATTGGTACTGTTGCAAATAAGGAGAATTAAAAGAGAAGTGTGAGGTGGGAAAGTGGAGGTCAGTTAAAAAGCACTCACAGATTTGGGTTATATAGCATTATTATATAATTGTATATACTAACTGGTAATATGTTGACATTTTGAGTAAATAAAGAAACCAAGAGATTCAGTATAACTTACCAACCAGTCACAAATGCAATTGCTATATTTTTTTTTCTATTTTTCTATTTTGTTAGTTTCAACAAGATAAAGTTTTTCAACCCCCTTACTAAAGTTAAGTCAAAACATGCAATGAAACTTTATTTTTTCCCTTCTTAGGTAACCCTTGCCTGAGGGAAAGAAAATCAGTTCTCAGTATCTTAACAAAGATGATCCTTCTATAGCTGTTAAGTCACCCTAGGCCCCTCTGGGGAAATTTACCACATCTAGACCAAGGAAAAAGTTTTCTTACATAAAGACATATATAAACAAATAAACATTGTAGTTGGCTGTTATCCAGGCCCTTCAGGGTGGTGTCTGCCTTCAAAGGATTCAAGTCTGAACTTTTAGACTTGTGATAGGCAAACAGTTTCTCTCCAAGAGTGGCATTTTCACCTGCTCTCCACCCCCAGAATCCTTCACTCTTATGTTTGACCGACTGTTAAAATCCCATATATATGTGCAAATAATAGTGTGTGGGGGTGGGGGAGGAGTAGATTGCTGTTATATTGTTTGAATTTTAAAGGATGAAATAAATGTTCTGAAGGTTAAAATAAAAAATCCATCCTGTCTTGCTCTAGGTAACAGGATAATGGCTACTTTACTTGACAGTTGCGCACCAACTAATACACAGTTCCATATTTTTAATTCCAGTGGTTAGGATCTAAAAATATCTCTGAGCACATGTTTGTTAATTAATGCATCTGTCACTTTGGTTAAACCAACTTGTCTCAAGTAAAGATACAATAAAAGCCTGCCAGCCACAGCAATTGGATAATGAATTTTCATTAAAATTAATATTAAGTGGAAATCGATGTTAACATTTCCTGATTCAGACACCACTTGAAATTGAAAAATTGGGTACATTGATAAAATATTTTGTATGAAACTAACTGATTTTCTCTTCTTCCTTCTTCTGAGTTTACATTTAGGGATATATTAGACCATAAGAAAAATAAAATGATTGACTAGTGTTGGAGTTTGACTTGCAAAAAGGATGATATTTTCATTAAAAACTCTACTGACTCGTTGCTATTTTTTAGGATAAACATTGTTATAGCACATAATGTATCCTGATTCCTCACTATACTTACATTTGGTAAGAGATGTTTTTTAACCAGTGGCTTAAGAGTAAGTGTTGTTCAATAACTCTTTGTTCTTAAGAAACTCCTCTGACAAGTCAACCAGAGAAATCTTCGAGAAAGTCAACTTTTGTTTAGAAGCATATCAGTGCTTCAAAGAAAATCACTATAATCTTAGCAGTTTCAATAAACCACTGAGCGCTACGTGAGGAGTGACAAAACAATGTTTATAAAATGCTTCTTAAATAAGGTCGTTGTTCCACGCTCAGATAAACATGGTTTTAATAAAATGCAGAACTTGCTTAGTGCTTGCCAGAAAGACATTAAGCCACTTTAAATCTTGTTCTGCTGTCTATTTTGATGTCAATGTTCATGCAAGTATTTCTATTCATACAACTTTATTTTGTCAACAGACAAGAGTCAACAGAAAATAACACACACACACAACTGGAAGACAATTAAAAACAGCTTGGCTAATTTTATTTATTGTTACTTCGCAACAAGAGAGGTCTGTCACTCAATATTTGGTGTTCTAAGAACCCAACCTTTTAATTTATAATGTTATTTTCTTTTAAATTTAATTAGTATAAATGTAACTGTAATTCTGTAACCACATTGTATTTTATTCAAAGTCAGCCTTTGCTTATGATTAAATTATTACCAACCTCACTAAACCTACCTGAATAACACCACCATGTTAAACAAAAAGTAGCATACAAAATCAGGAGATGGAGTAAAAAGGCAACAGTGGCAATATTTATTATATACTATCAACTAACATAATAAATACTAACTTCAGTAACATTCGGATTTAAAATAAGATGATAAACTCATAATAAACTGACATCAAGTGTGCTTGGATTGCTAAAGAAGAAATTGTCGAATATCCAAAAATGAGCAATACACCTAGTGCTCATTGTCCAAGGAGTTTAAACATTGGTTTTAGACCCTTCCCTTCTTTACATAGTTACATAATAACATAGTAGAAAAAAAGACAGAAGTCCATTGAGTTCAACATATACAAATCTTAATATATTTACAATAAAATCTGAAGATGATCTTAAATTAACCCCATTAAAAAAGGTGACCCATTTAACACAAGCAATCATATCCCTGAATTCTGTTTCTAGACAGAAATGTATCTAAACCATTATTAAATGTATCTAAGGTACTGGCATTTACTACTTCCTTAGGTAATGAGTTGCACAATTTGATTGCTCTTACACTGAAAAAAATGTTTTTGTTGCTGGAGATTAATTTCCTCCAGCCAGAATTAGCAAATAATTAGTAAGCATCACCAAACACATTAACACAAACTAGAAAAAAAGAAAATAACAGAGACTCCATAACAACAGTTTTGCCTTAAAAATATAATTTTATACACCATGGTTAATACCACCTTAACAGAAAGTGAATGTAAGCTCTGATATATGTAACAAGTCACATTTAAAGATACATTAAATACACTGCATGATCATGAGACGACACAAAGAATGCACCTAGAAAGCAAATATTAAGGAGATACAAAAGTCCCACATATGTCCCAATATCAAGCTCTTGTTATATTTAGCATGTAAAGCAGAGTCCTCTGTAACCACTAATGTGGAATAAACCATTCTTTTGTATCCAAATACTGCTACCCTGCATTCCTAATGGATATGTGCAATTCTCCCTTGCCCGTCATATGCTGTGAAGCTCACAGCAGTACTAATTGTTGTAAATTACACATCACGCAGACTATGAACACTATGGTGGCTCCAGTATAGGAGGGCTGTGTTCTCACATTGCAGCCAGCAGCCGAGTGCCCTCGACCAATCCGAGTTGCAGAAAAGTTAGGGATTTACCCTAGTACTCAATCCTAACCAAACAGTGCTCACCAAGATTTTCAGGCTGCACATAAGTGGCACAATTAAAGACAAAGGTTCTTTTATAGCTAATACTCTAGCAGGAATTCAAAGAGCCAGTAGTAAAGAATGTAGCACATCCACACAGAAACTAGGTGTACTCCAATAGAAATATGCCAATGAACATTTCACCTTTGCCGGCTTCTTCCAGGCATTGACAAAACCAAACAATCGAAACATGCAAACCACACAACCATCCAAACCCTAATATAAGGTAGGTCAGGGTATTGAAATTAGTAACATGCAACCTATACCCCCACCCCTAAACAAATCAAGCAATATTCATTGTTCAGGGGGAAAAGAGAAATTAGATTTCATTGTGCAAACAAAAAAATACAATTTGAAGGAATTAAAGGTATTTCAGTCTATAATTAATAGTAACATTCAGTTATTCAGCCATCTGGAATACTAGTGATGAAAAAAACAGGCCAGTGCCACTTGTTTCTAAATATTATCAATTTTAAGGTATCATTATTGTTTTGTTTGTACAGTTTGTTGCTAAGCTATTGTTTCAATCTTGTGATGGACTGAGTAGATAATATCACCACAGTAATAAATACAGACATTTAATTGCTCACAAAATAGCAACCTATGAGATTGGTATCATGAACTATTATCACAAGGCTATTTTGCACCCTGAAAATTTAAAATCCAACAACTAAAAATCATATTTTATTTCAACTGTGTCCCTAGCTGTGCTGCAACTTAATAAAGATAGTGCTTCCTTGAATTAGAAGTACATAAAGCAGCAGTAATTAAATGTTTGAATGTGTAATTATTATATTATCATTGTATTATTGCATTACTATATGGACTGAACAATGTTTTTAACAACTGTAAAAGGGTTTAACAAATAACTAAAGTCATCTCTGGACTGGCATTCCATTACAGATCGTGAGCCAAACAGTGCTTGGTGGCTATGCCACCCCTGAATGGCTCACTGGCTGTGTTCAGGTCCAGACCAATAGTGCATTGCTGGTCAAGAGCTGACATATCTAAGTGCGCTATTATAAAATGAGTATGTTTGCCAATAAAGGACTATATTGCATTGCCAATGCTTTCACTAACAACAAAATATTATCGTTTTACCAATATGCATCACTAGACACTTCAGATAAAAATATCTGGTACCATTATCTGCAACTAAAATCTAGAATACAAGAAATATTAAGTAATGCAAACCCTCCCACCAACACAACCTTTGAATCACTGTGTCTAGCTAAAACCCATGTTAAAGGCCAAATTTCATTACTATATCAATTATTTGAC
Source organism: Bombina bombina (assembly GCF_027579735.1). Taxonomy (NCBI): domain Eukaryota; kingdom Metazoa; phylum Chordata; class Amphibia; order Anura; family Bombinatoridae; genus Bombina; species Bombina bombina. The sequence continues at coordinate 927,314,795 of NC_069504.1, read as the reverse complement.
TCTTCTACAGAAGAGGTTAAGTCCCCTTTTATTTTAAAGTGGGAACAAGACCGTGGCAACTCCTGGCCAGCTAAAACTTGCTCCACAAATCTGTCACTGGGACTCACCTTCTCATCCAATGCGTCCCTTACGGAAAACTATTCGAAAGTGGCATTTAAGTGGTATTTATTTCCTACAAGATCTATTAGAACTGCGATGCCCAATACTCAACTATGTTATAGGGGATGCCCTGATAGAGGCACGTATATGCACATGTGGTGGCATTGTGAGAAGATTAAAGATCTTTGGGACAAAACATTCACTTTACTTAGTAATATATTTCAAACCCAGGTACAGCTGACCCCAGAACAGACCTTATTACATTGTCCTGCCACACAGGTTCATAGAAGACACATAAAACTCATCATGCTCATTTGTACAATAGTCAGAACTGGCATAGCCAGATTCTGGAAATCAAACCCTCCTTATTTCACTTATTTTACAAAGAAAATTGAATATAACTATGATATAGCTAATCTGATAGCCGAGAAACTGGATCATAGAGACAGTTTCATAGCTCTATGGGAGCCTTATATTATGTTCCATGAAAATGCCACAAATCGTTGTGTCTAATACAATGTACTTATGGTTATCTGTAACATGGATCTCTGGATATAATTCTTCTGACCCCTGTAATTTCCAAACACAGATTTATTTTTGATGTATGCGATGATCTGACATACTATGTTTTATGTTTTTCGTTTTACATAATCGGTTCTGTTTTATTTGCATGTACCCGCTGTATGCATACCCATAAAATGACAATAAAGTACTTTTCAAAATAAAATGAGTATGTTTATGTAGAAAAAAATTATCTTTGTATCTTATATATTCATTAATTTTTAGCCTGTATATAAGACTGGATGTCAGTTGTAGCACTAAAAGCTTCTATTCCAAATACAATATTATTATCTTTTATTAAAAGATACAGTCCATAATTATAATAGATTCATCACAATATAGCAAAGTATTACCTTTTGACTAACACGTGGGTCTTTATAAAGGTTACATGTGACCATATCCAGATCATCTTAGGGCAAATTGAATTGTGGGCAGTTGGCGACTGCAGACCCTGCACTGAACCCATGGTAGTTATAACTATAAAAGCCGGTATACTATATTTTTCTTCTCTATAGTCTTTTAAATGGGATGAGTAAGATGAACATATATTGTAAAAGAGAGGCTAATAAAGCCAAAGGAAATTATGACATCCCTCCTATGGAATAATTGTTTGTATGTTCCAAAGACCACAAACAATTTGATAATTTTCAAAGCATGGTTGGTGGGTAAAACATAGGATATTACTAAATACTGCTTTAATTCAAAACCTTCAATTCCATTTCAGTGGCCTTAACCATTTTTTTTTTCAGTAACCACATTACACTATTTTTCATGCAGCAAGTTCCAGTTTTGAATAATAGAAATTATGTAGCATAAATTTTGGAAATAGCCAAGGACGTCAAAGTGGTAGATTTACATCCTTTAGCGCAATATGTGTAATGATATTAAATAACATTACTCATATTTTCCATTACTGCCTAAAAAAGACATAAGAATTTCTTAGATATTTTTTAATAATGTATAAAATACATCAAAGAATAAATAACAGTTAAACTACGATACAAATTCATGGTCAAATGTATGCTAAAGTTTCTGGCAAAATTAAATATTTACTTATGCATTCATTAAATTATTTATTTATTCTTCGTTATTGATGAATGTATGAATTAAAAAACAAGCAAACAGGAAATTAGATTTCAAAATGTCTTAATCCGATAATGTTTTAAAAAACACTATACTTTAAAGACACTGTTTTGAATTAGTAATATTAATATTTAAATCAAATATTTTAATTATTGTCTGTTATCTGGGTTGGAGTTACATATTATCTCACTTACATTTGATCCTGGATAGATTCCCAAACATTAACATCAGTATAGCTAAGACTGGTTAACCCTTTATCCCCATCCCACATTGGCTGAGTTAATGTAAAACTTCCCCCTACCCTCTCAATTACCCGAACCAAACTCTCTTTAAAAACTACTGCTAACATTTTTGGAACATTTCCAAAATTCATCAGTTTCTTACTCAAGACAGCGTAATTTCTGGTCATCTTGACTATTGCAATGCACACTTAATTTGTCTACATTTCATCAGAACCAAGTCTGAACTATCCTAAATGTCATTATTAGGCTTATCCAGCTTAGCCACTGTCCCTCCACTGCTGTCCTTCTCATCCAGTCTCCATATTCACTTCCCTTATCTCCCAGGATTCAATTTAAAATCGAAATCTTCTACAAAGATCCCAACAACATCACATCTCTTGCAACATCTCTGTTTACTCCACTGTTTACTTCACAATGTGTCTTCTTCCCACACTTTTCAGTCCCTCTAAAACCACCTCCCACTACTGTCTTCATGACTTCTCTCAGGGTGCAGCAGTTTTATAGAATCCTCCTCCTTTGTTGGTTAGATTTGTCCCACTTTTAAACATTTTTTAATCCTCCATCAAAAACTAACTCTTAAGAAAAGGCTAAAACCTAATGCCATGGAGTTTAACATTCCAAATCAATTCTCCAAGCTAGACACTAAATATCCTCAGTAGACCAGGCCTACAATGAGCACTAACTGCAAGCTTTTCCTCCATCTCTTGTCTCCAACTGCCATTTAGATTTTAAGCTTTAGGGTTGCAGAGCCCTCTAGTCGTCTATCTCTGTCTGCCTATATTTTTTATTCCTTGATCCCCAATAAAGTGCTGTCAAATCTGAAGAATAAAGATAACAATAATGCACATTCAAGAGCACCCAGAAAGCTTTTTTCTGAAAAAAACAAAATAAATATTTAACACGATTAAGTTAAATGGAAGTTAAAGAGACGTTAAACACAAAATACATTTCATGAACCTCCCTATAATTATGGGTCCTAACATTTTCAATATGGCAGCACCAATGGCTACAGGAAGGCAGGAATACCATCAATGTTATGCTTATAAAATACATTTCGTGTTAAACGTCCCTTTAAAGCTGTTAAAATGCATATTGAAACTAACTGGAAATGCATGTCTATTAAAGGGATATGAAAGTCAAAACTAAATGTTTATGGTTCAGCATGCAATTTTAAGTAAGTTTTCAATATATTCTATTACCAAATTTACTTCATTCTCTTGTTATCCATTGTTGAAAAGCATGCCAAGGTAAGCTCAGAAGCAGCAATCCACTACTGGGAGCTTGCTGGTGATTGGTAGCTACACATATATGCATCTTGTCATTGGCTCACTAAATGTGTTTAATTAGGTCCTAGTAGTGCATTTTTCCTATTCAGCTGACTTTAACTATGTTTTTAACCCCTTTGAAGAGGTTTAGCTCGTGGTTATAAGTAACAGTGCAATAATAAAATGGTTTATCACATTAGAGCATTATCTTTTGTTTCATCATGTACAATTGACTACTCATCCCTAGAGATAATATACATTTTTTTAAATATATATCCTTCTGGAGTTACTGCATTAAAAGTTTAACTCTTACACACAGATGAGCTACAACCTATTTGATTGCTTTCTATAATAAAGGGGAATAACAATAACTTATTTGAAAACCAACATAAGTGTACCACACAAAATACAGATTTAAAGCAAACATCTTTTAAATTAAAAAAGCGAAGCCACTGCAAAATTATCTGATCACAAATATATTTATGCCCCAAAGTGCTTCCTATAAAAATACAAAAACCACCAGTATTCATTCATTGCAAGTATGTTTTAATATAGCATCCTTTTTCAGAACTGACTAATCATACACTAATCATATGATAGGGGTCCTCTATCATACTTATTTTTTTGTTTTCCTTGACTTTATTTGGTTATGTCTCAGGAACAGAAAGCCAGTGCACTACAGGATAGTAATAATACAGATCCTAATACCCCCCAGCCTGCTTAATTTATGCATTGTACTCATTAACACAAGAGTTCTCTGTTTAAAGACATTTTAAGCTTGGTCACTAATCCATAACAAATGACTTGCCAGTTTTCTAAACAGGAACTGCACAAAGTGTGCCACTTTGTCTACATACAGCTTTAAATACAAGAGCAAAAGAAAAATATACTAAACATGGCCATATATGTATATGATGATTTGTTTTCTGTAAACACACAGACTTTCTAATGGTTTTTTGGAAGCATAATACCTTCACTACTCTCTGAAAGCTCACACAAGTACCAACTGTAAAGAGCACACAGCAATATTTGTCCTCAAATACTTTATGAGACAGGATAAAATAAGTCTTGGATATCCCACAGCACTATCACTGACCCAGTTTTATTTATATATTATATTTATCCATAAGACACAACACTTCCCCATAAAATGTTAAATTATGCATAGCAAAATAACTTCACAAAGCACTTTCATTATTTATTTTGCCTGCTTTTCATGTATTTCAAATTGGTCAGCATATGTTACTATAGTCCTAATTCTCTGAAAACACAAATTATGTTTGTTTTATTCCTTTTCACATAAATGACTATCAATACATTTTATTTACATTAGAGATTATAACCATATGCAGAAAAGTGTTAACTTTTTAATGTTATTTATTCGGTCATCAATACAATACAAATATGAGTTTGCACACACATAAATGTTCACTTCTGTTTTCACATTTAATATATGTTAACAAAACTTCCATACCGTTGTAACCATTTGTAAAAAGTCAGATGGACTGTTAAACGGACCTTGAAATTGTAGTAATGTTTCATTAATAGTGTATATTTAAAAACATTGCAATTTACTTTCATTATTTATTTTGTCCAAAGGTGGATTCTTTCACCACCATGACATTTTCTGAATCCACCTGGATGCAGCGGGAGGTGCTTCGCTGCATCCAGGTGGATTCCTTTGACTGCGCACGCAGCCAACATTCTTTTGGCTGCCTCGCACAGCCAACATTCCTTTGATGATGCGTGCGCAACTGGCGACACAGACGAACGCGTTACAGACGCGATTATAGTATAGATATTTAATTAACTAATTTAAGCTTAAAATATACAGCTACATAATATTATCAGGCTATTATTTGCTTTGAATAAAACGCTAGCATGTATTTAACATTACTGAAAAAACCTAATCACTGAAGGGGGCGCTCAAGATGCAGTATAATCAATAATCTAGAACAAAAGTATATATGATGGGGCAATGTTAAGCTATCATAGATGAGTATATACACAATAAAGGCAGAAAACAGTAAATTCTTAGATACTGTAGTGAAAATACACTTGCAATTGTGAAAAATTAGACAGTCCTTTATACGTTCTTCAAAGGATAATGATTGCTGTAGCGGCTGCCTCCTCCTCACTGGATGGTCCAGGTGGTACTATATAAGATAAAACAGAATGGAGGGGCGCCTCATGTGTGGTATCATCTACTAATTAACAACGAGTCACAGAACTATTGCCAAATGGGTACTCACAAATTTGGAGAGCACACTTATGTGCTGGTAGGGGAGGGCTGCAGAATTAGAAAGGTGTGACAGCTCACCCACTTGAAGGCGCTCTTGGCGTAAGATGGTGGTGATATTCCCAGAGCACACCAATGTGCTTGTAGAAGCAGGTTGCAGATTGGTAGAGGTGTGGCAGCTCACCCAAACTCTAGGTATCCTGATATTTGTATGATAATGTGTTCCCTCAGGTGCTGGGCTGGTCTCTCATAGGTGAACAATGGCAGATGGTGGGTAGAAATGAATCCACTCAAAGGATAAAAGATATATCCAAATTTATTTAAAAAAGCATAAAAGTTTAAAAACAACAGCACAATGATTGCTGATGAGAGTGGATAACAGGGTGTCCAATAATCACCCAATCATGCAACGCGTTTCATGGTTCACAGACCGTTTCATCAGGCATAAAAAATCATAATCAGGCATAAAAAGATTATGATTTTTTATGCCTGATGAAACGGTCTGTGAACCGTGAAACGCGTTGCATGATTGGGTGATTATTGGACACCCTGTTATCCACTCTCATCAGCAATCATTGTGCTGCTGTTTTTAAACTTTCATGCTTTTTTAAATAAATTTGGATACCTCTACCAATCTGCAGCCTGCTTCTACAAGCACATTGGTGTGCTCTGGGAATATCACCACCATCTTACGCCAAGAGCGCCTTCAAGTGGGTGAGCTGTCACACCTTTCTAATTCTGCAGCCCGCCCCTACCAGCACATAAGTGTGCTCTCCAAATTTGTGAGTACCCATTTGGCAATAGTTCTGTGACTCGTTGTTAATTAATAGATGATACCACACATGAGGCGCCCCTCCATTCTGTTTTATCTTATACGTATTTAACATTTACTGTCCCCTTAAAGTGTTGTTAAACAGTCTGTGTTTCAAACATGTCAGCTCCCTTATTACACCGAGGGAAGGGCCCCACTGAGAATTTATACGTGCTCTGTATTGTGTCTGTAGAAAATGTAAAGTTGTGAATATATATATATACAGTGTACATTATGAGATACATTTCTCCAAAGATCCCATACTAACAATATAACAACATTGCAGATATCTGCAAACCTAACAGACCATCTCATCTCTTTTCTGTCATTTATCTAGAGTGAGTCTTAAAACAATTCAAGAAAAAAAAAAATCAATGCTTAAATTGAATATGCAGTATCTTTATACATTTTTGCCTTTTGATCTAAATTACAGTCATTAATTGAGGCAAATGTAATTTGAATGAAAGGGGTAATATTATATCCTCTAATAATACCACTACATTAAATAAACATGTATATTATAATTAAGTTGTAAAATGAAAGAAAATCTACAAAAGCAAATCAAGCAGACATTTTGTAAACTACAATATTTTGGTCAATTAATATATCAGGAAATGCTCTAATAAAAAATAGCAATCTGCTTTAATTTAGTTGAAGAAGTATAAATAGTCACACAAGCTTTTCTTTTGTTTCACAAATGAGGTAAAAACAAGTTTAACATTAAAGGGACATTAAACAAACATAAAAGTAAGAACAAAAATAAAATGCTCTAATGTGGTAGCAAATTGTATAGCACTTACTCCGAATTTCAATAGAGCAATAGATTTTTTTTTCCTGACAAATCTCCTTATATGCCATATCCCCTGTATCATGTGACAGCCATCAGCGAATTAGAGACTCATCATATATGTATACACAGTGAGCTCTTGCATATGCTCAGTAAGAGCTTATGCATCAGAAAGATTATAAATTGAATGTTTTATCTGAATCATGAACGTTTAATTTTGACTTTACTGTCCATTCACATTCAGCTACAGGGCAGCAATACACTCCTGGAACCTGTCTGTAACAGATATGGTACGTGAATGAGAAGAAGCTTATGTGTGAGCCACCAATCACCAGGTAGCTCTGCACTGCTGCTCCTGAGACTATGCTTTTTAACAAAGGATAGCATGGAACAAAGCAAACAAAAGTAAATTGAAAAGCCTTTTAAAATTGTTCTTTCTGAATCATGAAAGTTTCATTTTGACTTTCTTCTCCCTCAAACAACTAGATGTAGAAAAGGAACATGCTGAATCTGAAACATGAAATTTGACTTTCACGTTAGAGTCATTTTTTCAGGATATAAAAGTGAGTATACTGAAGATGACAGACAGGCAGATACACAGACAGACAGACAGACAGACAGACAGACAGACAGACAAATTGCAATTTTACAGGCCAGCAAAATTAATTGTTGCTATGATGATGTAAAATAAAATACTGTAAACTTAAAGGGACATAAGTATCCCTAAATACAATTTTATTTCTGAATGATAAAAATACTTTGGCAAAAAAAAAAATTCTTTTGAATATTGTTTGTAAGTTTACATGGAGTGTATTTCAAATTTGACATTTATATCCCTTTAAGAAAATGTACATCCAAAAGTATAAAACCTCATCAATTTGGGATATATGACAACCTCAGGTGAGAGCTGTGACAGCACAACGTTTCTACATAAACATCTTTTTGAGATTCTTTGTTTTAAGGTGTGACATTACTACCTTCTGCCCAAGATTTACTGGCATATAAACACAAATCATCTAAATCAAAGTGTCCAAAACAAGAGAAAACAGTGTCATTTTTACAGACCTAGAATAAGAATATATGTACAGTGGGGCAAAAAGTATTTAGTCAGCCACCAATTGTGCAAGTTTTCCCACTTAAGAAGATGAGAGAGGCCTGTAATTTTCATCATAGGTATACCTCAACTATGAGAGACAAAATGTGGAAACAAATCCAGACAATCACATTGTCTGATTTGGAAAGAATTTATTTGCAAATTATGGTGGAAAATAAGTATTTGGTCAATATCAAAAGTTCATCTCAATGTTATATATCCTTTGTTGGCAATGACAGAGGTCAAACATTTTCTGTAAGTCTTCACAAGGTTGTCACACACTGTTGCTGGTATGTTGACCCATTACTGCATGCAGATCTTCTCTAGAGCAGTGATGTTTTGGGGCTGTCGCTGGGCAACACGGACTTTCAACTCCCTCCAAAGGTTTTCTATGGGGTTGAGATCTGGAGACTGGCTAGGCCACTCCAGGACCTTGAAATGCTTCTTACGAAGCCACTCCTTCGTTGCCCAGGCAGTGTGTTTGGCATCATTGTCATGCTGAAAGACCCAGCCACGTTTCATCTTCAATGCCCTTGCTGATGGAAGGAGGTTTGCACTAAAAATCTCACGATACATGGCCCCATTCATTCTTTCATGTACAGGGATCAGTCGTCCTGTTCCCTTTGCAGAGAAACAGCCTGAAGCATTATGTTGCCACCCCCATGCTCCATAGTACGTATGGTGTTCTTTGATTGCAACTCAGCATTCTCTCTCCTCCAAACACGACAAGTTGTGTTTCTACCAAACAGTTCTACTTTGGTTTCATCTGACCATATGACATTCTCCCAATCCGCTTCTGGATCATCCAAATGCTCTCTAGCATACTTCAGATGGGCCCGGACATGTACTGGCTTAAGCAGGGGGACACGTCTGGCACTGCAGGATCTGAGTCCCTGTCAGCGTATTGTGTTACTGAATGTAGCCTTTGTTACGTTGGTCCCAGATCTCTGCAGGTCATTCACTAGGTCCCCCTGTGTGGTTCTGGGATGTTTGCTCACCGTTCTTGGGATCATTTTGACCCCACGGGGTGAGATCTTGCTTGGAGCCCCAGATCGAGGGAGATTATTAGTGGTCTTGTATGTCTTCCATTTTCTAATTATTGCTCCCACAGTTGATTTCCTCACACCAAGCTGTTTGCCTATTGCTGATTCCGTCTTCCCAGCCTGGTGTTGGTCTACAATTTTGTTTCTGGTGTCCTTCAACAGCTCTTTGGCCTTCACCATAGTGGAGTTTGGAGTATGACTGTTTGAGGTTGTGGACAGGTGTCTTTTATACTGATAACAAGTTCAAACAGGTGCCATTAATACAGGTAATGAGTGGAGGACAGAGGAGCCTCTTAAAGAAGAAGATACAGGTCTGTGAGAGCCAGAAATCTTGCTTGTTTGTAGGTGACCAAATACTTATTTTCCACCATAATATGCAAATAAATTCTTTCCAAATCAGACAATGTGATTGTCTGGATTTGTTTCCACATTTTGTCTCTCATAGTTGAGGTATACCTATGATAAAAAATTACAGGCCTCTCTCATCTTCTTAAGTGGGAGAACTTGCACAATTGGTGGCTGACCAAATGCTTTTTTGCCCCACTGTATATTGTAATCATATATTTTCATATCATCTATAAAATAAGTTCAAGATAATAGAAATACGTTTGCAAAACTATATATATATATATATATATATATATATATATATATATATATATATATATATATATATATATATATATATATATATATATATATATATATATATATATATATACAGGGAGTGCAGAATTATTAGGCAAATGAGTATTTTGACCACATCATCCTCTTTATGCATGTTGTCTTACTCCAAGCTGTATAGGCTCGAAAGCCTACTACCAATTAAGCATATTAGGTGATGTGCATCTCTGTAATGAGAAGGGGTGTGGTCTAATGACATCAACACACTATATCAGGTGTGCATAATTATTAGGCAACTTCCTTTCCTTTGGCAAAATGGGTCAAAAGAAGGACTTGACAGGCTCAGAAAAGTCAAAAATAGTGAGATATCTTGCAGAGGGATGCAGCACTCTTAAAATTGCAAAGCTTCTGAAGCGTGATCATCGAACAATCAAGCGTTTCATTCAAAATAGTCAACAGGGTCGCAAGAAGCGTGTGGAAAAACCAAGGCGCAAAATAACTGCCCATGAACTGAGAAAAGTCAAGCGTGCAGCTGCCAAGATGCCACTTGCCACCAATTTGGCCATATTTCAGAGATGCAACATCACTGGAGTGCCCAAAAGCACAAGGTGTGCAATACTCAGAGACATGGCCAAGGTAAGAAAGGCTGAAAGACGACCACCACTGAACAAGACACACAAGCTGAAACGTCAAGACTGGGCCAAGAAATATCTCAAGACTGATTTTTCTAAGGTTTTATGGACTGATGAAATGAGAGTGAGTCTTGATGGGCCAGATGGATGGGCCCGTGGCTGGATTGGTAAAGGGCAGAGAGCTCCAGTCCGACTCAGACGCCAGCAAGGTGGAGGTGGAGTACTGGTTTGGGCTGGTATCATCAAAGATGAGCTTGTGGGGCCTTTTCGGGTTGAGGATGGAGTCAAGCTCAACTCCCAGTCCTACTGCCAGATTCTGGAAGACACCTTCTTCAAGCAGTGGTACAGGAAGAAGTCTGCATCCTTCAAGAAAAACATGATTTTCATGCAGGACAATGCTCCATCACACGCGTCCAAGTACTCCACAGCGTGGCTGGCAAGAAAGGGTATAAAAGAAGAAAATCTAATGACATGGCCTCCTTGTTCACCTGATCTGAACCCCATTGAGAACCTGTGGTCCATCATCAAATGTGAGATTTACAAGGAGGGAAAACAGTACACCTCTCTGAACAGTGTCTGGGAGGCTGTGGTTGCTGCTGCACGCAATGTTGATGGTGAACAGATCAAAACACTGACAGAATCCATGGATGGCAGGCTTTTGAGTGTCCTTGCAAAGAAAGGTGGCTATATTTGTCACTGATTTGTTTTTGTTTTGTTTTTGAATGTCAGAAATGTATATTTGTGAATGTTGAGATGTTATATTGGTTTCACTGGTAAAAATAAATAATTGAAATGGGTATATATTTGTTTTTTGTTAAGTTGCCTAATAATTATGCACAGTAATAGTCACCTGCACACACAGATATCCCCCTAAAATAGCTAAAACTAAAAACAAACTAAAAACTACTTAAAAAAATATTCAGCTTTGATATTAATGAGTTTTTTTGGGTTCATTGAGAACATGGTTGTTGTTCAATAATAAAATTAATCCTCAAAAATACAACTTGCCTAATAATTCTGCACTCCCTGTATATATATATATATATATATATATATATATATATATATATATATATATATATATATATATATATATATATATATATATATATATATATATATATATATATATATATATACAGTATCTCACAAAAGTGATTACACCCCTAACATTTTTGTAAATATTTTATTAGATCTTTTCATGTGACAACACTGAAGAAATTACACTTTGCTACAATGTAAAGTAGTGAGTGCACAGCCTGTATAACAGTGTAAATTTGCAACACACAGCCATAGCCATTAATGTTTAAACCGTTGGCAACAAAAGTAAGTACACCCCTAAATGGAAATGTCCAATTTGGGCCCAAACTGTCAATATTTTGTGTGGCTACCATTATTTTCCAACACTGCCTTAACCCTCTTGGGCATGGAGTTCACCAGAGCTTCACAGCTTGCAACTTGAGTCCTCTTCCACTCCTCCATGATGACATCATGGAGCTGGTGGATGTTAGAGACCTTGCGCTCCCCCACCTTCCTTTTGAGGATGCCCCACAGATGCTCAATAGGGTTTAGGTCTGGAGACATGCTTAGCCAGTCCATCACCTTTACCCTCAGATTCTTTAGCAAAGCAGTGGTCGTCTTGGAGGTGTGTTTGGGGTTGTTATCATGTTGGAATACTGCCCTACGGCCCAGTCTCCGAAGGGAGGGGATCATGTTCTGCTTCAGTATGTCACAGTACATGTTGACATTCATGGTTCCCTCAATGAACTGTAGCTCCCCAGTGCCGGCAGCACTCATGCAGGCCCAGACCATGACACTCCCACCACCATGCTTGACTGTAGACAAGATACACTTGTCTTTGTACTCCTCACCTGGTTGCCGCCCCACACGCTTAACAACATCTGAACCAAATAAGTTTATCTTGGTCTCATCGGACCACAGGACATGGTTCCAGTAATCCATGTCCTTAGTCTGCTTGTCTTCAGCAAACTGTTTGCAGGCTTTCTTGTGCATCATCTTTAGAAAAGGCTACCTTCTAGAATGACAGCCATGCAGACCAATTTGATGCAGTGTGCAGCGTATGGTCTGAGCACTGACAGGCTGACCCTCCACCCCTTCAACCTCAGCAGCAATGCTGGCAGCACTCATACATATTTTTCCCAAAGACAACCTCTGGATATGACGCTGAGCACATGCACTCAACTTCTTTGGTCGACCATGGCGAGGCCTGTTCTGAGTGGAACCTGTCCTGTGAAACCGCTGTATGGTCTTGCCCACCATGCAGCAGCTCAGTTTCAGGGTCTTGGCAATCTTCTTATAGCCTAGGCCATCTTTATGTAGAGCAACAATTCTTTTTTTCAAATCCTAAAGAGAGTTCTTTGCTATGAGGTGCCATGTTGAATATCCAGTGACCAATATGAGAGAGTGTGAGAGCGATAACACCAAATTTAACACACCTGCTCCCCATTTACACCTGAGACATTGTGACACTAACAAGTCCCAAGACACCGGGGAGGGAAAATGGCTAACTGGGCCCAATTTGGACATTTTCATTTAGGGGTGTTGCCATTTTGTTACCAATGGTTTGGACTTTAATGACTGTGTGTTGAGTTATTTTGAGGGGACAGCAAATTTACACTGCCATACAGGCTGTACACTCTTACATTGTAGCAAAGTGTAATTTATTCAGTGTTGTCACATGAAAATAATAAAATATTTACAAAAATGTAAGGGGTGTACTCACTATTGCGAGATACTATATATATATATATATAGGTAAGAAGAGAGGAAAATAGGTGCAGAAATAAAATAAAGGAGGTCTATAAATGCTAAAGATTCAAATTCTATTTGTACAAACTGCACAGTTAAAATATCAATACTTTACAGCAACCTAAAATTCAATAAAATTAATATTGATAACAATAAATAAATAAATAGATCAAATGAAGCCACTCTCTTGTATACAGTGTTCTTAAAGAAAAGGAGTGGTGCTCCAGCCTCTGTAGGAAGAAGAAGCTTGGGCAAAAGTCCAATAATAGTGACAGTTGGTGTGCTCAAAAAGTAGTAATTCCATGTAGATTTCCTACTTACTGGAAGTTACCTCAATCATGTGAGGTAAGTGCTGCATACATAAACAATCAATGAGCTCCCCAGCTGGTCTGTGATCCTGCCAGGTTTCGATCCACCCCCTCCTCTCTCTACACATCACCGGGAACCGGAAGATTTATAAAGGGAAACAAAGCACACACCAAATAGTGCAACACTGTATAGATAAAAAATAACCTAATTTTATTAAATCTATAGCAAAACTTGCTTACAATGTGTGACCTCAATCACATATAAGGTATCAGTAAAACATGGTATATACACTTTAGTTAGAAATTCTCCAGTTCATCAACCGATATGATGTACAGTGATGTGTGCGATATTATACAGCCGAGGTAGCATGTTTAACCTCAGCAAATGTATACTTACGCATTCTCTATGCCTTCTTCATCATATCGGTCGATGAACCGATATGATGTACCTTGTACATCACAAAAAATGTATTTATAAGGAGCGCCTTACTTACACCCTGTTAGCTGTTTAATAGAATAATCTCACAAATATTCTGAAACTGAGGATAAAGGGAAAATATAAACAGCGCTTCACCTATTTATAAATATAGGATAGCTAGGGATGTTTATCAATGGGTCAATAAATTAAATTAAATGAAATAAATGTAAATACACCTTGTACATCATATATCTTGTATTTTATTTTTATTTATTTTTTAATATTTTTATTGAGGAGGATAGTACATATACACGTCAAGAGCAGATACAAATTTTGCAATATATAATCATACATTCATTTTAGCACTGTATTTTATTTTTTTAACTACATTTATTAGGGGTCCATTACTTCCTGACACAACCCAACAAGGGGACTGTGGTCTCTACAAGAAGCCAAAGGAGCAGATATTCCTTTGAAGTGTAGCTAGGAGACATCTGTTCTAGCTATAGTCAGATTATTGCCCATGCTCATTAGAGGACTTGTGCATGAAAATTAATGTGAAAGTAGAACTTAAGTTCTGTAATGGTAGCTCTGTTATCTAGCTTCAGGCAGTGGCTACACTGACAATTTCTAAGTGCTCATTTAGCAACAAAACAAGTTTGTTGCTTCCTATTTTTTTCTAGAAAAATCTATTTATTTTATTTTTAATTTGGTTTAACATATTTGTTTTTACTGAATTACCTGCAATGCACCCTGCTGACTTCTCAGGGCTAACCCTCCTACATAATTTTCCCTTACTGGGTTTAACTGATAACTGCAAAACAATGCAATTTATACTATCAATATGATCATTTGCGAACCTTGTTGTCAGCAGACTAAAGCCCAGAATAGATCCTCTAAATAAGGGGAAAAGTGGGTAGAGTTTGAAAAACAATTGCAGTAAAAAAATGTATATTTGTTTAGACCTGGTTGATATGTTATTCTATAGCAACATAACATAAATGTCTTGTAATTTCAAGGTAATTACTGACCCTTTAAACATGATGAAGCCACTTCAGTCTCTCGAGGAGAAAGTGTAGCAGGCACATTTTTCAGAAGCATTTTACAGCAAAATAAATAATGGAAGTATATTGCATTGTTATTTTATTTCCCATCATTAAAAAGAAGATTACATTTTGAGTTTACAAACCTTTAAACTGACTCCTAAACATTAAGTATAAAAAACTATTTGAAAAAGTATAAGTAATGTCATAAAAATGATGACAGTGTAATTTTAACATATTTTTTTTTCAACACCCATAGTATATTTCCCAGCAGTTCACACAATCCCTTTTCTGTCCAGACAATAAACAATGCTGAGAATGCATGTATTATGCTGCCTGAAAGTGGCTGGAGCTGTTGTTCCTGTAATACCAGGAATTATCAATGAATACATAGTGAGAATAGATGTATATTTGTTTGTAATGGGGCCCATATATGTTTGCATTGTCTGTGCTGACAGTGCACACAGCGCATGCTGAACTGTTATGAAATATAACATAAACAGTCCATTGTGTACTGGTAGCATTCAGTTTATACTCTGAGATATATAATACACACTCTGTATAGTACTCACTGCCTTATCCTTAAGCTACTGGCTAATGAAAACATTCAAGTGCATGGCAAGCAAATGTGCACACCACTGTCAATAAATGTTATATGAGAACTTGCAAAGAGGGGCAAATGTGTTTTCTGCCATGACTCCTATTTCGCTAATTCTTTGAGGAAGCAAAAGTGTGTATGCACGAAATGCGTCAGTCCTTTTGAGTTCTACAATACTTGACACTGGTTTATCCTACACTGAACATCATAATAAAAAAGAAGCAAATGATTTCAGAGTTGTGCAGTTGAGCTTCTCTCCTTTATTGCTATTTAATTCTGGGTAAAACCTTTTTTGTATTCTTCCACATCAGTGGTGGCTCGTGGGTTATTCAAATGGGGGTTCACAGACCAGTTATGTAAAATAGTGTGTATATACTGTATATATATATATATATATATATATATATATATATATATATATATATATATATATATATATGTGTGTATATATATATATATATATATATATATATACATACATACACAGCAAGCAGCACTCACTGGGCTTAGTAGTTTCAAACAATGATGTTTATTTAGTGACATCAGACCAGTGTTGCAATGAGTGTACAGAACATTTATACCCTATACCGACCCTCCCCCTGTGCAAAAAACGCCAAACTGGTTGCCAGGGCAACCAGCACCTCACACCAATATACATTAAATAATTGAAATGTTATATACTTATGTATAAAGTAGTCAAACAGTGAAAAAACTGTGTATCAGCATACATCATCCATATATATATATATATACAAACTCCACAGGGTAAATGACCTTAAAAGTAACAAATTAAAAATATACAGGCCAGCTACATATACATCCAAATATTGCAAGAACACAGCATGGGATGAAAACAATACCGTTAACATCAAGGTTTATAAGCCAGACCAGACAAGCACTGAAATATCCATTCAAATAATTCATAGTAAAGCTGAACATAAACAGAGCTCTGTAAACAAGGCTCCTATCCGCTCAACGGCTATCTCCTCAATGAGATTTTCACACCGTTGAGGGGGAGGAGCCTTGTGGGGGCGGTCACGTGTACGCAACAGCGTATCAGAGGTGAGATCAGGGCATCAGACAGACTGTGGGAGGAGCCAGAGCACAGGCTGAAGTCAGATCGCACACTTCAGCCTGTGTGATTAAGGGCCTAATAGCAGTGCCGGGCTGGGAGGAGCTACGCCTGCACAGTGATGCATAGAGATCACTGTGCAGGATAGGGGTTTTCTTTATCGCACGTGTTTCAGGTTTAGGATAGGGGAGGTCAGGTGATGACTTGTGGGCAGTGCCAGAGCTTAGAGAGGAGGAGGAGTGAGAAGCTAGTGACTGATGCAGTGTGGTCTGGTGACGTCAGCTGAGTTGAAATCCTGCAGTCTCTCTGGCTCTGCTCTGTCGTCGTCCAGCATCCGCCTGGTCCTAGCTCCCTCCTGCTTACAATACATTACTTAAAAAGTTGAGCCCTGGACTGGTGGTAGTACCTAACTTTACCTGCTACAGACTCAGTAATGAAATGTATAATATTATTAACACACACACTAGTATGCAGGATAATAATAATAAATAATACAATTTATATTTTATTAAACAATTATTTTTTTTTGCTCAATTTTTTTTTATTGTTTTGCTCAATTTTTTTTCCTTCTTGCCCCTGGGAGTTCACGTGCGAATGTGTACAACTGGAGGAGCCTCCACTGTTCCACATACATTCTTATACAAAAAATATTTGTCTGGATCAAAAAATATATGACTTGTTACAAAGTATTGTGAGTAGCTCTTTAAGAGGGACATTCAGCACTAAATAAATGCTAAAATATTCAAAACAAAGAATAATAAAAAAAAAATTGCAGATTTTTGTTTAAATATTGAACATTTGTAAACGTTTAGTGTCCATAAAGCATCAGGTGCAGTCCTGTTGTAAACAAGGTCCCCTTCTCTTCTCAGGCCGATTAGGGACAGTTATAAAACAAAAACTACAATGTGGAGTTATAAAACAACTACAATGTGCAGCTAATGCCTATGAGGAATATAGCAGTGTTAAAGGGACAGTATACTCCAGAATTTGCATTGTTTAAAAAAGATAATCCCTTTACTACCCACTCTACAGTTTTGCATAATCAACACGGTTATATTAATATACCTTTTACCTCTGTGATTACCTTATATCTAAGCCTCTGCAGACTGTCCCCTTATTTCAGTTCTTTTGACAGACTTGCATTTTAGCCAATAAGTGCCCTCTCATAAGTAACTCCACGGGCATGAGCACAATGTTGTCTATATGGCACACATGAACTAACGCCCTCTAGCTGTGAAAACCTGTCAAATGCATTTAGATAAGAGGTGGCCTTTAAGGGCTTACAAATTAGCATATGAGCCTACATAGGTTTAGCTTTCAACTAAGCATAGCAAGAGAACAAAGCAAATTTGATTATAAAAGTAAATTGGAAAGTTGTTTAAAATTATATGCCCTAGCGGAATCATGAAAGTTTAATTTGGACTAGACTATTCCTTTAAGTTTAAGTCTAAAATGCGCATTTCCACTTTTAATACATATGGGAAAGCCCACAATTTACAAAATTAAATGGAAGGAAGAGTGGATAAAATAAATAATGAAAGTATATTGCATGTTTTTTAATTACATACAATTTTATATTACAGTTATAAAGTCCCTTTAAAGGGACAGTTTACTCAAAAATTTTCTCCCCTTTAATTTGTTCCCAATGACCCCTTTTACCTGCTGGAGTGTATTAAATTGTTTACAAGTATTTCCATTGCCCTTATATTGGCATTTGAATTAGTTTATTTAGCCTGTGGTTTCCCCACCCATCCTGAAAGTTTTTGGCCATGAGGCCAAGCTATATTAACACAGTGGGTTATAGAAGAGATAAGGTAATAAAATGTTAACCCATTTTATTAGGTTGTGGCTTCAAAACACAAAATTTAGCTAATTCTTATACACAAACAAGCCTTAAAAAAGCAAATCTCATACATTTTATACTCTGCAGCTGGTAAAAAAAAGTAATTGGAAACACATTAAGGGAAAAACAAATTTATAGTATACAGGGAGTGCAGAATTATTAGGCAAATGAGTATTTTGACCACATCATCCTCTTTATGCATGTTGTCTTACTCCAAGCTGTATAGGCTCGAAAGCCTACTACCAATTAAGCATATTAGGTGATGTGCATCTCTGTAATGAGAAGGGGTGTGGTCTAATGACATCAACACCCTATATCAGGTGTGCATAATTATTAGGCAACTTCCTTTCCTTTGGCAAAATGGGTCAAAAGAAGGACTTGACAGGCTCAGAAAAGTCAAAAATAGTGAGATATCTTGCAGAGGGATGCAGCACTCTTAAAATTGCAAAGCTTCTGAAGCGTGATCATCGAACAATCAAGCGTTTCATTCAAAATAGTCAACAGGGTCGCAAGAAGCGTGTGGAAAAACCAAGGCGCAAAATAACTGCCCATGAACTGAGAAAAGTCAAGCGTGCAGCTGCCAAGATGCCACTTGCCACCAGTTTGGCCATATTTCAGAGCTGCAACATCACTGGAGTGCCCAAAAGCACAAGGTGTGCAATACTCAGAGACATGGTCAAGGTAAGAAAGGCTGAAAGACGACCACCACTGAACAAGACACACAAGCTGAAACGTCAAGACTGGGCCAAGAAATATCTCAAGACTGATTTTTCTAAGGTTTTATGGACTGATGAAATGAGAGTGAGTCTTGATGGGCCAGATGGTAAAGGGCAGAGAGCTCCAGTCCGACTCAGACGCCAGCAAAGTGGAGGTGGAGTACTGGTTTGGGCTGGTATCATCAAAGATGAGCTTGTGGGGCCTTTTCGGGTTGAGGATGGAGTCAAGCTCAACTCCCAGTCCTACTGCCAGTTTCTGGAAGACACCTTCTTCAAGCAGTGGTACAGGAAGAAGTCTGCATCCTTCAAGAAAAAACATGATTTTCATGCAGGACAATGCTCCATCACACGTGTCCAAGTACTCCACAGCGTGGCTGGCAAGAAAGAGTATAAAAGAAGAAAATCTAATGACATGGCCTCCTTGTTCACCTGATCTGAACCCCATTGAGAACCTGTGGTCCATCATCAAATGTGAGATTTACAAGGAGGGAAAACAGTACATCTCTCTGAACCGTGTCTGGGAGGCTGTGGTTGCTGCTGCACGCAATGTTGATGGTGAACAGATCAAAACACTGACAGAATCCATGGATGGCAGGCTTTTGAGTGTCCTTGCAAAGAAAAGTGGCTATATTGGTCACTGATTTGTTTTTGTTTTGTTTTTGAATGTCAGAAATGTATATTTGTGAATGTTGAGATGTTATATTGGTTTCACTGGTAAAAATAAATAATTGAAATGGGTATATATTTGTTTTTTGTTAAGTTGCCTAATTATTATGCACAGTAATAGTCACCTGCACACACAGATATCCCCCTAAAATAGCTATAACTAAAAACAAACTAAAAACTACTTCCAAAACTATTCAGCTTTTGATATTAATGAGTTTTTTGGGTTCATTGAGAACATGGTTGTTGTTCAATAATAAAATTAATCCTCAAAAATACAACTTGCCTAATAATTCTGCACTCCCTGTACTGTCCCTTTAAGTTTCCTAAAAAAATAATGGTTTTACTTTTAAAAATTACTATTAATATGAGTTCAGTATTTTATTGATTAACAGCCTTTTGAAGATATTTATGACATCAGCATAAAACTTCCTGTATTTCTGAATAACCACAAATCCATTTGTATTATAATTGGAAATGAAACAGAACGAGGAAATGTTTGTTTGTCACTTTATTCATTTAAAGGGGGATTGTACACTAGATTTCTCTTTGCATAAATATTTTGTAGATGACCAATTTATATGGCCTATTTGGGAGTATTTTGTAAAAATGTATAGTTTTGCTTATTTTTTAATAACTTTGTGCTGATTTTCAGACTCCTAACCAAGCCCCAAAATATAAGATGTATACACGTGTTTACAGACTCCTGCTGTATTCTGTTTGTCTAATCTGCCTTTTCATATGCAGGGAAGGGAGGAGGAGGGAGTGTCTGCTCTTACAGCTTTCTCAGCCCCTTTTAGTGGGTGTCCCAGCCTAACCTCATCAACAGTGCTAAGCTGGGAGCTTCTAAGTAAGTTTTTAAAAGGGTTTATACTGGATTTTTAGATCAGTATCTGTGCATATTCTTCTTTATAGTAGTGTCTATAACATGCAATGATATGACAATTGGTGTATACTGTCCCTTTAAGAGATAATACAAAAGGAAAACAGTATTTTCATATTAAAGAATTGTTGAAAATATAATCTTATAACATCGCAGGAGGAAAAAAGGATTACTTGTTTATCATTACAAAAACAAAACAAAAAAGAAAACATACATATATATATATATACAGTATATATATATATATATATATATATATATATATATATATATATATATATATATACTGTATATGAATATATATATATAAATATATATATATATATATATATATATATATATATATATATATATATATATATATATATATATATATACATATACATACACACACATACACCTTCATTCTACTCACATTTCAGGAAATGTATTACCACTATGGCATTTTTTTAGGGAACATAACATTTATTAAATGACACCACATTTTGTGTCCAGCACGACCAAAAGAAAAGATTGATGAGATGTTGCATAAAAGCCATAAAGAAATATAAGCTGCAATCAGCATGCTTAACTTGCAGCTAAAGAGACATAATGGTTTTGAAGGGGTTGGCAGACTGGAAAAGGCAGATTTATTTACACTGGGTAGCCGGTCAAGTACCAAAAGTCATGCACCAGTGCTTAAAAGCGGTTGGGTTACAACATTAGCTGCTATTATTTCTCTCATGTAAACTATAGCTGATATTTTTACTAGAGTAACTTATTAAAAAGTTTACAGCCCTCAACAGCGGTATCTATCTTTTCAGCTGAGTTATAAATCTAGATGATTTTTTCCACTGGGATGGTGAGTAACTTTTAGAAAGCCATCAATCGACACATTTTTTTGTTTTAAATTGCTATACAAACGTGAAACCAACATATCTACATATACACATATATCCAGAAACATATAGATACACACCTTGCAGGAATTAAACACTTAAAGGGATATTCCAGCTAAAATTGGAAACCACATGGGTGCATTTCAGTATTGCATAGAAGCAATTTTGTAATATACATGCTTTAGCAAAAATGCTTCTAATAAAAGCTATAGCTGTTTCAAAAGTGTATTTAGGTATGCACCGTGCACCAGCATTTTAAACACGGCACTTGTTCAGAGAGCCTAAGGTGCTTGTGCCATCTAGTAATGACTCAGTTTGTTAACTGCTGACATGATACAAGCCCCACTGATAATCTGAGCAGCTGCTGTATTTAAAATGTGGGTGTAGTGACAATATCTAGCTATGCTTTACATGCAGAGAAAAATGTTAACACTAAAACAGTGATAACCTTTACTAGAAGCATTTTTGCCAATACATGTATCTTGTAAATATGTTTCTATTCAAAGATGTAATTCATCTATGTGCATTAATATTTTGACTGGAATGTCCCTTTAAAGAAAGTGGAGCCATTTGTTTGTTGCAGATGAAGAGATGTAATTGGGCAGTATGAGATACTGAAGCTGTACCAGATTAAAAAACAAAAACAAAGACTGGCTGGCCACAACTTCAATAGCAGCTATTTAGTATAGCTGCTTTAGTTATAAGAAAGGCTACAATTCATTGGGATAGACACATTAAAGTGGGCCGTTAAGGTAAGCATATATTTGAAATTCATTGAGGCTAACCACCTATTGTTTACTAGTCAATCAATTCCTGCTATTATAATATGTAGTTGAGTTAAATTGCCTTATACATTTTATTTCACAGAGAAAAGGAGAGCCGCTTGTAACAAGGTAAAACATTAACTAGAACAGCAACACTTTGTAAACCCATTTACAAAAGTGGGTCTGTAAATGTGTGTAATTATTAAATAATCTCATGTCTTGTTTTGTTAATGTATATTGATGTCATTGGATAGAACAAAATTTACCCTGGAAATACTGCAGACTTGACCAAGGGGCTGGGATTTTACTAAGACATGCTAAGGATTTTTTACCTACACTGTAACTCAGCATCATGGTTTTGCCTCACTATGACAAAGCTGAAGAGACTGTCTGTTTTTTTATTCTATGTTTGTTTTTTCTTTTGTACAGAAGAATCCAATAATTTAAGAGACAAAACTACAATTTTAGAAACCATTACTGTCTATATCCTTCAAGAACAACAAACAAAAAACCATACACATTTCAAGCTATAAGAGAGAGGAGGGATCCAATAATGGTACCTTTCTGTGGTAGTCAGCCATGTTTATTTTCTGCCATTTTTTTAATTAGTTGTCCCATTAAAGTACTGAATCATTTGAGAACAATGCACAGCACAGTTATTATTGCCTCTAAGAGGGAATCTTTCTAAAATGTATTCAGAGTTTTGCTTTTGTAAAACTAATGCTCCTGTACGAAGACAAAACATTTTTTCACAGAGCAGTGGGAGTTTTTGCTAGTTATCATGTAAGCAATCATCATTTAAAGGGACATGAAACCCACATTTTTTCTTTCATGATTCAGATAGAGAATACAATTTTAAACAACATTCCAATTTAATTCTTATATTTAATTTGCTTTATTCTTAAGCAAATTAAGAATTCTCTTGTTATTTGTTGTTGAATGAGCAGCAATGTACTACTGGGGGCTAGATGAACTATGACAAGAGGTATATTTGTCCAGCCACCAATCAGCATCAAGCTCCCATTCATGCATTACTGCTCCGAAATCTATCTAAGTATGTTTTTCAACAAAGGATACAAATAGAATGAGATAACAGAAGTAAATTGGAAAGATGCTTAAAATCATGTGCTCTGACTGAATCATGAACGTTTCATTTTCCCTCTATGGTGCCTTTAAATAATGCTCTTTCTTGTGACCAATAGAATATATTTAATGTCCCTTTAAAATAAATATTAGTAACCACTTTCACTCAATAACTAACTTTACGAGAAATATAGGATGTGTTTTTCAGTATATGAATGTGATCTATCTATATAATAAACCCTAAATAAAGCACTTGTAACTATCACCAAAAAAAACAAGATCATAGTGCATCAATAATATGGAAATAATAACACACACATATGCATACATATACCGTATATATGTATGTTTATACAGGTAGCCCTCAGTTTACACCAGGGTTCTGTTTCTGAAGGAATAGTTGTAAAAAAATGCTGTAAAATGAGCCTAGTTAAAGGGACAGTGTACACCAATTTTCATATAACTTCTACTATAAAAAAAGAATATGCACAGATACTGATATAAAAATCCAGCATAAAACCTTTTAAAAAATATTAGCATTGTTGATGAGGTTAGGCTGGGACACCCAATGAAAGGGGCCGGCAAAGCAGGAAGAGCAGACACGCCCCCCTCCCCTGCATATGAAAAGAAAGATTACACAAACAGGAGCAAGCAGGAATCTATAGAATTCAAGTGAATGTCAAGTTACTAATATGTATATATTTTGCAGAATTTGTACCTATTTACCGCTGCGACGATAAGCGCAGCTCTCCCGTTCGCCATTTTGTCAAAATGATTGACAGATGACGATTCGTAAAAGAACCTTGTTTCTGAATGCCCCGGGGGAGAAACAAGGATTAGTTATTTTACAAATCATCATCTGTCAATCAATTTGACAATATGGCGGGTGGGAGAGCTGCGCTTATCGTCGTAGAGGTAAATAGGTATAAATTCTGCAAAATATATACATATAAAAGATTTCATGAATTAAACCCTTGTTAATTTTTAAAAGTCTATCCAATGCCGTGGGGCACTATTAGTAACTTGACATTCACTTTATGGGGGATATTTATCAAAGGTCTGGCGGACCTGATCCGACAGTGAGGATCAGGTCTGCCAGACCTCGCTGAATGCGGAGAGCAATACGCTCTCTGTATTCAGCATTGCACCAGCAGCTCTTGTGAGCTGCTGGTGCAACAGCGCCCCATGCAGATTCGCGGTCAATCGTCCGCCAGCAGGGAGATGTCAATCAACCTGATATAACTCGATCGGATTGATTTTCGGCAATGTGTGTCTGCCTGCTCAGAGCAGTTGGACAGGTTATGGAGCAGCGGTCTTTAGACCGCTGCTTCATAACTGCTATTTCTGGCGAGTTTGAAGGCTCGCCAGAAACATGGCCCTTCAAGATCCATCCTAAGCTTGATAAATGGGCCCCTACGTCTACATTTGATAGTTTGGGGCTTGGCTATGGAGTATAAAAATGAACACAATCGCCTAGATTTGGAGTTTTGTCGGTAAAGACCTGTGGTGCTAACAAGCCTTTTTTTTCCAGCGCACCCTTAAGACAACGCTGGTATTACGAGTTGTCTGAATGGCTGCATTAGCCTCAGAAAAGTGAGCATTGAGCATAATTTAGCTCCACTTCTACTCTCAATACCAGCGTTGCTTACGGTAGCGGTAAGCTGGAAAAACGTGCTCGTGCACGATATCCACATAGGAAACAATGGGGCTGAGCTGGCTGAAAAAAAACCTAGCACCTGCAAAAAAGCAGCGTTCAGCTCCTAACGCAGCCCCATTGTTTCCTATGGGGAAACACTTTCTAAGTCTCTAAGTCTACACCTAACACCCTAACATGAACCCCGAGTTTAAACACCCCTAACCTTACACTTATTAACCCCTAATCTGGTATCGCTGACACCTACATTATATTATTAACCCCTAATCTGCCGCTCCGGACACCGCCGCCACCTACATTATAGCTATGAACCCCTAATCTTCTGTCCCTAACATCACTGACACCTATATTATATTTATTAACCCCTAATCTGCCCCCCCAATGTTGCCGCCACCTACCTACACTTATTAACCCCTAATCTGCCGACCGGACATCGCTGCCACTATAATAAATGTATTAACCCCTAAACTGAAGCACTCCCGCCTCGCAAACAATATAATAAATTTTATTAACCCCTAATCTGCCCTCCCTAACATCGCCGCCACTTACCTACAATTATTAACCCCAAATCTCCTGCCCCCAACGTCGCCGCTACTATAATAAAGTTATTAACCCCTAAACCTAAGTCTAACCCTAACCCTAACACCCCCCTAACTTGAATATAATTTAAATAAAACAAAATAAATTTACTATCATTAACTAAATTATTCCTAAAAAAACTAAATACTTACCTATAAAATAAACCCTAATTTAGCTACAATATAAGTAATATAATATATAATAATATGTAATATATAGTTATATTGTAGCTATTTTAGGATTTATATTTATTTTACAGGCAACTTTGTATTTATTTTAACTAGGTACAATAGCTATTAAAAAGTTAATAACTATTTCATAGCTACCTAGTTAAAAAAATACAAAATTACCTGTAAAATAAATCCTAACCTAAGTTACAAATACACCTAACACTACACTATCGATAAATTAATTAAATAAATTACCTACAATTATCTAAACTAAAATACAATTCAATAAACTAAACTATAATACAAAAAAAAATCAAACACTAAATTACAGAAAATAAAAAAATTACAATAGGTTTAAACTAATTACACCTAATGTAAGCCCCCTAATAAAATAAAAAAGCCCCCCAAAATAATAAAATGCCCTACCCTATCCTAAATTACAAAGTAATCAGCTCTTTTACCAGCCCTTAAAAGGGCTTTTTGCGGGGTATTGCCCCAAAGTAATCAGCTCTTTTACCTGTAAATATAAATACAATATCACCCCCAACATTACAACCCACCACCAACATACCCCTACTCTAAAACCCACCCAAATCCCCCTTAAAAAAACCTAACACTAACCCCCTGAAGATTTCCCTACCTTGAGTCGTCTTCACCCAGCCGAGCCGAATTCTTCATCCAAGCGGGGCAGAAGAGGTCCTCCATCCGGTTGAAGTCTTCATCCAAGCAGGGCAGAAGAGGTCTTCCATCCGATTGAAGAATTCATCCAAGCGGCATCTTCTATCTTCATCCATCCGGAGCGGAGCGGCAGCATCCTGAAGACCTCCGACACGGAACATCCATCCTGGCCGACGACTTCCCGATGAATGACGGTTCCTTTAAATGACGTCATCCAAGATGGCGTCCCTCGAATTCCGATTGGCTGATAGGATTCTATCAGCCAATCGGAATTAAGGTAGGAAAATCTGATTGGCTGATTCAATCAGCCAATCAGATTGAAGTTCAATCCGATTGGCTGATCCAATCAGCCAATCGGATTGACCTCGCATTCTATTGGCTGTTCCGATCAGCCAATCGAATGCTGTATTTTTATTTACAGGTAAAAGAGCTGATTACTTTGGGGCAATGCCCCGCAAAAAGCCCTTTTAAGGGCTGGTAAAAGAGCTGATTACTTTGTAATTTAGAATAGGGTAGGGCATTTTATTATTTTGGGGGGCTTTTTTATTTTATTAGGGGGCTTAGATTAGGTGTAATTAGTTTAAACTTCTTGTAATTTTTTTTATTTTCTGTAATTTAGTGGGGGGGTTTTGTATTATAGTTTAGTTTATTGATTTGTATTTTAGTTTAGATAATTGTAGGTAATTTATTTAATAAATTTATTGATAGTGTAGAGTTAGGTGTATTTGTAACTTAGGTTAGGATTTATTTTACAGGTAATTTTGTAATTATTTTAACTAGGTAGCTATTAAATAGTTATTAACTATTTACTAGCTATTTTACCTAGTTAAAAGAAATACAAAGTTGCCTGTAAAATAAATATAAATCCTAAAATTGCTACATTGTAACTATTAGTTATTTTGTAGCTATATTAGGGTTTATTTTATAGGTAAGTATTCAGTTTTAAATAGGAATAATTTAGTTAATGATAGTAAATTTATTTTGTTTTATTTAAATTATATTTAACTTAGGGGGGTGTTAGGGTTAGACTTAGGTTTAGGGGTTAATAACTTTATTATAGTAGCGGCGACGTTGGGGGCCGGAGATTAGGGGTTAATAATTGTAGGTAGATGGCGGCGATGTTAGGGAGGGCAGATTAGGGGTTAATAAAATTTATTATAGTGTTTGCGAGGCGGGAGTGTGGCGGTTTAGGGGTTAATACATTTATTATAGTGGCGGCGATGTCCGGTCGGAAGATTAGGGGTTAATAAGTGTAGGTAGGTGGCGGCGACATTAGGGGGGGCAGATTAGGGGGTAATAAATATAAAATAGGTGTCGGCGATGTTAGGGGCAGCAGATTAGGGGTTCATAGGGATAATGTAGGTGGCGGCGATGTCCAGTCGGAAGATTAGGTGTTAAAAAATTTTATTATAGGGTTTGCGATGTGGGGGGGCCTCGGTTTAGGGGTTCATAGGTAGTTTATGGGTGTTAGTGTACTTTATAGCACTGTAGTTAAGAGCTTTATGTTCCAGCGTTAGCCCATAAAACTCTTAACTACTGACTTTTTTTGCGGTTGGAGTCTTGGCGGTAGAGGCTGTACCGCTCACTTCTTCCAAGACTCATAATACCAGCGTTAGCCAAATCCCATAGAAAATATAGGATATGCAATTGACATAAGGGGTTTTGCGGTATCCTCGAGTCGCGGAAGAAAAGTGAGCGGTACACCTGTACCTGCCATACTCGTAATACCAGCGGGCATTAAAAAGCAGCGTTAGGACCCCTTAACGCTGATTTTTAAGGCTAACGCAGAACTCTAAATCTAGGCGTATGTTATTAAAAAATAAGCAAAACTATACATTGTTACAAAAAAACCTCCCAGATTGGCTACATAAAAAAATCTAAAAATATTGTTTATGCTTGTAAAGCATGTCACTATCCATCAATAAGGAAGTGGGAGATCTATTTATCATCCAGTGAGCAATAATTTTTTTTCTTTGCTGCTTTTAAAAAGGACATATTTTTTGTATTTATATTTTTACATGCACACAGACATACACTTCCTGAGTGCTTCAATATCAAAAAGGACAGCATGGAAAAATATTTCTAATATGTCCCTGCTCTTTTATATGCATGATAGAATTTTTTTTTACAGTTCACTACATTGGCCTTTTAAGGAAGCGAATGAATGACAAACTACACACATGTGCTGCACTGTAAAGTCTGTAAATGCAGGTGGCAAAACCCCTTCTGCAAATCTTTTGTCTTCAGCTAAGAAGCCTGTAGGACAACGTCCTCAGTAATGACCATGTGATCAATTGAAACAGCCACTTTTGTGAAACAGTGCAAATTGAACCCGTGCCAAATGAGAGCTACCTGTATGTGTATATAACCCTTTATCCAAATTGCTTGAAACCGGAAAAGGTTTGGATTTCGTAATAGTTTGGATTTTGATAGATAGATGATAGATAGATAGATAGATAGATAGATAGATATATTAAATATTGTTAATGTTTTTTGTTTTCAAAATATCATTTAATAAATGTATGTTAAATTATGCAATTAATTTGTGCTTTAGATGACATTTATAAATTAAAATGTTATAATATTGCAAAGTAAGTATTTCACTGTCCCCACCCGGTTACTTCATAATGCTACCCGGCTGGCAACATTTTCTGTGGAGAACACTGTATCTATCTATCTATCTATCTATCTATCTATCTATCTATCTATCTAAAGACACAGGTACAAATCTTCAAATCAGGAATTCCAAAATTCAAACTCATTCTGAAATTGAAACTTTGGTATTAATATACACCTAGATTCCGAGTTTTGCGCTAAACAGGGGGCGAAACTAACACCAAAAAAGTTGCGTTATTTCACTCTCCATAGCGCTGCCATTACAAGTTACTGAATAGCCTCCTTGTGCATGCGATATGGTGGCATTAAGCTCCATACCGCACAAAATCCAAGGGCTTCTTTGACGTGCTTGTGCACGCTTTCCCCCATAGACATCAATGGGGAGAGAGTGTTAGAAAAAAAACACCTGAAGTGCGGAATGAAAAATCTCCATAATGCAGCCCCGTTGATGTCAATGGGGAAAAAAGTTTAAACCTAACACCCTAACATAAACCCCAAGTCTAAACACCCCTAATCTACCGCCCCAAACATTGCCGACACTAATGAAAATTATTAACCCCTATTCAGTAGCTCTCATCCTATTGGCTGTTTTCAACAGCCAATAGGATTTCAGAACCTCTCATCCTATTGGCTGATTTAAATTTGAAGAATCAAATCAGCCAATAGGAATGCAAGGTACGCCATTTTGAAACGGCTACCTTGCATTAAACTTCAGTGTACGGCAGTGACTGTATGAAGAGGATGCTCCGTGCAGGATGGTATCAGTTTCCAGGATAGCTCCGCTCCTCCCCGCCAGGCTGAAGATAGAAGACGTCCCAGAGATGGATGAAGGTTTCGCCGTCTGGATGAAGACTTCTCGCCGCCTGGATGAAGATGGATGTCCGGACTTCAGGAACCGTGAGTAGATATTCTGGGTTTAGTGTTAGTTTTTTTCGATTAGGGCTGAATGCCCTTTTAAGGGCAGTGAAAAAGAGCTGAATGCCCTTTTAAGGGCAATGCCCATACAAATGCCCCTTTAGGGGCAATGGGTAGCTTAGGTTTTTTTTAGAGTTAGTTTTTTTATTTTGGGGGGTTGGTTGGATGGTGGGTTTCTCTGTTGAGGGGACTTTGTATTTTTTTTTACAGGTAAAAGAGCTGTTTAACTTAGGGCAATGCCCTACAAAAGGCCCTTTTAAGGGTTATTGGTAGTTTATTGTAGGCTAGGGGGTGTTTTTATTTTTATAGGGCTATTAGATTAGGTGTAATTGTTTTTATTTTGATAATTTCATTTATTATTTTTTGTAAGCTTAGTGTTTTTTATTTTCCGTAATTTAGTGTTTATTTTTTTTTATAATTTTATAATTTTTAATTTTTTCGTAGTGTTAGGTTTTTTAAACTTGAAATTTAGATTTTTTAATTGGTATTATTTTTTTATTTTATTAGAATAGTAATGTTAGGTTAATTTATAATTTAATGTTAGGTTTATTTTTATTTCACAGGTAAGTTTTTATTTATTTTAAGATAGTTATATTGAAATTTTAATTTTAAGTTAGGGGGGTGTTAGGTTTAGGGGTTAATAGTTTAATGCAGTGTTTTGCAATGTGGGGGGCTGGTGGTTTAATAGTTAATAGGTTTATTTAGTAGCTGTGATGTGGGGGGCCGGAGGTTTAGGGGTTAATAGGTTTATTAAGTAGTGGCAATATGGGGGGCCGGAGGTTTAGGGGTTAATAGCTTTATTTAGTGGTGGCGATGTGGGGGGCCGGAGGTTTAGGGGTTAATAGGTTTATTTAGTGGCAGCAATGTGAGAGGCCGAAGGTATAGGGGTTAATAACATTATTATAGTGTTGGCGATGTCGGGGGGTGGTGGATTAGGGGTAAATAGCTTTATTATAGTGTTGGCAATGTCGGGGAGCATCGGATTAAGAATTAATAGTTTTATTATAGTGTTTGTGATGCAGGAGGGCGGCACTTTAGGGGTTAATATGGGTGTTAGTGTACTTTGTAACAGTTTAGTTATGAGTTTTGTGAAACATTTTTGTTTTGCAAAATCCATAACTACTGCTCTCAGATGGCGATATGAATTGTGTTGGTATAGAGCATAACGCAAGCTTTTTAGCCTCAACGCAAAACCTGTAATACCAGCACTATGAAAATCCCACACAAAAACGTCATTTTTTTTAGTGCGGAATGGATGTTGCGTTACAGGCTAAAATGCTTGCGATATAGCTATTCCGAAATAACTTGTAATATACATTCCTAGCCATTAAGCTGGAATGGCCATTTGTTCAGCATTAAAAGCTGTACCGCAACACTTGTAATCTAGCCGATAGTCATAAAAATACAATTTCCCCCGCATGTAAGTCACAATCTTCTCTGCCTGTGTCATTGGTTTGCTTATTTGTGTTCTAAAACGCAAATGCTAGCCTATATTTATTTAAAACAAGAAATGTTACCTTTCTGATTACAGTACTGCACTATATTTCTGAGGGTACTATGTGTACAAAAGTATTAATTATATAAAACTACCTTTAGCTTACATCTGTAATCTGTATTATGGTATATAAATATTGACTAAATCACATAAGATATTTTTGTTTACACTTGGTTTTACAGATGGAAATATTCCAAAATCCAAACCTTAATATTACACATCCCCCACCCGCTACTTCATTATGCCCCCTGGCTGGCAATATTTTCTGTGGAGAACACTCTATTTATCTAAGACAGTGCTTGACAAATCTGTTTAAAATTTAGGAGCCAGACAGTGGGATTTGTATATAGATATATGGAGAATAACCCAAAAAGTTAGGAGCCAGGGGTAAAATTCTAGGAGCCAGTGGCTCCCAGGCTCCTGGGTTTGTCGAGCCCTGATCTACGATATATACTGTATGTATCTATCTATGTGTCTATCTATCTATATGTTTATTAAAACGGAATTTGGCGGCGCTATAAAAATAAACGATAATAATAATAATAATACCATGCAAAACTTTGGCAACAGTTTCACTTTACATTTCATAAGTCTGTAACTTTTACATTTTAGGACTCTTGAAGGTCATGTAGTCTATTACATATTATGGTTTCGCCCAAACAGGCTAACTATCTATGTAGTAATATCAATTTTAATTATTCAAATAACTAAATAACATCACCATAGATAATAAGCTTCACATAACAAAGAAATAGAGCAAAAAGCAGATTCATCAGTCATGTAAAATCATTGTATCAATGTAAGATTTTCAGATTTGAATAACCAAATTTTTCTAAAACTTATTATTAAATATCTAGTCTTTCCAAAATGAAGTCAATTGATGTCAAAAATACATTAGCTTTACTTTTATGTCCATGAATAGAAATGAGGCTATGGGACCAACTTCAAAGGATTTCAAAGGCTTCAAAGTAACTTTCAAATGGAAATCGCAATGAATATAGCCACTACTAATCTGAGACAGTCGATTGCTAATGATTTCAAAGGTAGATAGGAGTAGCTCACAATTTAATAACACTTGGAGGATGTATCTAATATTTTATTGTTACAATTAAGATTTATTTCTTAAAATACAAACATATCCTATAGAATTGTACAATAGCATAATTAATATAGAATCTGATAATGCTTAAAGGCACAAACAAATCTTAAAGGGGCATTTAACTTATACCATCTATTAACAATTAAGCACTCTATTGCAAAATAAATGTATTAAAATAATTTAACACTGTAATTCTTTACGCACAATTTACAAGGCTTTGCAAGTCAAGAACAGTTCAGTTATTTTTTTTAATGGGCAAAAAAATGTCCCTCATCCCTTCTGGAGTGCATATGCCTGCCAATATAACAAGCATGCAAAATGCTCTTAGGAAAGTACAATATACTGTATGCACTGATGTCAAGTGTGAAATCAACATTATTCATTGCACACGTGATGGGGGAAACGTGTGTCGCCCTTGCAGCTGTATACAGGGCCGGACTGGGAATAAAAAGCAGCCCTGGGAAAATATGAAAACCAGCCTTATTTTCCGTTGAATCAGTAGAATGCACACGCGCCATTTTTATGAAAGGGGATTAATATGATAATCCTTCCCCAATATTTTTTTCAGAATTAAATTATATTACATTGCATTAAATAAAAATGCCCGATTGCTGTTATTTAGGCACCCTACAACCCAATTACATCTATAAATCACCACTTTAAATTGTAGCTTTCCTGCCCCAGCTGCTGCAGCCCAACGGAAAATCTCCTGATATCCTGGTAGGCCAATCCGGCCATGGCTGTATACCTGTTTGATTGTTAGATATATAGAAGCATGAAATTGTTCACACTTTTTAATTTAATAAAGGCAAAAGAACATAAAATATTAAATTGTATATTGCAATACCTAATTATTAAATAAAAATTAATGTTTTTTTTTCATGCAAAAGTGACACTAAACTTAAAATTAAAATTTCATGATTCGGAAAGAGCAAGCAATTAAAAATATATATCAAATTTTTCATTATCAGATTGTGCAGTCTTGTTATATGCCCATCTTCTGAAGCACCAACAACTATTGGGCACGTGCAAGAGTTCAAAGTGTAAACATATATAAGTCTGTGATTGGCTGATGGCTGTTTCATAATACAGAGGCCAGAGAAAGTGTTACTGCATGTCTTTTTATTATGCACTTGTTGAATTTGCGACTTTAGTACATTTAATAGTCTTTTTAAAAGAGACATAATATTAATATTACAGTTTGTACAGTTAAATAGCAGCTTTGACATCAAGAAGCAGCAAGATCACAAAATCAAAACTTCCTGGGAAAATATTAATGAATGTAATTAGTATAAAAAGACTCATGTTTGAATGTGTCTAAGATTTTCAGTCCAATAATATGTTAATGATTTATGCACAATTTACACCAATTTAATTTGTTAAAAACCCAACAGTATTTCAAAGCATATATTATTTCTCTGCTAAAAAATAAACATTTTTGAACAATAATTCTTCTTAAACTGTGTGATAACATCAATGTAAAGTTAAAAACCCTTATGAATATTGATGAGCCAGTCACATACTTTGTTAGAAGCCAAAAATCTTTTCTATATAGATATTAATTATTAGAAACAAGAGAAGTACAATTCAGTACCCATTTAAATCAATGGCACTCCATGGATTTATCAAGCCCTGGATTAATGGGTGCTATGTGAAATACTTATATTTATTTCTAGTCTCATTTGAAAACAATTGAAAAATGTACAGTTCACACAAAAGTGAGTACACCCCTCACATTTTTGTAAATATTTTATTATATCTTTTTCATGTGACAACACTGAAGAAATGACACTTTTGCTACAATGTAAAGTAGTGAGTGTACAGCCTGTATAACAGTGTACATTTGACAAAAAGATATAATAAAATATTTACAACAATGTGAAGGGTGTACTCACTTTTGTGGGATACTGTATCTGTTTGTCACTAAAAGTCATACAAGTAAACTAGCAGTAACACTATCCAATAAATGGGAAAGTGCACGCAAAGTACAATTTAAAGGGATATATAGAAGTACAAAAAAAAATGTTCTGTGTTATATCTTTTTATTATTGAAGTTTTGTTTACACATAACTCTGTGTTTAACCCCCTAAAATGGGTTAACACATAGCAAAAGTTAGCTCTTAGCTCCAGAGCAGCAGTGCACAACTGAGAGCTAGCTGAACATATCTGGTGAGCCACCAATCACCAGTCAGCTCCCAACACTACATTGCACCTCCTGAGCCGATCAAGGTATGCTCTTCAACAAAAGGTGCCAAACAAATTTGATAATAAAAGAAAATTGAAAAGTCTATTTAAATGACAATCTCTAACAAATTCAATATTTGTTTCATGCTGTGTTTTATGTCCCTTTAAATTACATTCTCAGAAATCCATTAAAATAGATAATGGCCTGATAAGTACTCTGTGGTTGCTATTTTCTATCTTTTTGGTCTCTTATGTGTATTTCTTCCAGATGGTGTCAATGATCAGTAAAATTAAGTAAAGTAGATCATATTCTTCAAAACCTAGCCAAGGCTTTTTTTTTTTTCTTTTAGCTTAGAGTTATCCATTACATTTAGAAATGGTCTTAATTAAAAAGAATATCTCTTTAAACAATGTTCAATTACCGCACATTTAAGAAAATCTAGGATTCTATTTATATAATTGCAGATGTATCTAAGTGGGTGAAATACAATTTCATGTAAATGTTTTGCTGGTTTAAGTGATTGCAGATGAAAATTCACCAGCTGTGAAATTTGGAAGAATTGTGGGAATGTTATTTGCTATGAATGATGCAATAAACAAGTACCATGAGTTAGAGAACGATGACATCACTGACTTCAAGAAGAATTATCATTGCATCAAGACCAACTGAAGGGTATAAAGTGAAATGAAAACCCATTTTTTTCTTTCATGACTCAGAGCATACAATTTTAAACAACAAGATTGTGTGCTTTGCCTGTTTCTACATGGCTGATAGCTAGAACATGGCTGGGTTTAAAGGGACGGTATAGTTAAAATTAAACTTTCATGATTCAAATAGGGCATGCTATTTTATACAACTTTCCAATTTACTTTTATCATCAAATTAGTTTTGGTATTCGTTGTTCAAAGCAAAATCTAGGTTGGCTCATATGCTACATTCTAAGCCCTTGAAGGCCGCCTCTTATATATCGATGAGTTTTTTTTTTGTTTTTTTTATATAATTTTTATTGAGGTTGTGGGAAAACAATACAACTTATAATAAACGACATATCATGAAAGCAAACATACATATTACATTTCAAAAATGCCGACTTCCATATAGACAGAAGGATAAAATTCCCAACAAAAATAAATCTAATGGAAAAAACTGGAACCTCTTTTTCTCTATTTTACATAGATTAGAACTAGCAGTTTGAATGGTCACATTTGGGTTTATAAGCTTATGTAAATAGTATGATAAAATATATAAGTAGAATTATACTAGTAACTCGAGCAATATGCGGCACTAAATATGATAACCAAGGTCAACATCATACAGAACCACAGGGATTATTAATAGAAAACAGTAATTAGGTTGCGGCATAGGTTAGATGAGCCGCGTAGTTAGACCTCCCAAATTAGGAGGTATATTGTTATGGGGGGGGGGGGGAGGTGGTAAGTTGAATTTTTAAATGTTAGGTACCGGCTATAGACAGGTATGGTGAACCTGCACAATATAAATATATTAGATTAGGTAAATAACTATTTGTGTAGAGCTGAAATATGTGAAGTAAGGGATATCAAGCATATACCATGCGTTGGCAGCCAAAAACAGGCTATAGTAGAGCAAAGCATTACATTTGTGTGGGTAAGACCTAACTAGGTATGGGATTTACAGAAAACTAGGGTCATGCAGCTCCAGTATAAAATATATGGGGGAAAGATTGTGCATCTATATACTAGTGCAGGTCCAGTCTGCGTCAGAAGGCAAGCTCTCCTGGAGTAGCTAGGATCTGTACATACGATACAAGTTGGTAGTTAGTATGGTTATAGCACTCCTGTATGTATGTCCAAACATAATCCATGTTTTAGGTCACCCGTGATTACCATGCCTGTACAACAAATGTGAATATAAGACTGGAAACATTACAAAAGTTTTAACAAAAAGCAAGAAATAAAAACCTTACTGATAAACATTGATCTGCATTATAATATAGAACCATGCCTGTTATTATGCTTCTGAGCTATAAGTGTGTAAAGTACAGGCACCACGCCGCCATGGCCGCTGGCAGCAAGGTGTCAAGTCTAGAAACTACATTCAAACTCTAGGTATATGCATAAAGAATAACACCCACAGACATGAAATTATTATATGATGAAATGTTTAGATGCTACTAACTTGGGTGCAAAGAAACAATGGGGAGCCTGTAAGCATAGAATTATAAACAACAGGGACAGAGATTGATGTGGAGCTCAACACTTAAGTTAGTCAAGATAATATTCTGACAAGTAGTATCTGATAGTAAGTAGCAGCTTAAAGAAGGGCAGTGCCACCAAATAGAGCCTGTAATGATAAATCACATACCAACAATGATTTACAAGGTCTTATAGACTTTCAATACCCATTGTGAGAAGTTTGGTAGGTTTCACAGGTTCCTTAGGGTGAATAAGTCCTATGGGAATCATGTACACTCTGGGTGTCGAACTCTGTTGATACGGTAAACCATTGCTGTACTAAACCCAGCTAGTTCCTAATTATGGACATGCTCATAACTAGCCCAAGTATCCAAATTTAGAAATTTGGTGTCATTTTCATAACCTTTTTGAGATATAGTGAGGGAGGAACTAATGCCTGGTGTTAACATCGCAGGACCAGCCTGCTCTATAATACCTTATAGAAACTCCAAGGTTTTACAAAAATGCGAAATTTTCTTCTAAACGGAGCACTTGTTAAATAGGGGTGAGAAGATGCTAAGACTCACGCTCAAAATACTCCTGTATACATCGTACCCTTTTATAAATATATATATGCATACATATATATACATACACATATACATAAGCTTGTAATAATCATATGGAGTAGTAGGATTATAAGTAGATAATGCTATTGTTAAATAGGGGTTAAAGAATGTTGTATCTGTCTTTAAGACTGACTAAGTTAAGGGCCTAAGTGCAAGCATATCAATTCTATAATAACAAAAGGATCTGTATTTCTATAACCTAGCTGTCTTAGATCTTATCCCCTGGGTATGGGCCCCATACCCAGCAAGAATACATATAAATCTTGCCAGTAAAGTACTGGTTGTTCTCACCGCGTAAACTTTAGTTTTAGCCTTTTGACAGTATAATACAGACCTTCTTACTTCAAAGACATGCTTATTAAGCTATAAGTCAGAAGAGGCTAGCTGGAATTTTAAGAAAAACTATAGCAGTATCCAAATTTTATCCCCATAGAGATTATTTAGATAGTACCATAATGTATTGAACCAGGCATCTCCAATCCCCTTACCTCCTGATTTTGAGCCAATGCAAGGGTCCAACAACCTGTGGAACTGAGTATAGAAACTCCTGAGGGAGGAGGCTCACACTGCTTTATCAATGTTAGACATATAATATAAAATAAATTAGGCTTCAAATACTTGTTAAACCGGAATGAAATATAAAATTGGATTTTTTTTAAGTTTCTAAAGCTAGATAGTAAATAGTGAAGAGTTATATTACTAAAATCCCAAACACTTTCATCTTATACATGTATATCAGCGTATATAGTTAGAACAATGCAAGGGATAACCAATCCTGTTAACAAAAATTGTGGGATATAAGATAATTAAATATTATAGGTGCTCCGGCAAATCTGTAAGGAGCCAACACATATCATATGGTTTGCTATCCCATGTATTTCTAAAGCATTCAACTAAATAGTATAACGAGGTGTAGCATATCCATAACATACAGTAAGGACAAGGATATATAAATAAACTGCTAGGTAGTATGTGTATGCTTAAATGCGATAGAGATTAAAAACAAGCAGGCAAATTAAAACAGCACACATTATACTAAATAAATCTTAGTCTGATAAGAAGAATGCACGTTATCAGTCCCAATAATACCAAATGAGGGAGCGGGGTCATCTTTTGCAGGATTAGCCAATTCCACTTCTAAGGCTGTAGGTAGCATGCTGCATTTGAGGTATGCAAATGGTGGCGTCTTTCATAAGCGGAATCCATGGTGCCAAAAAGAGATAAGGCATCGGCAGGGATACTGGTAACGGCTGCAATGCGTCCCATATTTTTACTCTCATGTCATGTAGTTTGCTAGCTGTGGTTGGTTGTGTGGCCAAACTGCGAGGCATCTCGCTGTTTCTGTAGCTCTTGGATTCCTTCAGAGCCCCCTTCGGGGTGCATGGGTAAGATAGTCTCGTATCGTTCCATTGGCTGAGTGCGAGTGCCACCGGAGGATCACAATCGCTGTCAGGTAAGCCGAGGTTCCTAATACCAGAAGGGAAGCAGGGTCTCCGCTTATTTAGTAGCTTCCATTTCTGAGTCTGATTTAGTCGAATCACCTGCGTAGTGCAAGATATTGCATCCGCTCCAGCCCTGCGCATGGTATCGGCTGTGTCTTGTATGCTTTTGTCTATTTTGTATGTACCACTGCCCAGGTTAAGCTGAGAGGCGGGTATGTGGCTTTGAATAGGCTGAACAACTGTGTGCCTCAGGCACGTTTTGATTAGCTGAAAGGAGGCCTCAATACAGTCCCATGCAATTGATTCCCAATCTTCCGCCACCGCCGCCATTTTCTTAGAAAGCAATACCCCAGCTGAGAAACTTCTAGGGCTAGTAGGTTAATTCAATGAGCTGGATGTTATTATTAGTTCACCATATGAGTATTATGAACTGGAACTGAAGATCCCACAGTAGCCGTCATCCATCTGCCATTAGTTTTTCTTGCAGACTGTATGTCCATGATAGCGTCACAAGCTAAAATTAGGAGTTAATACTTAATATGAATGCCCGGACTTGGTTAGCAGGATGCATTATGAAGGTATCTTATAAGGATCCTTAGTAAATTGATGGTGTTTCAGGATGTACCAGATTTATACCTCTAATGTCGGACTCAAGAACCGGAGCTCTTGCAACATGCGTCCGACATCTTAGGCAGTTGGCTCCGCCCCCTATATCGATGAGTTTTGACAGTTTTTCACAGCTAGATAGTGCTAGCTCGTGTGTGCCAAATAGAAAACAATGTGCTCACTCCCATGGAGTTAATTATGAGTCAGCACTGATTGACTAAAATGCAAGTCAGTCAGAAGAACTAAAATAAGGGAGCAGTCTGCAGAGGCTTAGATACTAGGTAATCACAGAGGTAAAAAGTATATTGATATAACAGTGTTTTGCAAAACTTGGGAAAGGGTGATAAAGGGATTATCTATCTTTTTAAACAATAACAATTCTGGAGTAGACTGTCCCTTTAAAAAGGATATTTTATATTGACCTTACAAAGAAACCCCACCTTTTTCTTTTGTGGTTCAGACAGAGCATGCAATTTTTTAAAAAAAGTTTCCAATTTACTTTTATTGTCAAATTTGCTTTATTCTCATGGTAATACTGTTGAAGAGATACCTAGGTAGGTGTCTGAAGCACTACATGGCAGGAAATAGTGTTGCCATCTAGTGCTTTTAAAAATGAATAACATTCTTGCAAAACTGCTGCCATATAGTGATCCAGGCATGTGGACACTCCTGAGATTTTTTTAATCAAAAGATACCTAAGAAAACCTGATAATAGAAGTAAATTAGAAAGTTGTTTAAAATTGCATGCTCTACCTAAATCATGAAAGATATTTATTTTATGTCTCTGTAAGTAAAAAAAGGTATTTAATAATTGTAAGTCCATACAACATAAAATGATGCTGAAGAATGACTGGTGCACCGTATGTATAAGCCCAAATACCCTTAGGTTCATTATATGCACCAATAGATAACATCAGCAAATGTAACAAAAACGTAAATCCCACCTCACAAAAGTATAGTCCCCCCTTGACCTGCAGTATGTTGCACTAATGACAGAAGGGAACTGTGAATACTGCATCAAGGAATAGTAGTAAAGATAGGGAACACAAAGTGTTGGAAAGAAAACCAGACCTTTCCATGACTGCTGAGGGGTGCTGCAGATAAGAACAGCACTGACAAATAGAATGTTGAAAGAATGCTACAGAGGTATTGGGAAATCAATAGTATTTTAGAAAGATGATAAAGCTAATGAGTAATGATTTGCTGCAACTATTGACAGCAGGGAAGAGGAAATGCTATAGCTACCCCCAGCAGTAAAGGGGGACACTCTGTAGTAGGATATGAGGAGTCCGAGCTGCAGCAGAGAACAGCATGGGCAGACGGAATACCTATGCATATAGATACAGGGTAATGAGCACTGTACAGAACAGTAAAGTGATATTAAACATTCAATAAATGTTTCATAGAATATATTTATTCAACCATTAGCTTGAGAATGATGCGTTATTTAAAGGAACATGACACCCAAGATTTTTCTAATCAGTAGACGTGGAGCAGCACAAAATGTTTTTTGTAATCATTTTTTGGAATGAATTTATGGAAATGCTTAATCCATAAACCTACAGAAATGCTGATTGGCAATGATAATTCAGGGTGTTGTTTGTAATCTATAGTTTCTAGTTCCATCAGCTTAGGGGGAAATAAATCATGTCATTTCAAAATATTTCATTCTTTTAGTCTTAGAATCCATTTAACAAACACTTAAAGAGACAGGAAACACTTTTTTTTCATGTTTCAGATAGTGCATACAATTTTAAAAAAACTTTCAAATTTACTTGCATTATCACATTTGCTTTATTCTCTTAGTATCCTTTGTTCAAAGAGCAGCAATGCACTACTGGGAGCTAACTAAACTCATCAGTTAAACCAACTACAAGAGGTATTTATATGCAGCCACCAAACAGTATCTGGCTCCCAGTAGAGCATTGCTGCTTCTGAGCCTACCTAGGTATGTTTTCAACAAATGATACCAAGAGGCCAAAGAAAATTATAAAATAGAAGTAAATAGGCAAATTGCTTTAAACTGCTTTCTCTGCCTAATAGATGAAAGCTTAATTTTGACTTTACTGTCCCTTTAAATAAGAGTGAGCATGTGTTTAGCGATTATCGTCTTTTGAATTAGTTTGTAGACAGTATGGCACCGTGCTAGTAACACATAGGATGGCGGTAGTCCATAGGCAAAAAAAAGGCTGACAATTTTTTCCACCCCTTTGTCAATGTAATTTTAACGTTAAAACTCCAAATGAGGATACAGCTAATCAGCCAATAAAGAGCAGGGCTAATGTGTAT
Source organism: Bombina bombina (assembly GCF_027579735.1). Lineage (NCBI taxonomy): Eukaryota > Metazoa > Chordata > Amphibia > Anura > Bombinatoridae > Bombina > Bombina bombina. Next base: position 927,272,768 of record NC_069504.1, on the reverse strand, counting down.
GCTCCAATCACCAGACATATCCTCACCTGGAACAGAATGAGAGTATAGCCGAAGTCAACACTGACCATGGGGCATATTTATCAATGTGTGAGCAGACATGATACAAAGTAGCGTATCATGTCCGCTGCACATCGATAAATGCCGACAGCATACGTTGTCAGCATTTATCATTGCACCAGCAGTTCTTGTGAACCGCTGGTGCAATACCGCCCCCTGCTGATTCGCCAATGGGCCGCTAGAAGGGAGTGTCAATCAACCCAATCGTATTCGATCGGGTTGATTTCTGTGCGCCGCCTCAGAGCAGGCAGACAAGTTATGGGGCAGCGGTCTTTAGAAACAAGGGGCATCAAGCTCCATACGGAGCCTGATCATTCGGCCCCTACGTGTTTAACCCTTCTCGATGAGTTAAACATCTATTAAAAGGGTATAAAGATAGGAACAGAATGAGTATGAATGACAGCAGCTTCCAGCTCATACTGCAGTTCTTTCTGAAAAAAGGATATGTTTGTTTAAATATTTCTTTCCAAAATACCTTTTTACTGAGCTGAAAACAAAAATCCATTCTTGCTTCAGCTGTGCTTGTAATTGTTTATTTAGTTTCTGTCTCTCTGGTGTGTAAAGTACAGGTGGGGAAATCTAGATGGGGTCAATCCTGCAGCAAGAAAAGCACACACAAATACTGGTTTATATGTTCAGAAGAACCATATGCTTCACCACAGCAAAGAGTGATATTGTGAGCAAAACAGCCAATGCTAGACTAGTGCTTGTGACACATGTGTGGCTTTTGCGTAGTTGGGCACAGTATGGATTTCCTCAAGGAGCGATATTTGTCAAATGGAATTCCCTATTGGAATAATTATGAAATAAGTGAAAACAGGAATGTCCAATCCAATATTTTAGAGTATGTCAATTTGATTGCTTCCTGGTTGCTAAAAGTACCTATGGGTAAAAAATAATTAGCAAAAAAACACTGATCTTCAGTCCTCTACACAGTAAAACAACCCTTGCGTTCTAGGGACCTGCACTTTCCCTCAAGTGTAATTTCAGGAAGACCCTACTCTCTGACCCAGTCAGTACATAATTTAAACCAACTTATTTTTTTTTACCCATTTTTCTAAACAATCTGTTCTCTACAAATGTTTTCCTCATTTCCATTATTCTGTAAAAAAAAAAAAAAAAATATAGGTTTACTGATTTCTTTTTTGTTTGGCCATCAAAACCTTGTGGATGTAAATTCCATCTCACGAAAGTGGATTAATGGTTTGTGCCACATACTCTTGTTTTAACAGCCCTCTAATATCTGATGTAAATAAGATTTGTACTAATTAAAAAACAATCACATACAATCACACATTCTTTACTAGTTTGATAGTAGCTATACATGCTAATTTGTGATAATTCAGAATTAAGTGCATCATGGGAATAATAAAATATAATGGATAAGCCCAAGAAGTGTAGTGTATGAATTATTATTGGTTTATTTCACACAGGATTTGCTGCTATCATTATATTGTCCTACTTAACATCATTTCTATATCTCCCTTTGCTGTTTTACCTATTTACTATACATTACTGTTAACACTACTATATCATTTCTGATATACCACTTATGATTTAATGGGTTCCCAATAAATCTTCCCAAGAATGCCTTGAAATGGACTCTTATTCATCATGTTTTCATCTCCAGGACAAATAGAATTCAATCTTTCCACTGTTAATTCAATGTTATTGCCATAAAAGCTATGTTGTGCATAAAAAGGGACAGTAAAGGGTCAGTAAAGTAAAAATTAAACCTTTATGAGAGAGCAGGGAATTTTAAACAACTTTCCAATTTACTACTGTTCTCAAATTTGCTTCATTCTCTTGGTATCTTTTAAAGCACCACTAGTGAATATTAAAGGGACATTCTAGTCATAAATAAACTTTCATGATCCAGATAGGGCATGTCATTTTATACAACTTTCCAATGTACTTTTATCATCAATTTTGCTTTGTTCTCTTGGTATTCTTAGTTGAAAGCTAAACCTAGGAGGCTGATATGCTAATTTCTTAGCCCTTGAAGGCCACCTCTCATCTGAATGCATTTTCACAACTAGAGGGTGTTAATTCATGTGTGCCATATAGATAACATTGTGCTCATGCCCATGGAGTTACCTAAGAGTCAGCACTGCTTGGCTAAAATGCAAGTCTGTCAAAAGAACTGAAATAAGGGGGCAGTCTGCAGAGGCTTAGATACACAGTAATAATGGAGGTAAAAACTGCTGCATATAATGGTCCTTTAAATACATAAAATACTGTATAATATAAAAAAATCATTGGGTTTCCTTTGTGCTTAGCAACCTTTTACAAATATGATTTCTTTGCCTAGACATCATCCACAGTTTGGCTTACGTATCAAAAGGTATCAAAAAGTATGTATGGCTTTTACATTTCTTGTTACATCAAATCATGATGCAAATTATAATTTTGTGGCAGCTGCATCAAAATCTTTTTAAAGGTTAGTACTATAGTTTTGTAGGCCCTCTTGTAACATGGTTAAAGGGATATACAAGTGCAAAAAGACAATGCTGTAGTATGCTAGCACATTTTATTATTGTGTATTTATTACCTATGTGTTTAACCCTGCAAAGTGATTGAACACAAATTTAAATTCAGTTCCAGAGCAGAAATGCACAACTGGGAGCTAGCTGGGCATATTTGGTGAACCATTGACGTGAGGCCTATGCATGTAGCGACCAGTCACCAGATATCCCCCAGTAGTGCATAACTGCTGCTCAGGATACATATGCTTTTCAACAAAGGATATCAAGATAACAAAGTAAATTGGTTAGAGAAATGAATTATTAAGTGTCTTAAAGTCATCTAAATCATGAACATTTTGACTTTCCTATCCATTAAACAATAGAGGCGCGATTTATCAAGCCCTGCCCGCGCACAACCAATTATTCACAGGCAGGAGCTGAAAATCTCCCCAGTTGGACGAGACCGGGGAGATTGAAATTCTCCACCTAAGAGGCCAGGAAACAGCTGTCTGATGACCGCTGCTTGATAAATACTGACTGCAGGTTCTCTTGTGAGAACCTGCAGTCTGAGCGAGGCAAAGGGCTTGATAAATTGAGCCCTTTGTGTAAATATTAAATAGTAATAGTAATAGTAAATATTAAATAAAATATTCTTATAATAAATAAAAATATACATTTCTGTAAATGCCTGATTTGTTATATTAATGTGTTTTTTTTAATTAAATAAAATATGTTTTGCTTTTCAGGTTAAGCATAAAGCAATTACAAATTATTATATATCTTAAAAAAATCTGAGATATTTATTCAAAACCACACTATACACAGGTCAAGCTGTATAGATTTATTATGCTAATTTGATACTATTACTCTAAACAGTACAGTGGCATATCATTTATCTTTGCATTCGGGGAGCAATTAGGGGAAAAAGGAGAGCTATTAAAAAAGCAAACAAATATACATGATGGATTCTAGCATTTCAAATTCCCTGTTACTGTTTTAACTTCCGATTACTACTTTTCTCTGTAAACATTTTGGTTCTGGTTTTTACATACCACTAATGTAATGCAGAAACCAGAAGAAAAAAAAAGCCGTGCTAGACAGCCAGACATCAGAGATAATTAAAGACATAATAATAGTTAAAGGGGCATGGAAGTTAAAATTAAACTCACAGAATTCCGATAGAGTATACAATTAAAAAATCAGTTTATATCTGTTATCAAATTTACTTCTTTGACTTAGGGGTCAATTAATTATTGTGCGGACGGACATGATACAATGTAGTGTATCATGTCCACCGCACATCGATAAATGCCGACAGCATATGCTGTCGACATTTATCATTGCACCAGCAGTTCTGGTGAACTGCTGGTGGAATGCTGGCCCCTGCAGATTTGCAGCCAATCGGCCACTAGCAGGGGGTGTCAATCAACCCGATCGTATTCGATCATAACTTCTGTTTGAAACACGGGGAATCAAGCTCCGTATGGAGCTTGGTAAATTGACCCCACAGTCTCCTTGGTTGAAAACTGGCCCATTTATACAATGGTATATTGTAAGATGCCTAGCAGTCAGCGTGTGGCTTGAGCAAGCAATCTGCAGCAGTTCTGAGTGACAGCACAGAACACCAACAGCACTGTGTTCATATACTACTATTAACTCACTGTTTGGATGTCTCCTATCCAAAGAGAGATGCATTCTTAGTATATGTTTGGTCTTCTTTATTAAACAATACTTCTAGCTATACAGCACTATCTTAGTTTATCATCTGTGTGGGTAGCACAGAGGAAGTCAATGCAATATTTGTGTGTTAGGTAACCCAAATATGATACGCTTGCAAAATTATAACAATTATATAATTAAAATATTTAGTATCTTATTTGCATGTTGAAAAGCACATCATTCACCTCCATGTTCATGCATTGTAAAATTGCCTCTGAGTTAATGTGGGAACTCAACATAATAAGGAGGGACACAAGTGGTTTGTGTCCCTCTGGGGAAGCATGTGTTGACTAAATGACACCTTCAGGGAGCTAGTTGCCCACTACTGTCCTAGTTTGGGCTAGATTTATTAAGCCCCTACGGCAGCAAGTTCTCTCAAGAACTTGCTCGCCGGGATTTATCAAGCAGCGGTCACCAGACCGCTGCTTCCCTAACATCTACGCCACCTCTATTGTGACGAAATTCAATCTCCTCGGTCGAGTCCGACTGAGGAGATTGACAGCTCCTGCCCGCGCATGATTGGCTGTGCGTGGGCAGGGGGCGGGATTGCACGCGAGCGCAAATGTTAATTACCTGCGGGTAATTTTGCAACGCCACAGGTGAGCTGAGGCGTACAGGGGCACGTATACGCACCCCTGTATGCCTCAGCGTTGATAAATCTAGCCCTAAATCTAGCCAACAACTTGAAACCTAAGTAAAGTTGCAAGAAAAAGCTTGTGAACCCTTTGGAATTAGCTGGATTTCTGCATTGATTACTCATAAAATGTAGTCTGTTCTTCACAATTATTATGTCACAATTATAGACAAACACAACTGAATAAATTGAATAAATTAATTACATACAAACAGTTGTATTTTTCAAATATTTTATTAAAGGCATGAAATAATCATTCATAGTACATGCTGGGAAAAGTAACACTTGAATTTAGTAACTTGTAGATCCTCCATTAGCAGCAACAACTTTTACCAAAATGTTTCCTATAACTGCTTAAAATTCTTGCACTTTGGGATACATTTTGGACAATTCCTCTATAAGAATCAGTTCATAAATATTTCTGGATTGTCTTGATTGAATAGCCCTCTTCATGCCTTGTAAAAGCATTTCAATTGTGTTAAGGTTAGGACTCTGAGTTTGACATTCCCAAAAAATTAATCTTATTGTTTTTCAGCCATTCTTTAATTGATTTACTTGTGTGCTCTGGGTCATTGCCTTGTTGCTTCACCCAAACTCTTTTTAGATTGAGGTCATGGACTGCTGTCCTGGAATTCTCCTATACAATGTCTTGATACATATTTTAATTGATTGATTGCAAGTCGCCCATGCAGTACCCTTTTCCCTCTACACACAGTGTTGTGCATTTTTTTTTTAAAAAAGTTCAACTTTTGTCTCAACTCTACATAGCAGAATCAATGTGGTACACCCAGGCGGTCTGGGCAAACTTGAGACATGCTGCAATGTTTTTATTAGACAGCGGGGGTTTCCTTTGTGGTATAGTTCCATGAACAACTTTCTTGTTCAAAGTTTTTCTGATAGTAGGCACATGAGCACAGACTCTCTCAATTTGTAGAGTCTTATATAGGTCTTTTGTTGTTATTATTGGGTTCTTTCTCGACTCTTTCAGAATTTTCAGTGATCTTTTCAGAACGCCCACTTCTCGGGAGAGTAGCAGCAATTCTAAATGTTCTCCATTTCTAGGCAATTTGTCTTACCGTGGATTGATGAACACCCAGGCCTTTAGCAATGCTTTTGTAACCTTTTCCAGCTTCGTGCATCTCTAAAATGCATCTTCTAAGGTCCTGTAAATATTGTTGGGATTTAGTCATGGTCAATCTTTCTTGAGATGAACAGATTTGTAATTAACAAGACTTTGAGTGTGTTTATTTAAATGACAGGGTACCTGTGTAAACCACACTTCCATTCTCTTTAATTGAAATACCTGATTCCAAATAGCTATTGGAGAAGTCACTAACACACAGTTTCACTTACTTTTTTCAGCCTCCACTGTGAATGATTAATCAATGTCTTCAATAAAAAATTGAAAACTGCAAATTTGTGCATTTTATTAGTTTAGTCAGATTGTGTTTGTCTATAACTGTGATTTAAGTGAAAGATCTCACTACATTTTATCAATAATCAATGCAGAAATCCAGGAAATTCCAAAGGGTTCCCAAACTTTTTCTTGCAACTGTAAATATATGGCTTTATGCAAATATTTGTATAATATAAAATATGCAAGTAATAGAACAAATAATGAATACATTTAAAAAATACATTCAACACAGAAGCCAGAAAGAGTATAGTAGTTTACAGATAAACTGTCCTGAACTGAATTTTGAGGGCAGAGAGACAACCGTCTTCTTGGGCTGATGCTATATACCCATATTTTTATTGTAAATGTAAAGCCAGGACCAAGAAATGGACTTGAATAATAACATTGCTAATTTGTTAGGGCATGTCATTTTTGCATTAGTTAGCCTAGATTACTTGCATCTCCCAATTAGGACACAGCTGGTTATTGGCTAAATTGTGTGACTGTTGCTCCTGATTGGCTGAGTGACCCAATACTCCTCAGGACGTGCAAGACTTGCAGCTCTGGAAAATAACTTTGCCTGTTTGTTTAATCACCTAGCAGGGGTTAGGGCTAGATTACAAGTGGCACCCTACTGCTAGTGCGGAACACAATAAGCAATACTGCAACCACGCTAGCTAGCGAGCATATTACAAGTTGAAAGTAAACGGTTGCACGCGACCACAAACATAATTTGCACTCAACAAATTAGCTCGCCTGAAGACCTAATGTAAAGTGTAAAAATATTCACCAAACACAACATAAATACATTAAAATAAACTATTACACTTATATATACACTATCTGATTAAAATATTTCATATTTCATATAAATAATAAAAAAAAAATTGTCTAAATATGTGTATGTGGGTATATATATATATGTGTGTATATATTTGGAGCCCTTTCCACTCAAATACATTTAAACATGATAAATAAGTTTTATTCAATTTTAATATCTTTTAATATATTTTAATGTGTTTTACTATAAATGTGCTACATTCCAATGTTCTTCAGTTAGAAGTAAATGTTCTTTTGATTTATAAATATATATATATATATATATATATATATATATATATATATATATATATATATATATATATATATGTATGTATATCTGTATAAATGTGTATACATGTATATAGTTATATATAGCACTGCTGAATCTGTTGGCGCTCTACAAATAACCAATAATAATAATATATATGTTTTAAAAATCAGATGTATATAGAAATATATATTTTAAAATAAAAAGAACATTTTCTTCTATGTGAAGTGTATTTTTGTATTAAAATGGCTCTTTAAAATTAAATATGTAACCTGCTGTAAAACAACAGAGTAACTAAACTTCTGTGCTCATCTTTTAATCACATAGTTCCAAGCCCATTAGTCTTAAACACACAACATCATTCATAGGTACAATTGCCAGGTTTCCATTAATTAACAGCACAGTTCAGTATTTTAACTTACTGTCAATAAGCATATAGGTAAGTAAATAATCACATAAGGGAAATCTATAATTGATAACCCTAAGGGGGCACACAAACCGTGTTGAAACAATGTGTATATTAAACACAAACAAAAAATAAAAATGTGTTTGTATACCATACAATTGGTAGAAACAATGTTATTAAAAGTTTCAAAATTCCATTAACAAAGAAGTATACAGTGGTATCTAGTCCAAAAATATAGAACTATTAAAGGCAGCTCCACTTTGACAGTTGGTGAAGAAGTCACTCTGTAAATATAGAAGGAAGCAAGGGGCCCTTTGTTTTTACACACACACACATATATATATATACAGTATATAGATACATTATAGCCCTTTATAGTCAAACACATTGTCATATACCATTTTGATCCTTATAAAAAATGTTTTATAATATTTGTATGTCATATTTTTATCAGAACTTTATATATGAGCAACATAGTTTATTTTAATGAACTTATGTTGTGTTTAGTGAAAAATGTTTTTTAACTCTTACACTTTACACTAGGGGCTCGATTTACCAAGCAGTCAATCAACACCAATGCATCTGTTTCCGTGCAAGCCTTTAGACTCGCCGAAAACAGGAGTTAAGAAGCAGCGATCTTAAGACCGCTGCTCCTTAACTTATATGCCTCCTCTGAGGCGGCGGACAGCAATCCGCCCGATTGTGTACAATCGGGTAGATTGACACCCCCTGCTAGCGGCCGCGAATCTGCGAATTGTGCAATGCCGACAGGGTATGCTGTTGGCATTCAGCAATGTCTGGCGGACATCTTCAGGCGTGCTAAGGTCTTCAGGCATGCTAATCCGTTGAGCTTAAATTTAGTTTACTATCAACTTGTAATATGTGCACTAATTAGCATGGTCACCATATTGCTTATCACAACCAATGCTAACTTTAGCATGTCACTTATACTAAAATGACATCAACAAATAAAATAGAAACATTTATTTACAAAAAATACACTTTTTAAAATACTTTTTTTTTTACAGAGCTGGTTCACTTTTTTAAGACAGAAGATAATGTAAATCTACTAAGTAATAATAAAGAATTGTGTGGCTTACAAACACATACCTATTTATTCATCATGCACACCAGATGTCAGTGTGCTTATTGGTAAAGTCATTCCACAACATGACTTCAAACTACAAATAACTGCATAAGCACACAGATTATTGTGTCTGTATCCATAAGTGCCAATATCTGTTCTTGTGTGTATGCATATCCACTATATCTATATGAATTCATGCAATGGTGAACAAAACTATATAGTGATAGGAAAATATTAAGATAGCATTTACATAAATAGTCTATTCTAGACATATAAATATCTTTGTCTTTTGGTCACAAATTTCTATGGTCAAAAATGTTCTAGAATGCATATGAAGATGCAACAACTACACATGTTAAATGGTAATAATAATTACATGTCAATATTTTTCCATGAAAAAAGCTAAATGTGTTTTAACTGATTCTAAAACCAATAGTAACTCATTGCTAGGACACAAAGTGCTCTCTAGCTTATAATTGATGTACCAGTAACTTTCAACTAACATGAAAAAAGTAGTTTATTCAGGTAAGGAAAATTCATTAATAAATCATTAATAATTAATAAGACATTTTCAAATAGACTATTTTAGATAAATAATAATTATAAAAAATAAAATAAAACCATTTAAAGGGGTGTTCTTTGCAAGCAAGGATATGCATATAGCTGCCAATCACCAGAGTCATGGTATTAAGCAGGACTTTAGATGAGTATTTAAACCCATTATGGTGGATAAGTACATGTTTTTAAAAAAGGGACAGTAATGCAAAAATTAAATGTTCTTAGCATAAATACAATTATATGTGTGTGGTGAGCATATGCAAAAATGTATCATAGATTAAACTTGTTCCAGTGCTATGTTTTAACACAAAGTACCTATAACCATTATATAAGTAGTCCATTTTTATTTAAAAGCATTTTTCCATTAACATGTAAACACAACAGATTCATATTAACCTATGTCAATATGAAAACTTGTATCTAAATTATTAATTAATACATCATTAGGTTGTTCGAATATATGCGTAGGAAAACGTGTACTGATCAGTTACAGCTTTACTTATCATATTACTGTAATGCACATATTTGCTCAATAATAATAATAGTCTGCAATGAGCAAGTAGTTTAGTATACATGTTGGGAGTAGAGGCGATTTTGTACAAAACAGCACATATGAGTCATTGAAGAGTCTATTAATATCATGCATAAATCTCTAAATCACACTTTCCCACGTAACAGTACCCTTCTGAAAGTGCTCTAATTTAGACTTTTCAATTAAACAACATAAAAAAAATAATATCCACATCTAGAACCAATTAGTAACTCATGTCAGGTTTTTGAGTCCAGCTGCAGACTTTTTAGGAACCTGAAATGGTGTTTGTACAGAAAACTGATCCAAAAATAAGAAGTCCGGCTTCCAGGGTTTATAAAGTATTTGTACTCAGTATTGCCCAATAATCTGGCATGCCATGGTTCCTCTAGTTTATTGAGGAATTCTGCAGTGCTATTGATACTTCCTTTAGATAAACAACGTTCATTTTCTACTGATTCATTAGACAGACAAAAAAAAAGACATTCTGTATAATTCCTTTCCACACTTCATTTAATTTGTTTTATTACCAATATCTGGGCTATTTCTCTAGTTAGCCATACTTTCATAGTGAAAGTTTAGCAAACTTAAAAAACAACAGCATTATCTATGTTACGAATCCTGTATATTTTAAATCATTCCAGATGGTGGAGAAACTGGAGTTTTTCCAGAAAAAGAATGTATTTTTGTAAAAGTTTTAATGTAACATAACTTAAAAAAAAATAAACAACATAAATATATTACAAATCAGTCACCATGAATCTAATTTAATATATTTCACCTACTAAAAAAATTATTAAATATTTACTAAAAATAATTAAATATTTTATATATAAAAAAGATAAATGGAAAACAGTTTGACATTTCACTGGGAACATTTTTTTCCCTTTAAACACATGTGTCAGGGAGAAGACTCATTTATTTAAGGCAAAGGAACTAAACCACTAATGACTAGGATCTTGACCATGTTTCCTTAAATAATCTTATCCAAAAGGAAGATGCAGAAGAACCACTACTAAAAATTGCAGTTACAGCTGTGAGAACAAAAGTTACATCAACTTTTATGGAACTGAAGTTTTTTTAAAAAAAAAAGGTTGTGTATATATTTATATATGACCTTAAGTGACAGAGACCATTGTAGTGGAATGGTGAAAAAATGCTGATAAGAGTTTGAAAACATAATCTTTGCAGCAGTGATGATAAGACCACAGTGTATCTTTTTGACTTAAATGTAAGCTAACCTCTCAGAAGTCAAAGCATTATGGAAATCAATCCATGGTATTAAACTTTATTTAAAAAACAAGAAACACAGACAATGATAAAGTACATATTAACATTTGCTGATAGGATTTAATCATTTTCAAATGTAGCCAGTTGGGGTCTACATAAAATCAAACTGATGTTTCTTATATTTAAAAACTTTCTGAATATAAAGGTAATTACACCAAATCTGCCAAAAAAATAATGAAGTAAAACAGGATAGAAGCCTGGCATTTACCAAATGTTATACAGTACATGCACACCAACTAACTTAACCTATTATTCCAGATGTTTCCAAAATGTGTTTCAATTGTGTTATGGGGTTTATTATGACAAATAAATTACCCTATAACTATTATTTATGATAAACGTTTTTGAGATACATAGGTCTGGCAGTTCCCACCAAGTAAGAAATTACAATAGGCTAGTAAGAAATTGCAGTAGGCTAGTAAGAAATTGCAATAGGCTAGTAAGAAAGTGGACTTTTCCCTATATTTATCACTGAGTGGACTAGTAACTTCTTGTCTATTGATTAGTGACTATAGAAGTTTTTTTTTTCAACACAAATAAATTACTATTCAATGAATGTGTGTATTAGCAACTGTAGTTTATTTTACAAGCTATTAGGTAGTTCTGGAAATGATGTGTGCTCTATGTTCAACAGTAAAGGGACATTCATGATTTCAATGTTTTTTTTCAGGAATTTGAGTTTGGGGTTCCATCAAAGCTTTTGAAGCCTACAGGGTTGAAGAATGTTTGGGAGACATAATTACAGGAGTCCATAATTATAAATTATGATTCAGAGTGGATTTTAACTTATATATGTGTTTGAGACAGTATCTCAAATGTTGGAATTAAACTGCATTAAAGGTGAAAATTCACTGAAGAAAAACACCCAGTTATGCCAGCAGCATAAAAGGTATTCTTAACCCTGTGAGCACCAAAGGTTAATCCTCTGGCAGCAAGTCTTACATTCAAAGGCACTAACAGCAGACCACGTGATAATGCAGAGACCAGTCCAATCCATAAAACCGTGACAGTTACTTGTGCTGTCACAAATAGGAGCATGTGTTATTAAAGTGTCATTACATTCTTACATGCTAAAAGGGACACTGTACACTAATTAATTATATACTGTTATATATATATATATATATATATATATATATATATATATATATATACACACACACACACACACACACACACACACATATATATATATATATATATATATATATATATATATATATATATATATATATATATATATATATATATATATATATATGTATTAAATAAAAGACATACAGGTATATATTTATATGAACCACTATCTACACACACATGCACACTACTCTATGGGTTATCCTATTATTGCTAACTAGACCCATATAACCATATGAATCTATACATATTTTAGTACTCTCTGTCTCTTTATATTTTATAGTGTTAACCTTTTCAATGTGTCTGTCTTACACTGCCTGCTATCATAATCTGATCTATTTGTGCATCACAAGTAAGAGGAAGACATTAAAAGGGCGCATATGTGCCCAGTACATTTAGAGGTAACAGGTACCAGGTATACTCACAGCCTTTCTGCATTCCTAGGGATCCCTTTTGGCACCGTCTTTAGCCCAAGCCCATGACAATCCACATTAGACCCAGAGCAGGTACATTTGCTTGGACAGCCATCCACAGGGGGAAAAGTTAGCAAACTCCAGACACCCAGGAACAAGACCACCGACACATAATATCCACCTCCCGGACCTGGACGCATGATTAGATCGCAAGATCACTCCTGCAAGTGCCCCTTCTGTAGTAACACACTATACAGTGATGGTATTTAACACAAACCAAAGCAAGAACACTGAGGGGCTAACACCAATCTCATCCTTGCTTCCAGCACATAATGAAATGCTCTTTTTTCCCCCAGAGTTTTCCAACTTTGTAAAGACTATAAAAAATCTAAATATCAAATATTCAGCAGTCCACAGGTAAAAAACAAAAGTAACCAAAGCAATCAGATTGAAAATGATTTCTTCTTTCCCAAAGATAAGCAGGTAAGGATTAAAAAAAATCAATGGGATTCAAAACCAGCAGACGAAGTAGATAGATATGCATGAGAATCAAGGCACTGCTGAAAATTGATCTCTAGCGAGCTGCAATTTTATAGTAGTTTCTGTTCACGCGTGTAATGCCCTCTGGTGGTCATAAGTGGCTGTACAGCTTGATATCAATGCAATGCCAGGTATGAAGTTTTAATTATCCTCAGCGAGGCATTGAGTGAATAGCAGACTGCTTAGTTTCAGCAAGCGTGCAAACCCGGCTTGTGAGCTTGAAAGTAAAGTCTGTGCAGCACTGGCACAGGGTTCTACTGCTTCCATGCGATGCATTCACTCTTTGGAGAGAGGTAACTAAAAAAAGTTATTCCGACCTTGCCAAAATCAAGGCGCCTCCTCCAATTGGCTGAGTGTGTCGTGACGTCAGCATTCCTCAGTGCCCGGGGCAGACAGAGAGAGGGCAGGGGACAAGGTGTGGGGGAGAGGGCGGGAAGGCAGGAATGTCAGCAAGGAGACGTGTAGCATTGTCGTAATTTATCTCCTGTTTAAAAATTCACTATTTCAATAAAGCTGCCTTCCATGAAATGCATGTATTTATTATTATTATTATTATTATTATTATTATTAATTATTATTATTATTATTATTATTATTATTTTGTGATGTGGAAACCAATATTAATATTCATCCTGTTGCATGCATTGCACTTATATACAGCTAAATATTACATAATAAAGGCTCAAACAAGTTAGTATGGACGTTCCATAAGGTAATTTTCATGACTTTTAGGCATTAATTGGATTACAAGTAATAAAATTAAAACATGATATGCTTAAACTAGATATTATTGTAATATTTTATTAACTAAATTATTAAATAATTTGTGTATCTTTTGAAAAGAAGGAATACTCATACACTAACCCATAACGCAAGAATGGCGTAATAATTTAGTTTGACTGTATATTTATTATTTGCCCAAACATTTGCTCTTAGAACATTTTCTCCTTTAATTGTTACAACATGTAAAATCCTACAATATATCACAACTGTTTTGGAAAAATGTAAATGTAAAATGGTACACCAATCAGAATCCTTAATACTTAATAAATATTACAAATGTGAGGCAATTTTAAAATAAGAAAATTAGAAATAGTGCAATTCATAAGATTTTTTTTTTTTACCTTTTAAATCAAGAAAATATGACATGAGTACATTTTAATGTGGCACCCTAAGCTGAGATTGGCTTAGTAGAAGTTTTCCTTAAAAGGCAAAGTCTACATTCATTGACAGATCCCTTCCTGGGTTTATAATCACTTGTAACTTTTGTGGCACATTTCGTCACACAGCACACAGACTATCACTTTTTCAGTAAAATCCAAGACTGATGAAGATGGTCTGGAAAAGCCATACAATTACATATGCAGCGTCGCCCGCAAAAGCCGACGAGGCCGTTTTTTGTGCAGTTTTGGTATCCAATATACAGCGTCATATATAAATGCGGCACGTATATTTCACCCGTCGCCAATTTTTACTCCCATAAGCTAACATGGGACCGCGTCACAAATCGTTATCCAAAATTCAGTGCAAGGACTTACGTGGCGAAAATGGAGAAACCTTACTCCATTTTCACCTTGCCACACAAAGGCAGTCGCTGCAGGCCTTGCGCTGAGTATGGGAGCACCGTAACTCCCAAAACTGCCTGCAAAAATAAACTAACACCTAACGCATGCGTAATATCTATCTACCTGTCAACCGCAATCCCCCACCGCAATAACCAATAAAGTGTTTTCACCCCTATATCCACCATCAAACCCACACCCCAACTACAAATAAAGTATTAACCCCTATATACGCCAACCCCAACATCACAAACTACCTAATAAAACTATTAACCCCTAATCCACCATTAACCCACAACGCAAACTACCTATTAAAGTATTAACCCCTAAACTGCCAAAGCTCACAACGCAATAAACCTATTAAAGTATGAACCCCTAAACCTCCAAAGCCCACAAAGCAATAAACCTATCAAAGTATTAACCCCTAAATCGCCAAAGCCCACAACGCAATAAACCTATTAAAGTATTAACCCCTAAACCGCCAAAGCACAGAACGCAAATACATAATTTAAATACTAAGCCCCCTAACCTAACACCCCCTAAACTAACACCCCCTAAATGAACCTAAATTAAAAAATACTAAAGTTACTATTAAAATAAAAAAACTAACACTACTTTAAAAATAAAAAATAAACTTAGTATAAATTAAAGGGACAGTCTAGTCAAAATTAAAATTCTGGTGTAGACTGTCCCTTTAAGCTACAATTACAGAAAATAAAAAAAATCTAAGATTACAGAAAATAAAAAAACAAAATTATCAAATTTTAAAAAATTATACCTAATCCCTATAAAAATAAAAAAGCCCGGGGCGTGGCCTGACCGAGCTCTAAGATGGAGGCTTAGGTGAAGAGCTCCGTGCAGTCAGGATATATACATGAGCATTATAGCATACTACAATGTGAAAAAAGAATCATTTGGGCAAGGAGAGACCATCTAAAAGCTAATCCATGCTTTAGTTTGCCCGGATAACAACAAGGAGTGCGGATTAGACTCAGCCTGAGAGACATCAGCGGGTAACGGTGACACAACCCGCAGGGTACATAGAGACATCGGAGCAGACAAAACACCTCAGGCACTCAGAAATATTAACGGTGCACCTTCGGCACGAAACAGCAGTCCAGAGGCTCCTACCCGGCTGAGGGAGGATGTGAAAAGTGCACGGGACTTTTTGATCCGCCATTGACACGTGGGGGAAGAACTCCGCATCATCTCACTGAGCTGTCGGAAATCAGAGGCGCTACTTGCCTCATTAGACTTACTGAACAGGCCGGGCGAAAACATGCTGACAGGTATCTGTAAGTAAAAGGGACTATCAGAACCATGCAGGGGTTATGCAATGGCGGCTAAAGTTTAACCAGAGACGCAGCTAAAATAAAGGTGCGTAGCAAAGGTCAATTTGGCGCGGTAAGCTCATATAACTGGCATACAATGTGAAGTAAGGGAATCACTTAACATATTACTGTCAGTGTAAAACAGGGAGGGGTCATTTTGGAGGAGTCTCAACACAGGCCGCAAGATTAAAAACCCAACCAGGTTTTAATTCACAAAAGCAATAGGAAGTGGGGGTGGAGAATTGTGCTACTATCCTGAGCAACAAATATTTTTCTTTTCTCTTCTCTTAACCGCAAGGAAGATAATTAGACACTGCAATATTCCTGTTATTTACCAGTATTTAGAATCACTCCCCCCCTTCCCTCCT
The DNA here is from genome assembly GCF_027579735.1 of Bombina bombina. Taxonomy (NCBI): domain Eukaryota; kingdom Metazoa; phylum Chordata; class Amphibia; order Anura; family Bombinatoridae; genus Bombina; species Bombina bombina. The sequence continues at coordinate 927,256,186 of NC_069504.1, read as the reverse complement.
TTCCTATTACACCTGGTGGAACACACAGAATAAAAAAAAGAGAGCAAATAAAAACACGGATATACCATGTCGGCCAGAAAACCAAATAAAATAGATAGACCCCCTAAGACAACACCTGTGGACACTTTTTTTAAAACATCAAGGGCAAACAAGATTCCTGAAGTCATGGAATCGGAGACAGAGGAGGAGGGATTTGAAGGGTCTTCTGATTCAACTCCTGCAGAGCAAATCCCTGTCACAAAAGCAGACTTGCAAACATTGGTCTCCAAGAAAGACATTGACACAAATTTTGAAAAATTGTGGAGCAAAATAGATAAACTCCATTCTTCAGTAACTGCAAGTTTAAAAGAAATAAAAGATGACATCACTGAAATTGGCAACAGGGTGGACACCCTTGAAACTAATCAAGAAGAATTATCTGAGGATATTTCCACTCTCTCAAAATCTTATAACTCCCAACAGCAAGAAATTCAGGAACTTCAGGAAAAAATGGAGGACCTGGAGAACAGGTCGAGGAGATGCAATCTACGTCTTAAGGGAATCCCGGAATCAATCCTGAATAAGGACTTAAACTCTTACCTCCTACAACTGTTCCGTGCAATCACAGGAGACAACACAGATGACTCCTTTCAGATAGAGAGAGCTCACAGAGCCCTTAGAGCTAAACCTAAAGATGACTTACCGCCCAGAGATATTATTATCAAATTTTTACGTTTCCCTGAGAAAGAAAGAATTCTACAGGCAGCACGCCAAAATCCTACTTTTAAATTCCAGGGGAACGTGATACAGTTCTATCAGGACCTTTGTATACGCACTCTTCAACGCCGCAATACACTAAGACCACTCACAACCCTCCTCAGGAAAAATCAAATACCATATAGATGGGGATTCCCATTCGCCTTGATAGTGATGAAAGAAGGCAGATCCATCAGCATCAAATCGCTTGAGGAAGTGCCCTCAGGGTGCAAACAACTAGGCTTGGATATACCTGATGTCTCCAACATTAATCCTCCAACCAGTTCATTAGTCCCTATGGAACCTAGGGGCTCCCCTCTCAAGAGCAAATGGACAAAGATCCCTAAGGGGGGCAAGAAATCTAAATCCTGATGCTCACAATTTCAGTTGCACAGAGAACACTGGACTTATCCTTGAAATGCTGACCCTCACAAAGCAGGGCTTCCCACTGAGGGAATCTTTTGGAAGGACTAGTGTCTTTTCAATTCCTCATTGGGGAGTTGGACATGCTCACGAACTGAGGTTTCCTATATCCTTTTTTTTTTATATAAGGTTCTTACCGTTTCCCTGCCCTTTGGTAATAGGTAAAGGGCGAAATTACTGAGAAAGTTAGTTGTGGATAATGTATAGCTATTATGTACTTGTTAAAATATGCTTAATGCCATTTGTTGCAATAGGGCTGTCATTTAGTCCTACTGACTGCACACTTCACCTCTCCTCTTCTTTCCTTTTTCCTCTTTACTCTTTTCTGTCTCTTGTCTTCCCAGTATTCCTTGAGCCATTCCTTTACTCCCTTACACTCTCTCTGGGAGGGGATGAAATTAAGGTACAGAAACATCCATACGTTCTGGTTTAAGTTTATGTTTATTCTGATGTTTAAAGTTGTTAAGTTTAAGTATGAAACAAGGGGTTATGCTCATCTCAAATCATGCACTATCACAGATAACGTAGTTTTTTGTGGCTCTTCCGTTGCTCCTCCTCCAGGGGCTTTCCTGAGACTGCAGGTAAGTGCGGTTTTTATTTATGACAATAACATAGACCAATCCCGACACACCACAAGATGACTCTTCCCAATATTAATTTAGTATCACACAATGTAAGAGGCCTGCACTCGGACATTAAGAGACGTACAGCTCTCACACAATACAGGAACTTACACGCCAACATAGTGTATTTACAAGAGACCCATTTTGTTAAATCCTCTGTCCCCAAATATTGGTCGAGAGACTACACTCAACATTATCATGCCACATCAAACACAAAGAAACGAGGGGTTTCCATCTTGATTCACCACTCACTTTTATTTGTACATGGGGAAACGATAGCGGATAAGGAGGGTAGGTACATACTGGTACAGGGCCAGATACAGGGAGTGGATGTGGTGCTGTGCAATATCTATGCTCCGAATGAGAAACAGAATGTCTTTTTCAGAGACATTTCACACTTGTTGACCGGATGGTCTAAAATGCGGATCATATTAGCAGGTGACTTTAACCTGGATATTCAAAGATTAGTACATGGCCCTACCATGATTTCCAAAAAAAGTGGGAGACTTAGATCTATGGCCAAATCCATTATGGACTCCCTGGGCCCCCATTCTCTAATTGATTCGTGGAGGACGTTGCATGGTTTAACCACAGACACAACATATTACTCAGCAGCTCATAAGACTTACACCAAGCTGGATTACATTTTCATAAGCCAAATACTACAACCGGTTCTTAGAGCAGCAAACATACACACGTGTGTATGGTCGGACCACTCTGTCACCCAGGTTCAGTTGGGGGACTTGAGAGACCCAAATAGGGCGAAGTCTTGGACTTTTGACCCATCATGCACTAAAAGTCCCCAGATTAAAAAGAACATATTAAGAGCATTGGAGGAATATTGGAATATTAACTTAGACTCAACCTCTAATCCTATCAATGTTTGGGCAGCGCATAAATCAGTGATCCGGGGGCTTCTCAATAAAAGAAACAGCCATACTAGCGAGGAAAACTAAAACCCATATTTCCCTATTGTATTCCGAGATAGAGGAATTAGAACGCTCCCACAAAAAGACTTACTCGGCCACTACACTCCAATCACTACAACTAAAAAAACAGTCTCTGGCAAAATATTTAAATGAACACTCCATTAAAGCAGCACATAGGTTGAAATCAGCCTACTTTCTTTATGCTAACAAACCAGACAAATTTTTAGCCAAAAAAATTAGGGATACCCACCAAATATCATCAATCCCAATTTTGCAAGACACGTCGGGTCATTTAACCTCACACCCACAAGAGATAGTGGATACATTCGCACACTATTATAGGGATCTCTACGACGGTAGAAAGGTAGATTACAACAATAATACACAACAAAAGCAAACCGACTTCCTAGATGGTGTAAACTTGGGGGTTATTTCAGAGGAAGATCATAACATGCTTAATGCTAAAGTCACACGGGAGGAAATTTTAGGGGTCCTTAGAGACCTCAAGTCAGGGAAGGCACCGGGACCAGATGGGTTCCCTGGTGAATATTACAAACTGTTTAAAGCAGAGCTACTCCCACACATTATTAAATTCGCTAATCATATCATGGAGGGCCATGAGATACCAGCAGAGCTACTACAAGCTAAAATTGTCGTACTGCCAAAACCAGGGAAAAATCCGAAATTTTGTAATAACTATAGACCAATCTCTTTAATAAACCAGGACATCAAAATTGTGACGAAGGTACTAGCTAATAGACTTAAGCAAATACTCCCGACATTAGTACACCCAGACCAGGTGGGCTTCGTGATGGGGAGGGAGGCCCCGGATAATGTCCGACGAATGACAGGGGTGATAGACTACTTGACAGAAAACGAAGTGCCTTCTCTGCTCCTCTCTTTGGACGCAGAGAAGGCATTCGACAGAGTGGACTGGAAGTACATGTGGACAGTGCTAGAAAAGAGAGGGATACATGGGCCCTTTTTAACAGCAATTCGCAATGTTTATTCTAGACCATCGGCGCGAGTTAGGGCAGTGGGACATCAATCAGTGGATATCCAAATTCAAAACGGCACTAGGCAGGGCTGCCCCCTCTCGCCGCTGCTGTTCGCGTTGTGTATAGAACCCCTGGCCGCTTCCATTAGGAACAACCCGGGAATAGAGGGTCTGCAGATTGGGAGGTTAACCCATAAAATCACTTTGTTCGCGGATGACATCTTGTTGACAATTACTAAACCACTCTTGTCACTTCCTTTGCTATATGAGGTTGTCCAGGAGTTTTCCTCTATCTCGGGATATAAAATTAACTTGGATAAATGCGAAGCCCTTCCACTTAACCTCCCTAGACACACAATGAAAAATATCGAAACTAATTTTGAACTCAGATGGTCCAAACAAAGTATTAGGTACCTGGGAATAAATCTTACATCACACTCATCTAACCTTTATAGATTAAATTACCTTCCAATGTTTAAAAAAATCAGGTCAGACCTTAACAGATGGCAACCACTTAAGTTTTCATGGTATGGGAGACTGACATCCATTAAAATGAACATTCTACCAAGGATTCTGTATCTATTTAGAGTATTACCTATAAAAGTTAATAAACCTGACCTAGACTCTATCCAAAAAGCCCTTCACAACTTCCTTAGAGACAAGAAACAGGCTAGGATTTCCTCTCAACTACTCACGAGACATAGACAACTGGGAGGGGTTGGCCTACCTAACCTGCAGGACTACTATAAGGCAGCCAGACTTGCACAGATTTCTCTATGCGGGAGGAGGGATGACAGCATCTTGTGGCCTATCTTTGAGGCAGAGATGGGGAACCTTAACTCTCCAGAGGACATTATATGGGAAAGGGGGGCAAAGAGAGGGGAAATGCTACAGCTTTCCTCAATCACTAGATTGTCTAGACAGGAATGGAAATCAACGGTGGGACCCGACAATATCTTCCTGGAGAACTCTATGAAGATCCCTTTAAAGTACCTGTTAAACCCTGATCATAGGCCACTAGTAGGTAAATGGGAGAATAAGGGACTCTATAGAGTGGCGGACCTAGTGTGCAATGGAGCCCCCATAACCTACTCACAATTGAGCCAAAAAATAGACCCGATACCACTCCAGTGGTTCTTATACTTACAAATAGCATCAGCAATACGTCATTATCTATCCAAGACGGCCACTAGAAGTACTACAAGTTTAGAAAGATTGTGTGCCGCCTCCAGCAGACCCAAACGTGCAATCTCACTAATCTACCTTGACCTGCAGGCGCATAGAGCTAGCTCTAAGACTCCTTTAGTATTAAAATGGGAAACAGATCTAGGAGTGATAAAGGAACAGGGGGAGTGGGAGGAGCTGTTTTACGGTTCCTGTAGATCCCTATTGAGTGCAGACCTTAGAGAAAACATTATTAAGACCTCCTTTAGATGGTACCTTACTCCCCTTAGGACAGCGCATTTGGTGAAAGGCGGATCCAGACTTTGTTACAGGGGATGCAGGGAGGAAGGCACCTATCTACACATGTGTTGGGAATGCCCACAGGTTAACCATATATGGAGGAACCTCTCTGAATTGCTGAGTGCTCTTCTAGACGAGAGTATCCATCTCAGTTTGGCGCAGGCCCTCCTTCACGAACAGTTACCCAACTTAAACAAACACATTAATGCCTTCATCAGGATTTTTTGCACTATAACCAGAGTTACTATAGCCAAATACTGGAAAACTGGGGTACCGGCGTGGAGGGAGATCATGGCTAAATTTGAACATACGTATTCTATGTATGAGTTAGCTGCATACACCCAGGGCACATCTGACACCTTCCAGAAAACATGGTATTACTGGATGCTGGGGGCCGGGGGGAGGTATGTGTCGGTTGGAGATGGAAGACCAGAGACGGTGGGGGGGGGGGGTGACGGAGGAGCCACACTAGAAAGTAGCCTGTATTAATAGGTATATAAATACATTTCCGCTCCACATATTTTTAGTGCCTTTGAAAGATTGGAAGCAGTGGGGAGCGGGAAGGAGAGATGAAGTGCTGATAAGCTGTTTTTGCTATCATGATGTTAACCCTTGATTTATGACTGTTCTATTTTTCTTTTTTTTTCTCTTTTCCCTTCTATTTGTTTGGTAGTTTTCTTAATTAGTTAGATAAAATAAGTTTAAGACGAGTAACAGGTAGTTACTCACATAACCAGTCAACAGCTCAATCACAAGTATATATTCCCCTGGGAGACTACAGAAGAGAAATTGCCTCTACTTACACTATTGTTGAAAACCATTCCCAGGAGGGCATTAAGGTTGGATTATAAGGAACTGGGGAGTTCCAGGGACCGAGTTGTCCCCTAACGGCGGGCCAAGATGGTAGGATCTGCTGGAACAATAAGTTTGCTAAATAAGTTGGCTACCTCGAAACTACTTGGACTCTCCCATATGATAATGTTAAGCTTTTCATTACAATGACATATGTATTGAGTTTGACTGGTACCTGTATTGTATTTTGCATTACCTAATAAAAACAATTTAATCATAAAAATAAAAAAGCCCCCCAAAAATAAAAAAAAACCTACTAAGAATAAACTACTAGTAGCGCCTAAAAAAAGCTTTTTGCAGGACATTGCCCCAACATAAACAGCCCTTTTACATTCAAAATACACAAAGTCCCCCCTAACAGTAAACAACCCCCCAAAATAAAAAACCTAACACTAAAAAACCTAAACTACTCATTGCCCTGAAAAGGGCATTTGTTGGGTATTGCCCTTAAAAGGGCATTTAGCTCTTTTACAAAATGCCCACCCTAATCTAAATATTTTTTTTTTAAAAAAAAACCTAAGTCTAACCCCCAGGTTGGTATTCAATATTCCTGAAGTCCGGCGGAGAAGGTCCTGTCCCATGCGTTGAAGTCTTCTTCCAAGCGGCGACCTCTTCTTTCTTCTTCCAGGAACATCCGTAGCAGAGGACGGAGCTGAAGACCGATGACCGCAGAGCTGAAGACCGGCGACCCTGGAACTGAAGACCGGTGATCCTGGAATTGAAGACCGGCGACCCTGGAACTGAAGACCAGCGACCGCGGAGCCATGGAGCGTAGAGGATCCTGTTTGTACGATCGCTGCCGTAAACTGGATAGTGAATTCAAGGGACGCAATTAAAAACGGCGTCCATTGAATTCCTATTGGCTGATTCAATTCTTCAAATTCAAATCAGCCAATAGGATGAGAGCTACTAAAATCCTATTGGCTGATCAAATCAGGAAATAGAATAAGACCTACTAAAATTCTATTGGCTTATTTGAATAGCCAATAGAATTTCAGTAGCTCTCATCCTATTGGCTGATGTTGGGGTTGGAGGATTTAGGGGTTAATACTTTAGTTATTACTTGCGGTGTGGGTTTGATGGTGGATATAGGAGTTAATAGTTTAATTAGGCTTATTGCATTGTGGGGGGTTGTCAGTTTAGGGGTTAATACTTTTATTAGTTCCGATGTGGGTTTGATGGCGGATATAGTGGTTTTACGTGTTGGGCTTATTTTTGGGAGGCGTGTTAGACTTTTACGGGAGATTTGATATTTTTTTTTACTTTTCTTAGGCGCTGGCAGTTTCTAAAGTGCCGTAAGTCACTAGCAACTCCAGAAATTTGTATTTACACTCATTTCTGGATATCGCTAGTTTATCCGACTTACGGTACTTTATGAACTGCCGGCGGGGTATTGGATACCCCGATGTGTGAGGTGAAATTATGGGTGGCGCGGGTTGCAGCACTTGTATATGTAATCTTGCCCCTATATTGCAAGATTACTCCTAACACAATGCTTCAAAATAGTCAACTTTTGCTTAGGTTTATCAAATATTTAACACTGTATTTACCAGTTTTGGAGTTTTGTGTTTAATTATGAACCAGCAACAAACTGTAAAACAATTGAGTAAATTTCAATCGGATATTTAGATATAAAACCTATAAGAAAGGGAAGGTTTCCCATGGTGTAAGAGTTTTGTTGTACATACAATTAAAAAGAAAATTAAATGTACCTTACTGAAAATCCAGCACAAAGATATTGGGGCCGATTTATGAAAGTGCGAGCAGACATATGATGTAGCGTATCATGTCCGCCGCACATCGATATATGCCGACAGCATAAGCTGTCGGCATTTATCATTGCACAAGCAGTTCTTGTGAACTGCTTGTGCAATGCCACCCCCTGCAGATTCGCAGAACATCGGCTGCTAGCAGGGGGTGTCAATCAGCCTTATCGTATAGGATCGGGCGGATTGATGTCCGCAGCCTCAGAGCAGGTGGACAAGTTATGGAGCAGCGATCTTAAGACCGCTGCTTCATAACTGCTGTTTCCGGCGAGTCTGAAGGCTTGTGCGGAAACAGGGGACATCAAGCTCCATTCGGTCCCATAGGCTGAAAGCTTGATTTATCTTAACACCTTAAGGGCCAGACATTTCAGACTGACTTCCCCAAAATTATTTTTATATTTTCCCCTTACCCTCCAACTTCCCTGATCCCCCAAAACAGCTATTTAAACCTCCCCCTCTAACTATTAACCACCATCTTAGGTACTGGCAGTTGTCTGCCAGTACCCAGTTATCTATCCATTTTTATTTTTTTTAACTATCAATAATAATAATAATAATAATAATAATAAAACCTTTTTTTCTGTAGTGTAGCAGCCCCCCTTCATTAGACTACCTCCTCCCGCTCCCCCTCCCAAATCAATTGCCCACCCTCTAATCTCCCCTCCACTATAGGAGCCCCCTCTACTTCCTTTTCCCTCCCTGTCACTCTAAGCATTTTTTTCTGATCCGTAGTGGTCCCACCTGCTCCCGCCCCCTCCAGTGATTAGCCTCCCACCCACCTCCTAACCCACCCACATCACCAACGATTGGCACCACTGCTTCCCAATGCAGAGAGGGACACAGAGTGTCCCTCTCTGCATCGGTACCTCTGCACGTCTATTTCTGCATTGCCCCACTTGTGGGGCATGCAGAAATAGCACGATCTTGCTAGTTTTAGCAAGATCATGGCAGAGAAAGGCCCAGGACAGCAGCGTCGTACAGAGTACAGGGCTGGACTTAAGGGGTTAAAGTAATGGTAAACTTTAGACAATCAAATGTCATATATTTATTCTTTGCCATTAAAAAGTATATGTGTACCTTTTTTTAATTTATCTGTAAAAAGGGTTAAATCTGTGACTATAGTAAAGTTTCTATTACAATGCTATGCAGGCCCACTGGAATTAACTCTTTTTTTATGACACTTCCAATGAACATCCAATCAGTGTGTGTGTCAAATGACACTCTTAAAGTCCAGCCCTTTGAAAGCCCTTAGGAAGCCTATGTATAGAGTAGGTGAGACTGCTCTTTATGTCAAAGCCCAGCCAAAAGAGCAAATGAAGGGGACAGAGGAAGATAAGATGCCAAGTAGGATTATAAATCTTTTATCATAAAATATATATACATTTTTAAAATAAATAATTATTAGTTTTTGCTTGTATCTAAAATATTTTTCATTGCAACATTCTTACATTTTGAAAATTTAAATACACTTTAATCCTAAAGCAGTGATCAAGGACCTATGACTATCATATTTTATATAGTGTCATCACTGAAAATTACATAATAGTAATTTTTTTCATGTATGTAAATATTAATCAATGCATTGCAAAATATTTGTATTCAAAATAAATATTTTAAACATATTCTAAGTTGCTATTTTTTTTTTTATCAAAGTTGACATTTTTGCAGTCCTTGACACCCCTTTAATTTCCTCTTGAGTGTAATTTATTTTATTTCCTTTACTGTGGCCAATAAGGGACACATATAAATGACCCCCTGCACTAATTAATCAATCACTGTGCTGCATGTAGGAGGAAGGAGGATCTGAAAAGAAGGTCAAGTAATGAAAGTGCACTCCAAGGTTTTTTTTTGTTTTTTTTCCATCTGTGTATAATTAAACATTTTATGGAGAATAATACTTTGTTATTAATGGTCCTAAATTAAATGGTCAGCACACTAGTGAATCAGTACTCCATTAGAATTTCTGTAAGAAGACTTGATACATTTAAATTCACATATTTTTTAGGTACTGGTAATAAAAGTATTAGTCACAACATGGTAACTAGCTACAAATAACCCTGACGCCTACAACATAAACTTCAGTGTTGGCTGCTTCCAGTACAGATTTCATTGATCTTGCTGTAGATTCGGGTAAGGAAGGTACTGAAAATATTGCTAACCTGCATTCTTAAAGAGACAGTCTCCTCCTGAATTTTTATTGTTCAAAAAGACAGATAATCCCTTTATTACTCATTCCCCAGTTTTGCATAACCAACTTGGTTATATTAATATACTTTTTACCTCAGTGATTAGCTTGTATCTAAGCCTCTGCAGACTGCCCCGTTTTTTCAGTTCTTTTGATAGACTTGCATTTTAGCCAATCAGTGTCCTCTCATAAGTAACTCCATGGGCGTGAGCACAATGTTTTATATATGGTACACATAAACCTGTGAAAAACTCTCAAATGCATGCAGATAAGAGGCGGCCTTCAAGGACTTCGAAATTAGCATATGAGCCTAACTAGGTTTATTATTATTATTATTATCGGTTATTTGTAGAGCGCCAACAGATTCCGCAGCGCTATAGCAGCTTTTAACTATGAATACGAAGAGAACAAAGCAAATTTGATAATAGAAGTAAATTGGAAAGATGTTTAAAATTGCGTGTTCTATCTGAATAATGAAAATGTTACCAGTTCTAAACATATATTTTTATATTTTAATTAAATGATTATATTCTATGTTCATTAATTATCTGTGAAATTGTTTATAACATTTATGACCCACGTGAGCCTAAGGAAGTGGAGCATTTTATACTAAATTTAAAGGGAAATCAAGGACATTTTGAAACCTTATACATTTTAAAAGGACATTAAACACAAACTGTAAGCATCACGATAATGTACCTTCATATCTGAGAAGTTTACAATAAATAATGCATCTTTGTTAAATGAGCATATTGTTTTTCTTTCTTTTTTTTCTTTTCACTGATTTCCCCTGTCCCCCAGAACAAAAGGACCTTTGCTAACAAATCACAAACTAATAAACATAAATAGAATTTTAGCATGAATTAATGTTTGCACATGTAAAATTAAAGAAAGAGATTGGGGTAACTTCACTTGCCTTTAGAAACTGATTTATCTTAGTTACTTAATAAATTAAATAGGTATAATTTGACCCTCCCTTTTCATATTATTTAACACCTAAATATATGTTTTTTCCTATTCTTATAAGAAGCCTAATCCTGGGATATGCTACACAGGGATTGTCTGATTACTGTAATAGCTTATTTATTATATCTGTCCTTAGCAAAGGAGATAAAATAAGATATGCCTTTAAAAGGGTGTGACCTTGGAAAACAAAACTGTCATTTTTTGCTAAAAATATTAATACTTTTAAAACATAAATGCTGATCTATTGCAATGTTGTGTTTAATTGCTGATATATACTTTGTATATATAAATATAGATGTGTGTATCTATCTATCTATCTATCTATCTATCTATCTATCTATCTATCTATCTATCTATCTATCTATCTATCTGTCTGTCTGTCTGTCTATGTATTTATCATTTTGTTTGTATGTCTGTGCCTGTCTGTTGTACGGTCTATATGTCTTTAGATTCACTAGTGCATTGGTGCATGGGGAGAGAGGTGTCTTGTTCCTAAAGGGACAGTCAAGTCCAAAAAAACTTTCATGATTCAGATAGGGCATGTCATTTTAAACAACTTTCCAATTTACTTTTATCACTAATTTTGCTTTGTTCTCTTGGCATTCTTAGTTGAAAGCTAAACCTAGGAGGTTCATATGCTAATTTCTTAGACCTTGAAGGCCGCCTCTAATCTAAATGCATTTTGAAAGTTTTTCACCACTAGAGGGCATTAGTTTATGTGTATCATACAGATAACATTGAGCTCATGCTCGTGAATTTACCATGGAGACAGGTCTGATTGGCTAAAATGCAAGTCTGTCAAAAGAACTGATATAAGGGGCAGTCTGCTGAGGCATAGATACAAGGAAATTACAGAGCTAAAAAGTGTATAATTATAACTGTGTTGGTTATGCAAAACTAAGGAATTGGTAATTAAGGGATTTTTTATCTTTTAAAACAACAAAAATTCTGGTGTTGACTGTCCCTTTAATTCATGGTTCATCATTTATACACTAGGGGATAATACTTGCCTTATATTTACAAGGACAGATAAAAAAAACATTGTGTATCATAATATGAAAACCACAGTAGTCAATTCCCTACTACTTTTCTAGTATAGTAAAATCCATAGTAAAAAGTCCAAAAGACTTAAAACCTTGCAGTTTGGAGATATGAAGGAGAAACTGGTTTCTATTATGACATAAAAAGTCCTCATCTTATTTATTACTCTTTACTCAAAGGCCAATACTTAGGGTCTGATATTCAAAAGCTATCTAGCATGGAGAGAAATCATGCAAAATTGTTGGCATTTTTTTTAGACCTTATATTTTAATGTCGGTGTCTCTCCTTTACATCAAAAACCCTGCAAGTAAGATAAATATCTAAAAATTTGTGTTTCTAACATTGAGAAAAAGGGTTGCAAAGAAAAAGGAGCCCAATGGCACTACTTTGGAGTAAAACGGACCAAATGTGGAAATAAATTGAGTAGGAAGAGGTATACTTACCTACAAAATAAACCCTAATATAGCTACAATATAACTAATAATTACATTGTAACTATTTTTATCAAAAATCTGATTGGCTGATGCTATCAGCCAATCAGATTGAAGTTCAATCTGATTGGCTCATTGGATCAGCCAATCGGATTGAACTTCAATCTGATTGGCTGATTGCATCAGTCAACCAGATTTTTCCTACCTTAATTCCGATTGGCTGATAGAATCCTATCAGCCAATCGGAATTCGAGGGACGCCATCTTGGATGACGTCATTTAAAGGACCAGCCATTCGTCGGGTAGTCGTCGTGCAGGAAGGATGTTCCGCGCCGGAGGTCTTGAAGATGGAGCCGTTCCTCGTCGGATGGATGAAGATAGAAGATGCCGCTTGGATGAAGATGTCTGCCGGTTCGGATGTCCTCTTCTGCCCGGATAGGATGAAGACTTCTGCCGGTCTGGATGTCCTCTTCTGCCCCATCGGATGAAGACTTCGGCCCGGCTGGGTGAAGATGACTCAAGGTAGGGAGATCTTCAGGGGGGTAGTGTTAGGTTTATTTAAGGGGGGGTTGGGTGGGTTAGAGTAGGGGTGGTGGGTTTTAATGTTGGGGGGGTTGTATTTTTTTTTTACAGGCAAAAGAGCTGATTACTTTGGGGCATGCCCCGCAAAAAGCCCTTTTAAGGGCTGGTAAAAGAGCTGATTACTTTGTATTGTAGTATAGGTTAGGGACTTTTATTATTTTGTTTTTTTGTTTTATTTTATTAGGGGGCTTAGATTAGGTGTAATTAGTTTAAAATTCTTGTAATATTTTTTTTTCTGTAATTTAGTGTTTGTTTTTTTTGTAATTTAGTTTAGTTTATTTAATTGTATTTAATTGTAGGTATTGGTAGCTAATTTATTTAATTAATTTAATGATAGTGTAGTGTTAGGTTTAATTGTAACTTAGGTTAGGATTTATTTTACAGGTAATTTTGTATTTCTTTTAGCTAGGTAGTTATTAAATAGTTAATAACTATTTAATAATTATTGTACCTAGTTAAAATAAATACAAAGTTGCCTCTAAAATAAAAATAAATCCTAAAATAGCTACAATGTAATTATTAGTTAAATTGTAGCTATATTAGGGTTTATTTTATAGGTAAGTATTTAGTTTTAAATAGGATTAATTTAGTTAATAAGAGTAATATTATTTAGATTTATTTAATTAATATTTAAGTTAGGGGGGTGTTAGGGTTAGTGTTAGACTTAGGTTTAGGGTTTAATAATTTTATTATAGTGGCGGCGGTATAGGGGGGGCAGGATAGGGGTTAATAAATGTATTATAGGTGGCGGCGGTATAGGGGGAGCAGGATAGGGGTTAATAGGTATTATGTAGGTGGCGGTGGGGTCCGGGAGCGGCGGTTTAGGGGTTAACATATTTATTATAGTTGTGGTGGGGTCTAGGAGCGGCGGTTTAGGGGTTAACATATTTATTATAGCTGCGGCGGGGTCCGGGAGCAGCGGTTTAGGGGTTAATATATTTATTATAGTTGCGGCGGGGTCTAGGAACGGCGGTTTAGGGGTTAATAACTTTATTTAGTTGCGGGGGGCTCCGGGGGCGCCGGTATAGGGGGTAGAACAGTATAGTATAGTGTGAGTGCTTAGTGACAGGGTTATCAATAAAGCTGTAAAAAAGCCGAAGAGCAGCGAGATTGATGATTGATAACTATCACAGTCCGCTGCTCATCGCCCCGTACTTGGTGCACGGCTTTTTGACAGATTTATTGATAACTTTGGAGAGCGTATTCAGGTCCGCAGCGGAGCTTCATAACTAGAGGCCATAGTCTTCAGATAAATGCTTAGGTATATAATTTCATTAATTTTGTGTACCTGAGGGAGTCTTAGTAATAGGATTATATCTAGTTGAATCAGGGTGTATACTCATTCAAGATATAACATAGTGATTATGGCACATTGTGATGTCCCATGTACAAAGAAAATAATAACTATATCTTTCCGATAGGATTGAAGTAGTCTTTAGTAATCTTATGGTATTCTGACTGTTATAGTATTAATATCTTAATGTAATGCAATTGCATATAGGTTAGTCCACAATTTTTATATAAGTATTTTTCGCCCAAATAGGATCAGACAATCTAAAGTATTATTTTTTAATGAACATTTAATACCAGACGTAAATAAGTTTGTGTTGGATTTTACCTTCTACACAAGATATTCATTCACATAGTTTGAATATACTCTAGCTATAAGAATAGATTTTTCAAAATTTCAGTTGCTGATATTCAATTCAGTACTAGTTACTCTTTATTAGTATACGTGAGTGAAGGCAGGATTGCTGGTATTTGATCTGCTATGATTTCAAAATACAAAATAATATTGTTTATATACTTTAATAATATTAGCAGATCATATCCATTTGTAAATGGTAAATTATATTATGCTTTATTCAAATCAAGCACATCATCTAGTACCATATTTACGGTTAATTAAGTCTCAGCAATACTGTAGGTTTAAATACAATGTTTCAAATAAGATAGGTTGCGACTCTATTTTTCTAAGAATACCAGCTGAAAATATTCTTATTCTTGTAGCAGATTAGGCTAAAATTATTCTTATTCCTGTTGCGGATCAAGTATAGTTCACAATGTCTAAATCACTGTTTTCTCTTAAGCGAAGTACTATTAAAGTGTGTAAACTGACGTGCTGTTTTGCACGTACACATCTGGTACCTGATATGCTGTTGTCTATAGTAAGCAATATTTTCAGTTTTTGAATATTTGTATGCCCATTTAACTCCCAACCTCCCCTGACATGTTTCATCGACTAAATCGGCTTTCTCAAAGGGTTTACGGATGTTCCGTTGTGGCGGGTATTTATTCACCTAAATCTCCGCCTATTATTGTGATGTCATTTTATGTTCTCCAATGGTAACAACTGAGTGTTGACGTTGCAAATTTTGCAACAATACATCTGGGTGCAGTTATTTATCTTTATACATTGTAACAGTTATATGTGAGATTTTAGAATATTTTACTTGCATTTAGTTGGATATAGTTGGGCATGGATATCGTAAATTATATAAACTGCACATTTTTATTTTGAAATAACTTGAATAGATGGATGATGTTTAAATATTAGTTCAATGTTGACTTGTTACTGGTCACAAAAATATTATTTATAATCCATGCAAATATGAAACGAATTGTAGTAATTGTTAGAAGTACTATAAGTATTCAGTCTATATATAGATTTCAAAAGAAGATCGTTAAGGCAATATGACAAATTAGAGATTTGAGTAGATTATTCCAAGTTTGTATGTACTCTATATTTAGACTCTAACATTCATTGCAGTTTGTGATAAATATCATAATGTTATATTTATCTGTAAATAATACCTTACGAATGTTTACATCTTATACCTAAATACATTGGGAATTTGGGATTTTATGTTAGACATCACCACAGTTACAATGATTTTGGAGAAGCTACATAATTTACCTTCCATGTTAGTTTGATAATTGGCTTTAAACGGTCTCAAACATATATCTGAGATACGTGTGGTTATGATGAAACTACCACTTTAATAGGATGATTATTTATGCCACTTTTATCTCAATCCTAATTCGCTTTGGCCTAGATTTGGAGTTCGGCGGTAGCCGTCAAAACCAGCGTTAGAGGCTCCTAACGCTGGTTTTGGCCGCCCGCTGGTATTTGGAGTCAGTGATTAAAGGGTCTAACGCTCACTTTTCAGCCGCGACTTTTCCATACCGCAGATCCCCCTACGCCATTTGCGTATCCTATCTTTTCAATGGGATCTTTCTAACGCCGGTATTTAGAGTCGTTTCTGAAGTGAGCGTTAGAGCTCTAACGACAAAACTCCAGCCGCCTGAAAATAGCAGGAGTTAAGAGCTTTCTGGCTAACGCCGGTTCATAAAGCTCTTAACTACTGTACCCTAAAGTACACTAACACCCATAAACTACCTATGTACCCCTAAACCGAGGTCCCCCCACATCGCCGCCACTCGATTAAAATTTTTAACCCCTAATCTGCCGACCGCCACCTACGTTATACTTATGTACCCCTAATCTGCTGCCCCTAACCCCGCCGACCCCTATATTACATTTATTAACCCCTAACCTGCCCCCCACAACGTCGCCGCCAGCTACTTAAAATAATTAACCCCTAATCTTCCGACCGCAAAGCGCCGCCACCTACGTTATCCCTATGTACCCCTAATCTGCTGCCCCTAACACCGCCGACCCCTATATTATATTTATTAACCCCTAATCTGCCCCCCTCAACGTCGCCGACACCTGCCTACACTTATTAACCCCTAATCTGCCGAGCGGACCTGAGCTCTACTATAATAAAGTTATTAACCCCTAACCCGCCTCACTAACCCTATAATAAATAGTATTAACCCCCTAATCTGCCCTCCCTAACATCGCCGACACCTAACTTCAATTATTAACCCCTAATCTGACAACCGGAGCTCACCGCTATTCTAATAAATGTATTAACCCCTAAAGCTAAGTCTAACCCTAACACTAACACCCCCCTAACTTAAATATAATTTACATCTAACAAAATAAATTAACTCTTATTAAATAAATGATTCCTATTTAAAGCTAAATACTTACCTGTAAAATAAATCCTAATATAGCTACAATATAAATTATAATTTTATTATAGCTATTTTAGGATTAATATTTATTTTACAGGCAACTTTGTAATTATTTTAACCAGGTACAATAGCTATTAAATAGTTAAGAACTATTTAATAGTTACCTAGTTAAAATAATAACAAATTTACCTGTAAAATAAATCCTAACCTAAAATATAATTAAACCTAACACTACCCTATCAATAAAAAAATTAAATAAACTACCTACAATTACCTACAATTAACCTAACACTACACTATCAATAAATTAATTAAACACATTTCCTACAAATAAATACAATTAAATAAACTAGCTAAAGTACAAAAAATAAAAAAGAACTAAGTTACAAAAAATAAAAAAATATTTACAAACATAAGAAAAATATTACAACAATTTTAAACTAATTACACCTACTCTAAGCCCCTAATAAAACAACAAAGCCCCCCAAAATAAAAAATTCCCTACCCTATTCTAAATTAAAAAAGTTACAAGCTCTTTTACCTTACCAGCCCTGAACAGGGCCCTTTGCGGGGCATGCCCCAAGAATTTCAGCTCTTTTGCCTATAAAAGAATAAATACAATACCCCCCCCCCAACATTACAACCCACCACCCACATACCCCTAATCTAACCCAAACCCCCCTTAAATAAACCTAACACTAAGCCCCTGAAGATCTTCCTACCTTGTCTTCACCATCCAGGTTCACCGATCCGTCCTGAAGAGCTCCTCCGATGTCCTGATCCAAGCCCAAGCGGGGGGCTGAAGAGGTCCATGATCCGGTCAAAGTCTTCATCCAAGCGGGGCAGAAGAGGATCTTCCATCCGATTGAAGTCATCATCCAGGCGGCATCTTCTATGGTCTTCCATCCGGAGCGAAGCGGCAGGATCCTGAAGACCTCCAGCGCGGAACATCCATCCGGACCGACGACTGAACGACGAATGACTGTTCCTTTAAGGGACGTCATCCAAGATGGCGTCCCTCGAATTCCGATTGACTGATAGGATTCTATTTTCCTGTTTTGGTTTGTTTAATATCCATTTCATATTTGTCTAATTTGTGTTGATATTTCTTATAGGCTGCATCAAAATCTTTCAGATTTTCAAACTGTTTTAACTGCTCATTTTGAGTGATAATAATTTCTTCTAGCCTATCATATTCTGACTTGTCATGTCTTATTAGAATATTCATTAATTTTTTTGAACACTTAGATAAGGCTTCTTCCCATTCAGTACTAAGATCTTGGTTTCTGAATTCAAAGGCTGGGAATAGTTGGATTCTAAGACCACGTGGTATTTATTTTTTCTCTAGATATTTCTCGAAAAAATGATGGTTCCACCAAACTTTATCCTGTTTATAAAGATTCTTATGTAGTTCTCTCAGTGTCTTATCAAATGTATCTGAATTTACCTCTTTTTCATGGGAAGAGGAATACCTTTTGGAGATCTGTTAATCGTTTTTTTTGTCTTGTAGCTCTATCCAGTTCAAATTTAGTAGACATTTTACTAGTTCAATTTCCAGTATAGTGTGCTCAAATGGAAAAGCCTATTACCTAGGCCTAGAGAAGTTTTGCAAAGAAAAGGGAGCCCGATGGCACTACTTTGGAGTAAAAGAGACCAAATGTGGAAATAAATTGAGTAGGAAGAGGTATAGATACTACCCTTCCAACACGATAAGATATAATACACAATAGGTGCTGTGTACTGGCTAATAGTTACACAAAAAGGTGGTACAAGACCACCAAAAAAATGTACACTTGGAAAGCACTCAAGTTTCCTTATAGTGAACTAGGATTAATGAGCTACAAGTAGCAGATATTCAAGGGAAACAAAATTAAAATATAACTTTTATTAGGGCATTAAAATAATGCAAAAACAATACTCATTACAATTACAGGAAATGGTTTTAACCTAAATCTAGGTAAAGTGGCGTGGGTATCTGTGGTGCAAAATATAAATAGCAAGTCACAATGCTAGGACTCCCCTTGAACAAGAAGGTGGATAAGAAGGTGAGAGGGAGACTGTGTATATGGATAAGGGGTGAGAGGGAGGCTGTGTATGAGGATAAGGGGGTGAAAGGGAGGCTGTGTATGAGAATAAGAAGGGTGAGAGGGAGACTGGGTATAAAAAAATGAGGTGTGAGAGGGCAGCTGTGTATATGTATAGGGGGGTGACAGGGTGAAGACGAGGTTATGTGTAAGGTAGAAGAGGGGAATGAGGAGGTGGTTGTGAGGATGAACATGCGCTGATGTGAGTGAAGGTGATATCTAATGGCTGATATCACTAGTGATGCCATTTATGAGTCACTATTTATGTCATCAAAATGTCATGTGTGATGTCACTGATGATTTATGCATCACTTCCAATGGAGGTTTTCTTACTTATTAAAGTTTGATTAAAAATCTTAAGCAATGACAGATATAAAAACATAAATATCTTTAATATCCCTGTAACTTGTGTCAGCTCTCAAAATAAAATTTTAAGGGAACAAGGAAAACATTTTTTCTTTCATTATTCAGATACAGAGTACAAATTAAAAAAAAAATAATACTTTTATTATGAAATTTACTTTGTTCTCTTAGTATCCCAGTTAGGCTCAGGGGTGTGCATGTTTGGAGCACTTTTGCATCAATATTTTTTACAATATTGAACAATTTTGAGCACTAAATGGCAGCAGTGTTTGCACAATGTGCATTTTAAAAGCATTGAAGCAGAACTGCTGCCCATATAGTGCTACAGATATGAACACACTCCTGAGTTTACCTAATTATGCTCTTCAACAAAGGATACTAACAGAACAAATTGATTTGGAAAGCTCCCCCTCCCCACTATATCTAAATCATCAATGTAAAATGTTATGTTTCATGCCCATTTAATCTTAGTGGTCTATTCATTAAATGACCGTTAAACACAGTAGAATAGCATAATTAATAGATGCATAATAAAAAGACAATGCAATAGCACATAGTTTGAATTTGAAATGAGTAGTATTTTTTTTAACTGACAAATGTCAAAGTTAGTTAAATTTTTCTTTTTAAAGCATCATGTGACAGCCATCAGCCAATCACAAAATGCATATAAATATAATCTGTGAATCTTGCACATGCTCAGTAGAAGTTGGTGCCTCCGAAAGTGTGTATATAAATGTACATTTAGATAATGGAAGTGAATTGGAAAGTTGTTTAAAATGGCGTGATCTATCTGAATCATGAACGTTTAATTTTGACTTAACTGTCCTTTTAAGATGTAAATGACAGGTGAATTGAAACATTTCAATTCTCGCCATTAACTATACATTATGAAGGACCAAACCCAGTGATTATCTCCTGTAAGAAGGGCTGGGTTAGCCCTACACCTTGCATAGCTAATGCTGTGTAAAATTCACCTAAAACAGTAAAATTGCAGGTGAATTGTAATGCAGCAACAACTATGCACTGTGCATTGGGTTCGGCCCTTAATAATGCATATTAATAAATGTTTCAAATCACTTGCAATTCATCTATTTGTGTATAGAGCCCTTAGAGAACTCAGAGAGCGTGTGAGATGTGAGACCAAGAAGTTTATACAATCATAAAATCCAACATATCACCTCAACATCCTGTCCTGGTGAATTTCACATTATGCTATTTTTAAATACACAATTTGAAAATCGAAAAGGGGATGGTGTGACTTCCTGTTGTAGTGAATGCAGCAGTATGGAATTATTTTGACCTCGCTGCTGACATGATGTCCCAAAAACTTTGATGTAATTTCCCACATATTCTATAAATTGTGCACTTAATATGAATAGGTAGCTTTTATTTTATAGTTTTATACAGCCACTCAAGTGTTCCATTAGCAGCATACTGAGATGTAATTTCTCTTTACCACTGAAATGATTTCTCAGTTTTTCTGTTGATATGTTTTTTTTATTGTAACAAATACATATTTTTATAAACTAGTATTTTCCTATTAGTCTGATTTTATGACTATTTACAATTTTTTTTTCAAAAATATAACTGAATTTTACCTCTTTGCAATAAACAAGATGCTCTATTATAAAGTTTTATTCTTATTCTTTGAAAAATCCAAACAGCATAATTTTAACATGGGCAAACTTTTGTTTTTAAATTACATATACTGACCAATCATACTATGGGGAAATGTTTTGACAGTCTTTCAAACACAATAACATTATGTTTATTATATTATATGTGCTAGAATCATACTCCAATATTATGGTTATCAAAATAGAAAAATTGTAATTAAAAAATGGAAATTAAGGGTTTAAATAGGTATTTATAATTAAGGCTGCCTTGTATTTTTTATTGAAATATCTATTGTGCCCAATGTGCCTTTAGTTATAGGGGCAGTTACTTTACTACATAGGGCTTATTTCCATTAAGTCCTTAAAAATGAAGCCATGGGGGGCGGAGCTAGCCATCAAGGGAGCAAGACGTGTTCCGATGTAGCTCCTGACTTCATGTGCTTAGTAATAGATAACATCCCTATAAATTCCCACTAAATGTGTCACAAATTAAACTACAGAAAAGATAACAGCAATCACTGATCTACAGGACGATTGGAGGCGCAGAAATCTGCAGAAGGGCTAGCTTTTTTGTCTGGAGACAACCACGCGGCCTTGCACACCATTACCTAGAGAGTTATTGGGTGGCGTGGCTCATAAGCAGCAGTAACCTGATTAATGAACATCTGAACAGCTTTACTTTAGATCCAGCAACACCGCGTTGCATACTAGCCTATAAAGCTAATTACTCATTAGGTCTACCTTACCATTGTTGAGCTGCCCCATACTCAAGATGGCAACAATAATCCTATTACTACAGTGGCTGGGGGAAAAACTAGACGCTCACTTTCTCAAGCTGCAGGCAGAAGTTCTATCGCAGCGGGCTCCTGTAGAAGAGGAAGGCGGACCCAGCATGGGGAACTCACAGAATGAGGACAATCTATCAGTTACCTCCACTTCCTTTCTAACGCAAAAACTAGAAAATGATTATAACTTCACTAACTCGTGCACGGACGCTCACCAATTCACTCCCTTAGAGGATGATGTGCAGTTTCCACAGCATACACCTATCTCGGCAAAGCAACCGGACTCATACTCTGATAACAGTGAGCGCTACCCGGAGCTTGCTGAAATAGCCTACCTAACGGATCCCTATGACCAAGGAGGTAATTACACCATCTTCCCAGATATTGGAATCAAGGGTTCAGAGTCCAGGCAGAGCTCGTCAGTGCATATCATCTCAGATGACGACTCCCACATACAGAAGGCGAACGATGACAATGATAGACACTTGAGACCGGTGGAGGTGCTCCTATGGAACGAAGCTATGCGAGACTATTCTTTATTATACGACTCCGCATATAAAAGACCTGTGTTGATTCTCCCCAGAGCCCAGAGACTGCTACCTATGGCTCCCTACTCAGGCCTCCTCACTAAAGGATTTGGGTACAGATCTCAACCGTTTCATGCCTGCACCGTTGGGGACGTATGGCACATAGGCTATATATCCTAGTTTAAAAAAGCTCATAATTGTTTATTAGTTATGCTAGTTTTATATTACAACACATGGGACTTCCTCCTTTGAACTTTTTGGTTTCAGAACATTCATGGCAAAATTCTATCTTAGTTACAGATTAGCATGTAGTTTTTATGTCTTATGAAGAGAGTTTAATATTCATAATGAGCCCTGGATCTTTGACTATCTATTGTTACTTGCTCCAGTTATCTAATTACTCTGTTGTCTCACGAATAGGACTAGCCCCACTATCTGCAATACTCATCCCTTGGTCTCTTCAGTTGCATAACTAAGTATCCTATACACAATTTTTATTAGATGAATAATATTTGGGCTGTATCTAATATTAGATATATTTATTCAATACTTCAATTATATTCAGCCTCCAGTTATACACAGATGCCTTAACTTCATTGTGACTCCCAATAACACAAGGTCCTACTAGAGTTTAATTGCATTGTATAAGTACTTGAGCAATTTGATATTGGTAAATAGCATACACTGTACTATGTTATATAGCCACAAGCTAACGAGGTTATTCCACCGCTTCACATTCTTTGCTACGCCAGGGCTCATAAGCTTCCTTACTAGAGACTACGCATAT
This sequence comes from Bombina bombina, assembly GCF_027579735.1. Classification (NCBI taxonomy): domain Eukaryota; kingdom Metazoa; phylum Chordata; class Amphibia; order Anura; family Bombinatoridae; genus Bombina; species Bombina bombina. The sequence goes on along the minus strand of NC_069504.1, from coordinate 927,232,987 downwards.
GTTTACACTCTTTTTCAGTACCTCCTAAACATACCAGTGTATTATATATAAAAGAACACATTGACACATAGCGTTGGCCTTGGTTATATCACAATGATCCACAATAGATTGTATCAACATTTCACCCCCCAGATTCGGTACATATGTCTGGTCTCTGAAAAATGCTGACATACATAGGAACTTTAACAATTTACAATAGGTAGCTCTCGTGGAATAAGTATGATATTTTAGTACATGATATTATGTTCAAAACTGTATTATTATTGCCTATTTTAAAATGAAGCTAATCTATCTCTAGGCCTATACTATTATAACACTGGGTTATAGAGCCCTCCCCTGAAAAGGGAAATGTTGCCATAGATCTATTAGTGACGATTTAGATTAATATGTCAGTATAACGATTATTCATATATACTACAAATAATGAGACACAAGCTGGCTTGTTGTCTGTAATACTTTACATGTCAGAGCCTATTACTCTACTACAGTTCTTGTACAGTTCACCCTCTACCTGAGTACAGCTTTGGGGTTTTGCTGGACTTCTATGTCTTATATAAATATGTAACCCCTTCTATCTACTACCTACTATAATTTTACCATTTTGAAGTAGGTTCAACTCCCCTGGGTCTCCTCATATAGGGAAATCCTACTCACTGGACCACTTTTATTCCTACATTTTTTTACTAGTATAGTTGGAACCTAGTCCCTGGACTATAGACTTCACAGTGCTTCATTGTTGCACAAATATGTTGAGGTAATTTATTTATTATATGACTTCTTACATATTCCTGTACATAAAATTAACTGGCCTTGTGTACACGAGGCAATAACTCAGAAAACAGTGTAATGCTCTCAGATATTGCATATTGAGATTCATATTGGATGGCTTTATATCTTCTTTGTAACCCTATGTTTAAATACTGCTCATAACGTATGTACCCTATATTTGTTTACCAGCCGAATATCTTTACTAGCTCCGCCTCCCCCCCTTTCCCATTACCTTATTTAGAGCAGCTCTTGCCCGCTGCATTTCCCTTCCCCAAAAATTCATAGATCTAACCCCCCCTTTGCCTCAATTATTAGTATTTTTTTTTTTATTAGATAAACTACTTTAGGTTTTCCACTGCAATGAGGGGACCATTTTCACTCTTCTTATAACATAAAACAGAGGTTCTATTAAGCCCTATATAAAACTCTTCCAGACATTCCAGTTAAATTTATTCTAGACTAACTCTCCTACCTACTAGTTATTTTTTGTGAATTAGTATATCCTCTTACAGACAGGTGGAACAGCAGGCTAAGCCATATACTCCATAGGCACATTGCTCACACAGTTTCAAACTCTTCCAGAATGTAGTAGAGTCATTATAGATGTGCCTTTTCGCTATGTCTGTACGTTAAGAATCCATGTCTTATCATACTGTTATTATTGTTTTTGGGTGTCTTTATATGTAACATCTTATACAACCTCAATAAAAATTATTTTGAATTTTTTTTTTTTTTATATAATAAATAAAATATTAATATGATAAGATAATGACATAATAAGTTAAGGAGAATTCTTAAATTTCTTATGTATAATATATAAGACACATGTAATAAATGATTTAAACATTAAAAAAAAATAAAAATGAAGCCATAAGCTACCAAAGTTTCTGAAAGCTAAAAGTAGTTTACGACTCCATTTTAGTACCATGTTTCCATTGAAGTATTTTGCACAGTTCGTGTAGTCTGTCTTTTCATATATCTGTAAGCTAAAAGTGTGTAAACGCTTCCATCCAATGTAATTTTTCTCAAAAAAGTGTACCATAACAGTTTGTTGCTATGGTAACCCTACCTTAGATTACAAAAATTAATACACTCCATACCTTTGATTGGCTAGAGAGAAAAAGACACAGTAGTTAGTTGCAGTGTTAGGAGTTTGGTGTTTTTTGAGAAAGTAAAGTGATTTTATCACCTAATAAATAATCAACGAATTTGAAGATTTATTTTTAAAATTAAGATCGGCCATTTATTATGTTTTAATTTGTTGTTACATTTATTTTTCTATGTAATATTTAGAGCGGCCTAAGGCATAGGTCTAGTTGGAGTTATGTGATTGATTCTATTTTTATATGTAAGTACATATTGAAATAGAAATAAGAACCTAACTCCAACCTGCCTGAGGCAGCACTAAATATTAAATATAAAAAATACATTTAAAAAGAGAAAAGCTTGCGTTGTTTGCAAACTTTAAGATGTCAATAGAAAAGAGGCATCAAAAAGCTTATTTTTTTCCTTATTTACACCTAGTTGAGTACAACATAATGTGTGAGAATTTAACTGACAGTGTTTTACCTTTTTGACTCCTTGAATGGAAACCTTGAATGGCTTATATTATTTTTTATGGTACACATAAATGTATTCGGCCGCCGAACCCCCACAGCCAGTAATGGGGGAAAACATGCCTTTGGAAACTGTAAGCACAATGCCTTCTGGCAGCATTTTTTTGTTTTGTTTTGTTTTGTGAGTTTGTGTAAACCCAAGTACGGTTCAATGGAAATTAGCCAATATTTAGGAAAAAACAGGCAGGAGGCAGCCAAACTAGTAAGAATAGGAGCTGAATTGTCAGGGCTCTGACCTGAAGTCATATATGGATATGGGTGAGAGAGGTTGCTTTGCCAGGATCTAATCTGAGAACGAATGATGCAGTATGGCTCAGAGGGGGAGTAGGACCAGGGTCTCTTTCATATGGAGACTGATGTGGAAATAAAGCTGAGAGGGGGATCAGGGTCAGGGGTCTGATCCAAAAGTTTAGTTGGGACAATATGGCTCAGAAAACCTGCACCTCCATGTGATCTAGTCTGTTGCAATTTATCTGAGGTGGGCTGCAGAGCCACGTGGTCTGCAGTAAGGGCTTATATGGCAATATGTCTCAGGTTCATGCCTATTGTATGATGTCTATTAGTATGATTCTAATAGAGGGCTGCAGAGCTTTCAGGTATGATCTGAATTCTGATGTGGGAATGGGTTTTTTTTGGGCTGCTTTGCATTGCTATAGGGTTTGATCTAATATTTACTGTGGGTATGTGGCTCATAGTGTTTGAAGGATCTACAGGTCCAGGGTGTGATCTAAGGTTTGATGCAGACATGTGGTTGACAGAGGGGTTGCAATGCCATCAGTTTGATCTAAGGGCTGATGTAGGCATGTAACCGATGTAAGGAGTAAAGAAAGAGGTATGATCTAATATCTGATGTGTGCTTGTGACTAGGGTTGCCACCCATCCCTTAAAATAAAGAACACTTATAAGTTACACAGGCTGCAGGGTGTGCAGGGAGTAACATGTATTGTGTTTCTGGACAGCACTATTCATATTCCTCCCTGCACACCCTGCAGCAGGTGTACCTTATAAGTGTTCTGTATTTTAAGGGACGGGTGGCAACCCTACTTGTGACTGACAAAGGGGCTACAAGGCCAAGGGTCTCATCTAAAGTTGGATGTAGGCATTTGGTTGACAGAGGGATTACAAGAACATAGGTTCTATTGTGACATCTTATATGTTGATGAAAGACTGACTTCTGGGCATTGGGATCATAACTGAGGAATGATAAGGGCATGCAGCTGAAGGAGTGGTTGCAGATCTGAACTGAGCTTTGGCACAGGGAGTTGGTTTACAGGGTTCTGATTTGAGACTGGTGTGCAGGGCCGGATTGGGCTGGCGGGATACCGGGAAAAATCCCGGTGGGCCGGCAGAGGCTGCGCTGGTGCATCAGTGAAAGCGGTGTAGTGGAGCGGAGTGTGTGTGGTTATCTCCGCCCATCTGAATCACGCCCCCTTCCCTGCTGGGCTGGATGCTGCTAGGCTAGCCGCTGTTCCTGACTGTGCTGTAAGTGATGCAGGGGTCCCTGGTGTAGCTGAGGGGAAGTCGTGCTAGTGTACAGTGCAGGGGTATTACAAGGTGACAGCTGAAGGTAACACTAGCTCTGTTACCCAGATGCCACAGCTACAGGGAGAAGCCACTAAACATAGCCTCCTTTGCAGAGCCCCGGTGGTGGTGTAATTGAAAAGGAAGCCGCTGACATATTAGGATAGCCTTCAATCACATAGCTCTTGGAGTCCAGAGTTGTGTATGTTAAGGGTATTCATCTGAACTAGTCCACAAGGATAGAGGTGTGCGGAGCTGAGAATGTTACAGTGCATGATATCAAGTTTTCAAGCTGAGACTTAAAAATAATTCACTACATGATCATATTTGTGCAGAGAGTGTGCTAGTTTTATTAACTCTGAGTTCCTTCAAGGGTTAACTCCCTGTCTGTGGTTATCCTGTTGTGATTGGTGTTGTAACTTATTTAGTCGCCATCCCCATGGATAACTGTTTCCTCTGCCTCTCGGCTATCCTAGTAGCCGCATCACTGCTTACATCACCGCCCATCACCTCCTTACAGATCCGCCCAAATTGGGTTAAATAATTAGACCATATGCAATTACTGTGTCTGTATAACAGACGTAAACTCCGCCTTTGTAACAATCATGATGACGTCACTACCAATGGTGTTATCAGGACTTCTGGCTGGAGGCGGGGTAGACAGGTAGCTGCAGGTAATTGCTGTTGCGGCTCCGAGTCTCTATGAGAGACACCATACACCTGCCAGCCCATGCTGTTTCCCTTGGCTGAATATGGCCCGGGTATTAGGATCATAGGTCCTGCATGGGAAATCCGATTACTCAGCCTATTGGTGCATGTTGGCTGATGCACGCCATTTCTACAGACGCCCAGACTTCCAGCTACTTTGGCTGTTGTCTAAGTTATCCGGCTATTTGGCTGGTTTCAGAATTGCTACATTTAAAGGACAATAAATGAATACTCCTAGAAGAGAACAGTGACCAGCACTTGCAGGCGAATTGAACTGCTGTAACAGATTACCTACTTGCCTGGCTCTGGTCGGACGAAGCGCTGTGTGGCTGTGCTGAGCTCCAGGTCGGATTCTGGACAGTGCTGCCGGGCTCTCGAGGTGTTCGCATCGTGGAAAGCTTTTCTCAGGTGTGCCTGGTTACATCTGTGACTGCTAAGTGAGATCACCTTTTTTTCTGGTCCTGAATGGTTGGGGTACTGTCGGTGCATTGTGGAACTCTTGCGGAAGTGAGCCGCATTGTTGGCTGTGGTTGAAGCTTTGCCGGCGATGCCTGGATTCCTTGGCTCGCGATAGTGAGCTGTGTATACCCCTCTACAACGAAGCCTCGTTACATCTGGGACTCCTGATTGGGCCTGTCTGTACATCACTTGGCCCGCCCGGCTGGTTTAAAAAAAAAAAAAAGAGCACCTAGGATCTATTGCACGAGTCCGGCATACTTACCCAGGAAGGTATCGTATGATCAGTGTTTATGTGGCTACAGAAGGTATGTGGTGGAAGTGGAGGGAAGTCGAATGCTAGCAGATCATTTTGAGAGGCACTTGTAGTCTGGAGGACTGGGTAACACTGTGTCCGGTGGCGACTACCGGCTTGCAGCTCATAACTCCAGCATGAATTAAGTGAGAGTGGCCCTGGCTATGAATGTGGATTAGTTGAGAATAAACGCCGACGGAGTAGTGGAACTTCATCCGCACTTAGACTTCATGCAGACTCTGGCCGTTATAGTCTTACAAATTCTATATATACATGAGATGGTTGGAAACTCTCTGTCAACAAGATTTTTCTAATGGGCACTTCCCGTGTAAGCTATAAAAAGCAAGTTGACACAGTTTAGAGTGTGGCCCCATTATAACTCTTCTCTCCTATTCTACTGCATGTTACTAGACGTAACGATTCTTGTATCTTTGTTTATACTAAATTTTTGGGATCTTTGCCAGCAGCTGGGATACAAAGTATAATTGTGCACAGGCTTATGGAACTTGTTTCAATAGTACTGTCTAAGCTAAAATCAATTTGTCTGTTTACGGCTGTCTGATGTGAAGGTTTACATTTCAGGTTTCTAGCTTTACTGTTGGAGCTTCCTTAAAGGGACAGTCTAGTCAAAATTAAACATCATTATTCAGATAGGACTTGTAATTTTAATCAACTTTCCAATTTACTTTTATCATCAAATTTGCTTTTTTCTCTTGGTATTCTTAGTTGAAAGTAAACCTAGACAGACTCATATGCTAATTTCTAAGCCCTTGAAGGATGCCTCTAATCACATGCTTTTTAAATTATTTTTCAACACAAAGAGACTGGAAGTACACGTGGGCCATATAGATAACACAGGGAGTTATTTAAGATTTAGCACATTACAATGCTAAATGCAAGACAATAGATAATAAACAGTCACAGTCATGTGATCAGGGGGCTGGAATAAGGTTCTTAGATGCAAGGTAATCACAGAGGTAAAAAGTATATAAATATAACTGTGTTGGTTGTGCAAAACTGGGGAATGGGTAATAAAGGGATTATCTATCTTTTAGAACAATAACAATTCTATTGTAGACTGTCCCTTTAATCGTAAAAGTATAAAACCTAATTGCTTCATTATATATATAATTGCTCTATAATAGGGATATACATTGTTCTAAGGAGGGTTCTCTTAATATCTGCGATTTCATATGATAATTTTTTTTTCTTTTATATAGTTGAGGAACATCAAGGTTTTTTTTTGTTTCTTTCTGTAAATTTTAAGTGTATTATATTAATTGGGTTAGTAACAATGGTTGGAATATATTTACTTTATATTCCCCTTAATCATCTGACCTCAGTTTCTAAGTTTTTATTTTTCTAAGGTTATATTGTTATTTTGTATCAATAACTGTCTCACGATCACCACACAATTTAATTTAATTTTATATCACTGTTTTGAGTTCTAAAGCATTAGTAAGATTTGTAATTAGACACTTCACTAGTGACTTACATTATAGGCACATTATAGGCACTGCACTAAAGTATTAAAGACACTACAAAATATACCTTTGTAATCTCTGGTCCATGGACAGATATATGCTCAATAAGAGCTCTTCGCCCACTATGCCCCCCAAAAAAAGGGAATAATAGGAATCCCGATTCCAGTATTGATATATCCCAAGATAAAGGGATAATTAACCCCATGAGTAACAATATGGCAGAATTTGCAGCCGAAAGTCGCAAAAATGTTGACCCCTCAATTTGATCTGATTAAAGTTGAGATTAGAAAGGAGATATCCAATCTAACCACAGAGGTCAGACAGTTCTCTACAAGACTAGATGAGGTTGAGAATAGAGTATCCGACTTGGAAGACAGATATAATATACAAGATCCTGTTATAGTGGCACATAGTAAAGTAATTGCGACATTACAAGCAAAAATGTAAGATCTTGAGGATTGCTCAAGACGTAATAATCTGAAAGTTATAGGTTTTCCTGAATCATCAGAATTCCAAGATTTGATGACCTTTGTCACTACTACTCTACCCCAGGCATTACAAGTTCCAGCTCCAGCTATCCCCATCCAAGTAGAGAGGGTACACAGAATTGGATACTGTAAAGAGAATAGTGAGAATACTAAGCCAAGACCCATGATATTCAAATTAATTAATTTCCAAGATAAATTGCTATATCTTAAACACTACAGAAAATGTAACCCCCTTTTATTGGGCACACATAGATTATTTTTCAATAGAAACTTTGGGCTCCATGTACTAAGCAGTCAGCGAGCTACCCGCAACAAATCTCGCGTCAAAACTCGCAAACTGATATGTACAAAGTCGTCAACTATGTTCAAACTCGCATCTTTAAAATTGCGAGCGTACTTATCCGCCAAACCTCGCTACCTCTCCATTTTTCACTGTAATTACACACATTTGACCACCAACTCGCCAAAAACTAATGTACTAAAAAATCTATTTGTCCGCTCGCGACAATTTCCGCTCCCACCTCGTTATTTTTGCCTCGCCACCTTTTAGGTGGCGGGCAAGGTACAAAACAATAGGAAAGTCACTCTAGATGCCAGTCTAGACATATATAAAAGGCAGTAATATCAGCATTGTACTTACATTGTTCATTTCAGCAGCTATGGAGACACTTCTGTATTTGTTTATTCTCCGTGTGATGCAAATCCGGTCTAGAAGACAGAATACTGGAAATGTCGCTAATCGAATGGTTAGAAGAAGGAGAGTTTGTGTCCCCCGTGTATTCCTTCCACGGGTTGGTTTGCACGGCCTTTCTGACCGAGAGATCATACAAAGATTCCAGCTTGATCGTGAATCCATATTACACCTGTATTGAGAGATTGAAGATCATTTGGAGCCGATGACGGCTCGTTCACAAGCTATTCCGGGACTTCTGAAACTATTAGCTGTATTGCATTTTATGGCAACAGGCTCCTTTCAGGCAGTTTCTAGCGTCATTATTGGAATGAGTCAATCAGCTTTTTCACGCCACTTATCCAAAGTCATTGGGTCTATGATGGTTATTTTTCCTCGATATGTTTGTTTGCCATCTACCCCTGAAGAATGGCAATCTATAAAGTCCAATTTCTATAGGATGGCTGGGATGCCCAATGTCCTAGGTGCCATAGACTGTACCCATGTTGCTGTAAGACCACTTCAAGCTCGTGAGGAGATCTATAGGAATAGAAAGCATTTCCATTCCTTGAATGTCCAGATGGTCTGTGACCCCAACATGAGGATTATCAGTGTCCGTTCTAACTTTCCTGGCTCCTGTCATGATTCTTATATCTTAAGGCAGACTGGCTTATACCAGAAGTTCGAGGATGGAAATATGCCTGAAAGATGGCTTCTAGGTAAGCATAACTGGCGTCTAATTTGTCTCTCATTTCCATGTACATAAATTGTGCCCAATTTGTCGACTGTAATTAAAGAGTAATCTGTATATTTTAAATTTGTATTGTATAGTTGTCAATCTTTAAAATTATTTTTATATTAATATTTATATTTATTATATCTTCTAGTAGGAGATGGAGGGTACTCATGTACAGAATAGATGTTGACTCCCTATAACAACCCACAGACCAGAAGTCAAGTACGTTTCAGTGAAGCTCACCGATCTACCAGGGGGGTTATTGAGAGGACTTTCGGTCTTTTGAAAATGCGGTTTCGATGTCTTGATCGTTCTGGTGGTGCTATGCAGTATGCACCTGAGAAAGTTGCAAACATTATATTGGTTTGCTGCATACTGCACAATATAGCAATAAAAAAAGGGTGTCCATTAGAAGATGAAGATACCATAGAATCTGATGATTTAACTGAAGAAATATGTGTAGAACAAGCTAATAGGCGTGGTATGGCAACAAGGGACATGGTTGCCGAACAATATTTTGAAGATTAAAGTTTCAGTTGATCAATAAAAAAACTTTCTTTATTAACTTGTCTTCTACTTTTAAGATTAAAGATTTAAGATTAAAGTTTCAGTTGATCAATAAAAAACTTTCTTTATTAACTTGTCTCCTTATTTTTTATTAACAATTAAGGTTATTAAAAATCACTCATGATAAACAGTTAAATACATAACAGTTGTTGCTCTTCAATTATCAAAGGTTTCAAATAAATAAAGTTTATGATCAAAGTTATTACAGACAATATATTATAGGTAATACATTGTATTTGTGACATCACACTAGTGTCTATAGCTGCTCTCACTCTTTGACATAATGTGATTAGTGTAATGTAATCCCTGCATAGCTGATGGTAATTCATTGTATTGTGTCATTGAATTGTAGATGTAACAAGCGACAGTATATTCCAAAGTGCGATTTTATGTTTTCAGATAGGATTTTTTATTTTAAAGACTTGCTAATTTACTTTGTTTTATTTTAATCTCAATTTTTAACAGCTCCTAGGTTGCCCCATATTCAAATTAAAAATACCTTAAGGGCTTACTCTTAACACTTATTTTCTTATCTTTAATAATATCTATTTCCATTCAAGATTTGTTAAAATAATAGTGGCATATAGAAAATAATGGAAAATAAATTATTTTATTACAAACTGACAATCAATCTTGAAACATTATATATTAAATATTATTAATAACAATTGTAAACCAAAGTAAATTGTAATACATATCAACACATCTGAAACAAAGAAAATGTTTAGAAACAAAATATCATTTGTAATAACTATAAACATCGAATCAATTTACAAACATTCATAAAATACATATACATATACATTATATTGTTGAACATTTTTCGGGGATACATATCTAGATCAATGCGCTAATGATTGACATAACGATTAATCATGTCATCGTCAAACATGTCGCGTCCTGAACCTTTTGGTGCTGGCGAATTGGTGATATTAGTTTATGCCATGGATAAATATTTCCCTAAACGGATTGGTGGTGTGAGGGCAGTGAGACAGGAATGCAGAGACAAAATAATATACGAGATGCTGAGAAGAATGCATCGTATTTCTAAAATTAAAAGAACAAGATGACAGTGTCTTAGAAAATATAGTGACTTAAAGAGAAGAGAACTGAAGTACTATGAATCTATTCGAAGATTGATAAGGACATGTAAGTTCCAAAATTATATATAAAATTATTTTTTATAATAGAAAATAATGATGGTATTTTTGAACTGCGTCATCATTGACGAATCAAGGATAATATTATTTTCTGAGTGTTACTTTAACTATATTAGTATATACAATTGCAACAAGTTACAAAAGTAAGCATGCAGAACTGAGTTAGTAGATTAAAATTTAACTATATTACTATATACATTTAAAAGAAGTTAGAAAAGTTAACATGCAGAACAGAGTTAGTAAAGTAAAATATAACTATATTAGTATATACCATTGAAACATCTTCGAAAAGTAAGCATGCAGAACTGAGTTAGTAGAATAAAATATAAATATATTACTATATACCATTGAAACATGTTAGAAAAGTAAGCATGCAGAACTGAATAAGTAGAGTAAAATCTAATTGCCATTTTAACCAACTTTACAATGTACTCCTATCATCAAATTTATTTTCATTCTCTTTGTATCTTTATTTGAAAAGCAATAATCTCAGTTTAGATGCAGGCACATTGTGTGTGAAAACATTATTGTGTTCTTCTTGATGATTGGTGGGTAAATCCATGCACCAATAAAGAAGTGTTTTACATTATATAGAACCCAAAACGTAACTTAGATGCCTTTTTTTGTAAAAAAAAAAAAAAAGAGAATGAAGCAAATTTAAAAATTGAAGTGAATTATAAATTTGTTTAAAATGGCATGTTATATTACAATCCCAATAGAAAAAAAAATTGTTCAGTGTCCAATTATTATAATTGTAGTTTTAAGCATAATTTTTATGTTTTGAAAATAAAAAATTACTTGGATTAAATAAAAAAAAAATGTTATTCAATTTTTTTTTATATATATATATATATGTTTATAGATATGAGAAGTAGGAAAATGAAGTGTGAACAGCCACCACGCTACCTCAGGTCAATGTTGGTGCAAACACCCAGAAGTGAAGCTCTTTCTCCACCTTTGCCAATAACACTATTGGATATGGAATTATCTCCCAATCCATATCAAGTTTTTCATAAAAACAGAAAAGGAACAAATTCCGCAACAGTGGTGTAAAGAAGGACCGAAAGAGATTTGCAGGTAAAATTGTATTTAATACATCTCAAATCGTGTATAACATAACAGGCACAGCAAACAAACCCCGCTGACGCGTTTCCCGCTTCACAAGCGGTTCATCAGAGCTGGGAGAAAAGGTGTTACAGACAGCTGTTAAATCACAGGTAACAAAGGTGAGTAGCCAATCAGCATACAGAATTCTCACCTACGTCTCAACAATCTATAAACAAGATAGTTTTCACTATCCCTAAAGTTGATATAAATTCATTCTGAACAACACATATATACAAAAGATCATTAAAACAGAACACCAATTCTAAAATGAGTAATAAATCAAAGTACAGAATATTGGAACCCTTTAACAAATGTACAGTGCAACTGTTATTGCATTAAAGTAACAGACTCCCGCATTACAGTAGCCACCACAGTATAAAAGTCAAATGCAAGTAAAAATCTTTTGTGGCAAACGCAGGAATATGTTAAAATGCAATAACCATACATAATAGAATTGCACCGTAATCGTACAAGAGATAGAATTATATATCAACAAGCCAAAAAACATATTGATACATTTGATACTATTACTAGGACTACATGTGTAATGTCAAATATAAATATTCCATTGTTTTAAAACAAAGCATCACATTACTCACATTATTACCTAGTCTTCAAGATTATAATAAAAACTAGTGTTGGACTTTCACAAATGTATGGAACATAAATTGAATTTTCAAGCATCAATGAACAGTTTAATATCGCTTATTTTATTGATCCCTAGGGGGGAACCAGTTTTTAAAGTATAGATCCAATAGATCTCTCTCTTGCTTAGAGCCTTATATCTATCACCACCTCTGGTGTTCATTTTTACTTGTTCAATACCTTGGAAACGAAAATACCTAAATTTGTCAATATGTTCGTAAAAGTGCTTTGCCACTGGTGTTTTTGGTACATCTGCCTCTAGGGACAAAAGATGTTCTCTGATCCTATCCTTTAAGCCCCTAGAGGTGAGACCCACATACTGAAAATTACAATGTAGACAGGTAATGAGGTACACCACAAATGTAGAGCTACAATTGATACGTTCCCTAATATTATAGGTTATGTTAGTATTTGTTGAATGGAAAGTATCTCCTACAAGAGCAAAGTCACAGCTCTTGCATGGTTTCACTCCACATTTGTAGAAACCACATTTTTTGGACAACCAATTGCCAGTTTTACCCACCATCACCGAAGTGTTGGTATTAGCTCTAGAATTAAAATTCTTATTGATTTTGTCCCCTATAGTATTAGATCTGTAGGAGATAAATTTACAGTTTCTCAATAGTACCTTAAGATCTTCATCCACTTCTAATAGGGGTAACCTTTTTTAATGACATTGCAAATGGCATCATATTGGTTGTTAAACTTAGTTATAAAATTGACACCAATATTGCCATGGGTCACACTCCTATTTCTAGGTTTTTGTTTATCTTTAAGCAAATTACCTCTGTTAAAACTAGAGACTAAATTGGCAATTTTAACTAATTCTTCTGGATTATAACCTCTATCAACCAGAACTGTAGTTAATTCATTAGCATGTTTCCAATAACTATCCATTGTACTACAATTATGCATTATCCTAATATATTGACCCTTGGGGATTCCCTTTTTCAAATGCTTGGGATGTAGAGAATCAGCTCTTAAGATAGTATTCCCAGAGGTCTCCTTTCTGTAGACTTCAGTGACAATTGAGTTCACATTATGTCCTATGAGTACATCCAGATAGGATATACTATCACCGGAAACATTATAGGTAAAACTGAGGTTGTTATCATTAAGATTCAGATTATCAACAAATCTCTCTAGATTATTTATTTCACCCCCCCCCAGACTATCAAGATATCGTCGATGTACCTGGTATATAACACAATGTCATCTTTGTAAGGGTTATCATTGCTAAAGATCTTCCTTGTTTCAAAATCAGCTAAGTATAGATTCGCATACGAGGGGGCAAATTTTGCCCCCATCGCTGTCCCTCTAAGTTGTAGATAAAAATCACCATTGTACATAAAATAATTGTGATGTAAGAGAAAAGAAATAGCTTCTATTAGAAACTCGATTAAGCTATTATCATCATACCCAGAATACCTAAGGAGCATTATTCTAATGGCACTTAATCCCTGTTCATGCGGTATGCTTGAGTACAGGGAAACTGCATCTATAGTAGAAAATACAAAACCTTCCTTCCATTCAAAATCTTTGATGGACCTTAGTAAGTGTTTAGTATCTCTTAAGAACCCTGGTAATGATTGAACTATTGGCTGTAGCTGTGCATCAACCCACTGACCCAATTTTTCCCCCAGAGAGCCAATTGCAGAAATAATTGGTCTCCCTGGGGGATTGACCAAGGACTTGTGTATTTTAGGTAAATACTTAAACACTGGTATCCTTGGGTATTCAACAAAAATGGAATCCACTAGCTTGTTATTAAGAACAGCATTTTCTGTCCCTAAATCTATTAAATGTTTAAGCTCCTTCTGAAATTTAATGGTAGGATTGAAGGTAAGCTTTTTATATGTTTTAGTGTCACCCAACTGACGAAAAACTTCTTTATTGTAGTCAGCTTTATCTAACACAACAATAGACCCTCCCTTATCAGAATTGACTATCATCAGGTCAGAATTGGTACTCAATCGGTTTAAAGCAGATATTTCTTTTTTATTTAGGTTACTGTACTTAAATGTTTTCTTACTAGTATCATTATTTAGTTTCATAGATAGTTCTACTAGATCTTGTTCTAGAATTGAATGGAACAACTCGATCACATCATTTCCTGCCTGTACTGGATAAAAAGTGGTAGACTTAGATTTCAACATTGATTGTTGTTTCGATACAACCCCAGAACAAGATCCATCACTCTGTAAATCACAAAGTGTCACAACATCACATAATTCTTTAAAGTTACAATTATCACTAATGGCAATTGTGTCTCTCATATCTTCCTCCACAACCTGTGGTTCAACAGTGGCACCAAAATGCTTTTTCAAAGCTATTTTACGTATGAACTTATTGACGTCCAGTATCGTATCAAATAGATTAAAGTCTCGTGCTGGAGAAAAACCCAATCCCTTTGATAGTACAGATCTCTCATGTGACCCCAAGTTCTTGGAGGATAGATTAATTATTTGATGTTCTTGTTGTTGTTCTTCTTCCATTGTGTCCTTTGACTTGGATACCTGGGTACACTCTTGGTAGTTTCTTCTCCCTCCACAGTTACTGTTGTATTTTTCTCCTTTTTTGAGTGCTCGTCTGGTAACTGCCCGTTTTTTGGCCTTGCTCCCAGTTCACTGCTGACAGTCATTGGTACTCTCACTGGCGTGGAAGTAGTTGGCAGAGACTTTGTTGGTATGGAAGTGGTTGACATAGAAGAAGATGCATTGCTGGAATCACTGAGGCCTGTTGCACTCTCAAAGCTGGAAAATGTCACTTTACGTTGACTTTTATTCTTGTTTTTGTTGTTTGTCTTCTGTTTATTTTTTTGTTGTTTCCCGTCTGCACCCCAGCTATAAACTATTCCCAGTTCATAGTCTTTAGAATTCCTTTCATATTTCTTGTATTTGTTATCTGACAACTCTATACTTAATTTCTCTAGAGTATCATCAAGTTGTTTTTGAAAGGGTAACATTCTTTCATCATCCTTGAAAACAACCAATTCTTTATCCAAATCTTCAATCTCTGTTAAGATGGTTACTCTCTGTTCTTTTTTAAATTTGACAAGTTTCTCCATAAGGATCAGAGAACACTCTGAAAGGGACTGATTCCAATCCTGCATAAACTCTGGGAATTCCTTGTGGAATGCTGGAAATTTTTTCATTCTCAAACCTCGCAGTATCTTTTTTTTCCTCCAAATAGCATTCCAAATATTCTATATCCCACCACAATTTCAATTCTTTGATGTGTATTTTCTCTTTGTTTGCAAATAAGGTTCCTAATTCCACTTTGCTTTCACACGTTGCTGTGCCTTTAAATAATTTAGCAAATCTCTCCCTCCTAGCTGTATCAGTCACAGCAGCCATTATATTGTAATACTGACTTGGAAAAAATTTGTAGCAAAAATGAACTGATGTTAGTCTCTATTGGAGAACTTTATAACAAATATTAATCACACGGAAAGACTTCTCAGCATTGATGCAGTATACACAACTTATTATGATATACGTAATGTACATATGGTGAAACCGACTCTGTCAATGAGTCCCACTCGTGCGGATGTCACCTGTATAATACAATAGAATTTCCAAGTACAAATAACGAAAAGGTAAGGACTCACCCAGATGGTGCCCTCTCAGTGTAGAGTGATCCCTTATTCTTCAGTTGCTACAATTGTGGCAGTCCTGTTTTCACATTCAAACACCGAGCAACAGTATGCACAGAGAGCTACAATCCTTGGCCTTCCTGAGTGCCAGCGTAATATCGGTTTAGCAGGCGTATATTCCCACTGCTGCTGGGGCTCTCCAAACCCCTAATTATAAAGTCACAGAAAAGGAACAAATTCCGCAACAGTGGTGTAAAGAAGGACCGGGAGAGATTTGCAGGTAAAATTGTATTTAATACATCTCAAAACGTGTATAACATAACAGGCACAGCAAACAAACCCCGCTGATGCATTTCCCGCTTCACAAGCGGTTCATCAGAGCTGGGAGAAAAGGTGTTACAGACAGCTGTTAAATCACAGGTAACAAAGGTGAGTAGCCAATCAGCATACAGAATTCTCACCTACGTCTCAACAATCTATAAACAAGATAGTTTTCACTCTCCCTAAAGTTGATATAAATTCATTCTGAACAACACATATATACAAAAGATCATTAAAACAGAACACCAATTCTAAAATGAGTAATAAATCAAAGTACAGAATATCGGAACCCTTTAACAAACGTACAGTGCAACTGTTATTGCATTAAAGTAACAGACTCCCGCATTACAGTAGCCACCACAGTATAAAAGTCAAATGCAAGTAAAAAATGTTTGCGGCAAACGCAGGAATATGTTACAATGCAATAACATACATAATAGAATTGCACCGTGATCGTACAAGAGATAGAATTTTCAAGCATCAATGAACAGTTTAATATCGCTGTGATTTAACAGCTGTCTGTAACACCTTTTCTCCCAGCTCTGATGAACCGCTTGTGAAGCGGGAAATGCATCAGCGGGGTTTGTTTGCTGTGCCTGTTATGTTATACACGTTTTGAGATGTATTAAATACAATTTTACCTGCAAATCTCTCCCGGTCCTTCTTTACACCACTGTTGTGGAATTTGTTCCTTTTCTGTGACTTTATAATTAGGGGTTTGGAGAGCCCCAGCAGCAGTGGGAGTATACGCCTGCTAAACCGATATTACGCTGGCACTCAGGAAGGCCCTGGATTGTAGCTCTCTGTGCATACTGTTGCTCGGTGTTTGAATGTGAAAACAGGACTGCCACAATTGTAGCAACTGAAGAATAAGGGATCACTCTACACTGAGAGGGCACCATCTGGGTGAGTCCTTACCTTTTCGTTATTTGTACTTGGAAATTCTATTGTATTATACAGGTGACATCCGCACGAGTGGGACTCATTGACAGAGTCGGTTTCACCATATGTACATTACGTATATCATAATAAGTTGTGTATACTGCATCAATGCTGAGAAGTCTTTCCGTGTGATTAATATTTGTTATAAAGTTCTCCAATAGAGACTAACATCAGTTCATTTTTGCTACAAATTTTTTCCAAGTCAGTATTACAATATAATGGCTGCTGTGACTGATACAGCTAGGAGGGAGAGATTTGCTAAATTATTTAAAGGCACAGCAACGTGTGAAAGCAAAGTTGAATTAGGAACCTTATTTGCAAACAAAGAGAAAATACACATCAAAGAATTGAAATTGTGGTGGCATATAGAATTTTTGGAATGCTATTTGGAGGAAAAAAAGATACTGCGAGGTTTGAGAATTAAAAAATTTCCAGCATTCCACAAGGAATTCCCAGAGTTTATGCAGGATTGGAATCAGTCCCTTTCAGAGTGTTCTCTGATCCTTATGGAGAAACTTGTCAAATTTAAAAAAGAACAGAGAGTAACCATCTTAACAGAGATTGAAGATTTGGATAAAGAATTGGTTGTTTTCAAGGATGATGAAAGAATGTTACCCTTTCAAAAACAACTTGATGATACTCTAGAGAAATTAAGTATAGAGTTGTCAGATAACAAATACAAGAAATATGAAAGGTATTCTAAAGACTATGAACTGGAAATAGTTTATAGCTGGAGTGCAGACGGGAAACAATGAAAAAATAAACAGAAGACAAACAACAAAAACAAGAATAAAAGTCAAAGTAAAGTGACATTTTCCAGCTTTGAGAGTGCAACAGGCCTCAGTGATTCCAGCAATGCATCTTCTTCTATGTCAACCACTTCCATACCAACAAAGTCTCTGCCAACTACTTCCACGCCAGTGAGAGTACCAATGACCGTCAGCAGTGTACTGGGAGCAAGGCCAAAAAACGGGCAGTTACCAGACGAGCACTCAAAAAAGGAGAAAAATACAACAGTAACTGTGGAGGGAGAAGAAACTACCAAGAGTGTACCCAGGTATCCAAGTCAAAGGACACAATGGAAGAAGAACAACAACAAGAACATCAAATAATTAATCTATCCTCCAAGAACTTGGGGTCACTTGAGAGATCTGTACTATCAAAGGGATTGGGTTTTTCTCCAGCACAAGACTTTAATCTATTTGATACGATACTGGACGTCAATAAGTTCATTCGTAAAATAGCTTTGAAAAAGCATTTTGATGCCACTGTTGAACCACAGGTTGTGGAGGAAGATATGAGAGACACGATTGCCATTAGTGATAATTGTAACTTTAAAGAATTATGTGATGTTGTGACACTTTGTGATTTACAGAGTGATGGATCTTGTTCTGGGGTTGTATCAAAACAACAATCAATGTTGAAATCTAAGTCTACCACTTTTTATCCAGTACAGGCACGAAATGATGTGATCGAGTTGTTCCATTCAATTCTAGAACAAGATCTAGTAGAACTATCTATGAAACTAAATAATGATACTAGTAAGAAAACATTTAAGTACAGTAACCTAAATACAAAAGAAATATCTGCTTTAAACCGATTGAGTACCAATTCTGACCTGATGATAGTCAATTCTGATAAGGGAGGGTCTATTGTTGTGTTAGATAAAGCTGACTACAATAAAGAAGTTTTTCGTCAGTTGGGTGACACTAAAACATATAAAAAGTTACCTTCAATCCTACCATTAAATTTCAGAAGGAGGTTAAACATTTATTAGATTTAGGGACAGAAAATGCTGTTCTTACTAACAAGCTAGTGGATTCCATTTTTGTTGAATACCCAAGGATATCAGTGTTTAAGTATTTACCTAAAATACACAAGTCCTTGGTCAATCCCCCAGGGAGACCAATTATTTCTGCAATTGGCTCTCTGGGGGAAAAATTGGGTCAGTGGGTTGATGCACAGCTACAGCCAATAGTTCAATCATTACCAGGGTTCTTAAGAGATACTAAACACTTACTAAGGTCCATCAAAGATTTTGAATGGAAGGAAGGTTTTGTATTTTCTACTATAGATGCAGTTTCCTTGTACTCATGCATACCGCATGAACAGGGATTAAGTGTCATTAGAATAATGCTACTTAGGTATTCTGGGTATGATGATAG
Source organism: Bombina bombina (assembly GCF_027579735.1). NCBI lineage: Eukaryota > Metazoa > Chordata > Amphibia > Anura > Bombinatoridae > Bombina > Bombina bombina. Next base: position 927,213,743 of record NC_069504.1, on the reverse strand, counting down.
CTTAATCGAGTTTCTAATAGAAGCTATTTCTTTTCTCTTACATCACAATTATTTTATGTACAATGGTGATTTTTATCTACAACTTAGAGGGACAGCGATGGGGGCAAAATTTGCCCCCTCGTATGCGAATCTATACTTAGCTGATTTTGAAACAAGGAAGATCTTTAGCAATGATAACCCTTACAAAGATGACATCATGTTATATACCAGGTACATCGACAATATCTTGATAGTCTGGGGTGGGGGGGGGGGTGAAATAAATAATCTAGAGAGATTTGTTGATAATCTGAATCTTAATGATAACAACCTCAGTTTTACCTATAATGTTTCCGGTGATAGTATATCCTATCTGGATGTACTCATAGGACATAATGTGAACTCAATTGTCACTGAAGTCTACAGAAAGGAGACCTCTGGGAATACTATCTTAAGAGCTGATTCTCTACATCCCAAGCATTTGAAAAAGGGAATCCCCAAGGGTCAATATATTAGGCTAATGCGTAATTGTAGTACATTGGATAGTTATTGGAAACATGCTAATGAATTAACTACAGTTCTGGTTGATAGAGGTTATAATCCAGAAGAATTAGTTAAAATTGCCAATTTAGTCTCTAGTTTTAACAGAGGTAATTTGCTTAAAGATAAACAAAAACCTAGAAATAGGAGTGTGACCCATGGCAATATTGGTGTCAATTTTATAACTAAGTTTAACAACCAATATGATGCCATTTGCAATGTCATTAAAAAAGGTTACCCCTATTAGAAGTGGATGAAGATCTTAAGGTACTATCGAGAAACTGTAAATTTATCTCCTACAGATCTAATACTATAGGGGACAAAATCAATAAGAATTTTAATTCTAGAGCTAATACCAACACTTCGGTGATGGTGGGTAAAACTGGCAATTGGTTGTCCAAAAAATGTGGTTTCTATAAATGTGGAGTGAAACCATGCAAGAGCTGTGACTTTGCTCTTGTAGGAGATACTTTCCATTCAACAAATACTAACATAACCTATAATATTAGGGAACGTATCAATTGTAGCTCTACATTTGTGGTGTACCTCATTACCTGTCTACATTGTAATTTTCAGTATGTGGGTCTCACCTCTAGGGGTTTAAAGGATAGGATCAGAGAACATCTTTTGTCCCTAGAGGCAGATGTACCAAAAACACCAGTGGCAAAGCACTTTTACGAACATATTGACAAATTTTGGTATTTTCGTTTCCAAGGTATTGAACAAGTAAAAATGAACACCAGAGGTGGTGATAGATATAAGGCCCTAAGCAAGAGAGAGATCTATTGGATCTATACTTTAAAAACTGGTTCCCCCCTAGGGATCAATAAAATAAGCGATATTAAACTGTTCATTGATGCTTGAAAATTCAATTTATGTTCCATACATTTGTGAAAGTCCAACACTAGTTTTTATTATAATCTTGAAGACTAGGTAATAATGTGAGTAATGTGATGCTTTGTTTTAAAACAATGGAACATTTATATTTGACATTACACATGTAGTCCTAGTAATAGTATCAAATGTATCAATATGTTTTTTGGCTTGTTGATATATAATTCTATCTCTTGTACGATCACGGTGCAATTCTATTATGTATGGTTATTGCATTGTAACATATTCTTGCGTTTGCAGCACAAGATTTTTACTTGCATTTGACTTTTATACTGTGGTGGCTACTGTAATGCGGGAGTCTGTTACTTTAATGCAATAACAGTTGCACTGTACGTTTGTTAAAGGGTTCCGATATTCTGTACTTTGATTTATTACTCTTTTTAGAATTGGTGTTCTGTTTTAATGATCTTTTGTATATATGTGTTGTTCAGAATGAATTTATATCAACTTTAGGGATAGTGAAAACTATCTTGTTTATAGATTGTTGAGACGTAGGTGAGAATTCTGTATGCTGATTGGCTACTCACCTTTGTTACCTGTTATTTAACAGCTGTCTGTAACACCTTTTCTCCCAGCTCTGATGAACCGCTTGTGAAGCGGGAAACGCGTCAGCGGGGTTTGTTTGCTGTGCCTGTTATGTTATACACGTTTTGAGATGTATTAAATACAATTTTACCTGCAAATCTCTCCCGGTCCTTCTTTACACCACTGTTGCGGAATTTGTTCCTTTTCTGTGACTTTATAATTAGGGGTTTGGAGAGCCCCAGCAGCAGTGGGAATATACGCCTGCTAAACCGATATTACGCTGGCATTCAGGAAGGCCCTGGATTGTAGCTCTCTGTGCATACTGTTGCTCGGTGTTTGAATGTGAAAACAGGACTGCCACAATTGTAGCAACTGAAGAATAAGGGATCACTCTACACTGAGAGGGCACCATCTGGGTGAGTCCTTACCTTTTCGTTATTTGTACTTGGAAATTCTATTGTATTATACAGGTGACATCCGCACGAGTGGGACTCATTGACAGAGTCGGTTTCCCCATATGTACATTACGTATATCATAATAAGTTGTGTATACTGCATCAATGCTGAGAAGTCTTTCCGTGTGATTAATATTTTTCATAAAAACACACAGACAGGTAATGACTTATTATTTAAGTTTTAAATAATATATTTTCGGTTATGGCTTAAATAGTTTTCTATCTTTATCTTTGTAATTACGTTCATAGATATTACCATGGAAGACATTGAAAATAGGATTGAAATGGAAGATTTTCAAGATCCTGATAGTGTGCCAATATTTGAAGCCTTGAGTTCAGATGATACTCAACCAAGGATAGAAGTTTTAACAACAATGATGGTAGATAAAGGTATGTTTCATACTCAGTAATCTTAAATCTAAGAAAATCAAATTTTTAACTAATACATATTGTATATTTCTACTAGGAGTTGGCTCAGATGAAAGCTTTAAAGGAGTGGACATAAATATAGAAGCCAATATAGTAGATAACCTAGATAACAGCACATCAGGAGGTAATATTTGTGATGAAATAAACCATATGATACATTGCATATGTATATGTAAATGGAATTAAAATTTTCTTTGCCTTTATTATTCGACAGATTTATCTTCAACATTAACTACTGAAACTGAAGACAAAAGTACTTAGAGTTGTCTTGTTAAACAAAAAAAATTCTAAAATTAGGGCAACTTTGGGAATGTTAATGGATCAAGTAGATTTTTTTATACCGTAAATATGTTACTTGATTTAATTTTTTTTTTTCATGATGATTGTCAGAAGAATGACAATTAATAAATGAGAAAAACTTTTTTTGTGAAGAATCAATAGTGATTTTGAATTTATGTAAATAAAACATATTTTTTGGGCATAAAAAAATTTGTCTTTATTAAACAATAACATTTTAAACTTAAAGAACACACATAATAACTAATTAAAAAAATATATCGATGAAAACAATTAACATAAAATACAACTTTAGGGACTAAGGTGTTATAAATAATAAATGAAATGTTCACTGCAGACGTGGCCTTTTTGGGTCTGTTGTACCCTCCCTTTCACTGACAATAGACAACAGAGATTGTAATGTCCTTTCAATGATGGATAAAGCTCTATTAATTTGCAGGTTTTTTTCTTCATCCATCTGCCTCTGCCACTGGAACATTTCTCTTTGCAGCTGTAATTTCTGCCTTTCAATGTCATTCCTTTCCATTTCTAGTTCAATATTTTTTTCAGACAGAGCTGCCCAGCGTTCAATATTAGTGTTTATAATATTTTGCATATCTCTGTGGTCCTCTCTATATTGCCTTGCAAGGGTCAACATTTCCCTTAATCCCACATCGGCCAATAGTCCTTCTGCCGGTGTATTATCAATATTTAGAGCACCTGTTTCCAATGTAATTGGTGGTGCCTATGTTTCAACTGGTTCCTCCAGGTTTTCCGGTGTGTGTATTTCATCCGGTTGTGCATCTCCACATTCTTCAAGAATATCTGGAGTCTCACTTCCATCATGCCCTCCTGGTGGTTCATCTTGAATGGGATTTTCCACTATTGGCATGAGATTGATAGTGATCTCCCTTGATGAGTTTTCTTCTTCTAGATCAAGACATAAAAAATTGTTAGTAAATAAAAATAAAATTTTCTAAAAACACTTGCAGAAATAGAATAGAAGGAGAGAGCAGAAACAACAGTCATACACAAATTTAAGTTTTATTATATATATATATATACATATGTGATACATACCATCAAATAATGGAGATGAATGTCCAGTCAATCTCTGGAAAAGACGTCCCAAATCACCTAAAAAAAAAAAAAGTTTTTTTAGTCAATGTAACCATATATTCAAACGCTATTACATTCAGTGAAATTTCTATTATTAAAATTATTAATGAAAATGAACTTTGCAATTAACTGGACAATGAACCAAAAATAATATTTTTGAGAATAAGATATATAGCATGGAATTTCAATCAACTTTCTAATTTAATACTTTTATCAATTCTCAAAAAGAAAATAATGTTAAAATTTAAACCCTTTAGAAAGTTGCTTACAATTGCATGCTCTACATGAATCATCATTTAATAAAATTTGTACAGTGTCCCTTTCATGAAAATCTAAGATCATTGCTATTTGTCCTTCAAATTCCATTCCATCTGTAAAAGATCTCGAAGTCGATTATGTCAATAATGACATTTGACATTTAAAAATAAAATAAAAAATTATTTGATAGATAAAAGAGATAAAACACACAACATTGAAATAATTCATTAAATTTGTAAAGTACTTACCAGTAGCTCTGCCAACACCAGTTTCTGGAGTGCTGGTCCTTACATCAGGAAGTGTGTCCGCTGATGAAGTACTGTGTGTAACAGTAGATGTGGAGCATATGAATTGTCCATGTGAAAAACTGGCCCAGGGTCTGGAACCAGCTGCACTGGGTGGTCTGTGAACAGCAGAAGACGAAGTAGAACAAGTGGGCACTTGGTTGGTACTCCTCACAGGCTCTGCTTGTGTTGTTGGTGTTGCTTTAAAAAAAAATAAAAAAATATTAATACTATTTTAGTTTTCTTTTTATTTCTAGTTTAAACTGAAAGCTAAAAGTGTTAATAATAATATAATCACAGCAGTGAATGAAGGCTCAATCATTAAAGGGACATGAACATATAAATTGTATTATGTTTTTGGCTTCATTGGATTGATATACTTTGATGAAAAGCAAATCTATACAGGCACAGTAAATGATCATTGGTTGATGCACATAGATGGGTCATGTGACTGCGTCAACTATGTGCATAGCTATGTCCGAAAAAAGTATATGTTTAGAAAGCGGAGAACAATTATATATTCTAATTTTGAAAGATGTTAAAAATAATATTCTATAATCAAATACCGCTACATGGAAGTCAATAGATCAGAGATTTAAGAAGGCATGTGATCTGGGGTCAGTCAGAATATGCAGAGATAAAAGTTAAAGTGATATGAATTTAAAATAATTTCATGATTAATGTCGAACATACCATGTTACACAACATCAATATTTTTTTAATAGTTTCAAATTACATTATTTCTATTGTCATTATCTCTTTAAGGAGTTTCTATGCAATACTGGTTTGTAAATGAACACATGGGTGTTATCTTTAGGGATCACTATATTTATAATCAACTCTGAAAAAATGTATATTTCCGTTATAGCTTTAAAAAAAAGGCAGTATAACAACCCTATTATTGTACAATCCCTTATACAAATATGCGACATAAATGATTAGAGTATTTGGGGCCTATATGGCCTATATGGATTCAGATACGGAAGCGTAAGAAGTCAGATCATGTTATTTTTATGAAATATATATTGGAGACAATGAGCTATCATAATTTAACAAACATTTTTGCGTCAATTATGTTGTACGTTTACCTCTTAAATCACTGTCACAATCATCCATTATGCCAGTGATGATCTCTGGTCCCAGACGCTGAACAAGCTTCTGCTCATAGTCATTAAGGTCGGCCACATATGCTGGTCCACCTCCGGTAGCACGTGCCGAATTTTTTTCTCTGGCCAATTTAGCTTTGGCGAAACGTTTAATGTCGTTGTAACGCTTCTTCAGCTGATCGACATCCTTTTTTCCTGGACCCTGGGCACTAACGGCATTGCTTATCCTTTGCCAGATCTGCTTCCTCCTAGAAAAATTTGTCTGTTTGACATGACATCCAAACAAATAATCATAAGAGTCAATAATCATGTCAATCAAAACAACGTTTTGCTGATGCGAAAAGTGAGGATTCTTGGATTTTGAAGTGGTTTCAGATCCAGATGAAGCCATATCGAATTTGTAAATAAAGATCACAAAAAATAACGCTCTGTAATGACGCGAGGCGTTAAATTTATCAATATTCCGCCACTGCTCACGACGGGCTAGACGTGTCTATTTATTGTGGGATTATTAGTACATAGCAACAGCGGACACCATTTCGCCCGCGGCGAGTAACGGCGAGTTTATCCACGTCTACAATGACGGATGAATTAACGGCTTAGTACATGGAGCCCTTTAACTAAAAGAAGAGAAATGTTCTCCTTTTATGGTAGGTTATTGAGTGCCAACTACAATATCAAATTGATCTATCCAGCTAAGTTAGTAGTGTTGAGAGAGGGAATTTCCCACACTCTAAACAATACTACGGATGCTGAGGTATTTTGCAGAGAAGCGGGTGTATCTTAGGTTAGCACTGGTTGTCAAATTGTACCACCATTTTTCAGAGAATTTATCAAAAGGAGTATATTGCAGTATTATGTTTTTTTTTTTTTTCTCCCTTCTCTCTCTCTTTACCTCTCCCTGGTGTCTCCATTACTGGATTTTTATTTTTGTTTTGTTCTCTTTCTGTTCCATTTAAATTTAATTTGGTCTGATGGAACCCAAATTTAATCTAATCTACTGGAACGTTGGAGGGATAACCTCCCCAATCAAAAGGAAATCTATAATAAAATATTTGGGGAAATTTAAGCCTGATATATCTTTACTTCAGGAATTACATCTTAAACCCCCAGAAATTCCCAAGCTTAAAACCAAGTGGGTTGGGGAGGTTATCGCCGCCACACACGATTCTAGAAAAAGGGGGGTAGCTATACTTTTGAATAAAAACCTAGAATACCATATCATAGATACAGAAGTCGACCCTGACGGTCGGTTTTTAATCATGGAAATAAGTATTAATAAGATCAAATATATATTGTGCAACATCTATGGTCCTAATCAGGTTGATCGTGATTTTTGGACTACTCTAACAGTGAAATTACATAGATATATAGGACAGAATTTAATAATTGCTGGAGACTTTAACCTATTAGCTGACTCAATTCTGGATAGCTTAAAAAAAAAATCCGTAAACTCCAGGGACAGGAAAGTACGGATTCTTCAAAAATTTTGTTCGGTCTCATAGATGAATTTGAGATGGGTGGCCAAAATTGAGGATATTATAATCTCGGACCATGCTGCCATATAGTTAAATTGTAATTCTGATATGAGAAGTTCAGGTAATAACCATATTTACTTCCCTAAATATTTAAGTAATAATATTAGCTTCCAAAGTTGGTTGCGTAAAAAATGGTTAGAATTCTACAATTATAATGCAAACTATCTTAGGAAAATAGAAGTATTCTGGGAGATGGCCAAAGCTGTTTTACGTTTTGAGATTAAATCCTATATGTCACATCAGAGGAAAAAATGTAGTCATATTGGAAGGCAGTTAGCTAATCAAGTCAAAAACGCTTATAGAGCTTATATAAATAACCCTATTAAACGCTGCTGAGATATATATGTGAGAGCGAAAACAGCCCGAGATATCCACTTCAAGCAGAATAGTGCTCAAGAAGAACTAAGATTAAAAGCTTTATACAGTGGATATACCGGAAGATCCGCTAAGTTCTTAGCTAGAATCACTAAATCTAGTTCCAGGAATGCTATTCCTGCCATTAAAAAGGATATGAATAAATTTACTATCTACAGTAGATATTGAAAGAGTGTTCTTCGACTTTTTTAATGATCTGTATAAAGCAGAACCCCATAGTATAACTAAAAAAAAAGAGACAAGATCAAAGTACCTAAATTATCACCAGAATCTATGAGATCCATTAATGCTCCTATTAGTTAAATAAAGCTCCTGGGCCGGAAGCTCTTCCCATAGAATTTTATAGAATTCTTCAAACCCAAATTACTCCTATTTTGAATAAACTATTTAATTCTTATTTCTCTGAAAATACTGTATGCTCACCATATTTTGCTGCTGCTAATATTTCTCTAATCTTAAAAAAGAGCAAAGACCCTGAGTTACCGAGTTCATACAGGCCCATTTCAGTTCTTAATACTGATTATAAGCTTTTAGCCGCTATTTTAGCCAATTGTCTGAAGCCCCATATTGGGGATTTAATACATGAAAATCAATCAGGGTTTATGCCAGGGCGCAATCTCGTAAGGAATATGAGGTCTTAGTACTTGTAGAATCTTTTTGGAATAAACATAGGGCCTCTAGATCTCATGAGATCCCGGATAAGGCCATCTTAACGGTCGATGCAGAGAAGGCCTTTGACCGGATTAGCTGGGATAATTTGTTTTTTTCTCTGGAACAATTTGGGCTGCTAGGACATTTCAACAATTACATCCGATTAATCTATAATTCCCCTACATCAGCGATCATTATTAACAACATGATTTCCCAACGGTTTATTCTACATAGAGGCAGGGTTGCCCGCTTTCTCTGTTGCTATTTAATATTTGTTTAGAACCTCTAGCCATATTCCTCCATCAGGAACTGGAAGGTATTCCATTGGCTGGCGATAATTTGGTCCTGCTATTATATGCAGACGACCTTCTACTATTTCTGTCTAATCTTAGGAATACACTTCCAATACTACAGAATATTATTCTACAGTTTGGAGCAAGTTCAGGCTATAAGGTTAACATACTGAAATCAGAACTTTTATGGCTGTATAAAAACCCTACATCTAGAATTAATCATCCTTTCTCCGAAGTATCCCAAATTACATACTTGGGTCTTATATTATCTAAAAATCCCGACGAATGGTATAAATTAAATTACGTGTATTGCCTGGAGCATTGTATAAAAAAGCTAGAGGAGTGGACTTCTCTGCCTATTTCACTATCAGCCTGCGTTGTTATGATTAAAGCAATTCTTTTTCCCAAATTACTATATATTTTCCAAAATATTCTGATTCCTATGCACAAGATGGATACTCTTAAGTATAATAAAGCTTGTTCTAGATTCTTATGGAAAGGAGCCAAACCACAAATTGCCTGCCATCGACTTATGAACTCTAAATCGGCAGCTGGACTAGTGCTCCCTAACATTCAATCTTATAATCTAGTTGCTTCTGCAAGATTTGCTTTCTCTTCCCTCGAATATATTCTATTTAACCATGTTTAAAAATGTTATAGTATCATGGCAGAAGTTGTGTGTTGAGCTGGATTGTTCCCCGTATATTTCTCACTATCTACCCATTTGTGGTAATCCTAATTTCAATCCTGGGATTTCAAATAGGATCTTTAAAGATTGGGATTTAAAAGGACTAAAATGGATGAGTCAAATTTTGGGAATAGATGGTCATCCAATAACCTATGCAGAATTAGCTAGCAAATTTGATCTCACATCACGTGAATTTTATGCCTACCTCCAAGTAAGACATTTTCTATATGAGCTGCTCCAAAAATATGGTATTGATTGGTCATTGGGTGAACTACAGAACAGAATATCTAGTTATCCAAGGGGAATTTATGCAATTTCTCCATTGTACTTGCTATTAATTAAAAAAACATCAAGTATACAAGTTAATGATATGGTGGCAAAATGGTCTAAAAAGTTCCCGGATATTAATGAGTGGATTATAATTGATAGCTTCAACATAATCCAACAACCATGGGTACCAACATCATGGAGGGAGTCTCAGATTAAAATTAGTCTTCAGAGTTATCTTACTCCGGAAACCCTATCTAAATGGTATAAATCATGGGTTCCTTGCTCCAGATGTAAGTCAATGAAAGCAGATCTACTACACTGTTTCTGGGAATGTCCCAACATTTTTCAGTTTTGGCAAAAAATTATATATTGGACGAACTCAGTTTTACATTTAGAACATCAACTTAAACCTATTGAGATTTTCTTCCTGGTTAAATTTCTAGGGATCACCAAAAATTATAAACTCATAAACACAATTACATCAATCGGTCGTAATCTTATTCTTAAATTGTGGAAATCATATTCAGCACCCAAAATTTCTCACTTCAAAAATGCTCTGATTTCACAATATATGGCAGAGCAATTTAATTTACCGTATCCCTATGAAGAACATCTAGCCTCCTTTTTCAGGAAATGGGAATCCTTCATTTTTTATTTACCCATATCATGCCAAAAAAAATTGATTAAACCATTACTTAATTCGGTATTTGTCCAAACAAATATATATGCTGGCCACAGAGGAGAGTGAGTGAGGGGGTAGGGGTGGGGGGAGGGGGGTGGAGAGAGAGGAAGAGTCTTTTCTTTTTTTTTCTTTTTCTTTTCTTTTCTTCTGTTATGTTAGGTTATGTTGTTTTGTGTGTCTGTGTTTTGTTTTGTTTTGATGCGATTTCAACACAAAAACTCAATAATGTGCATATATAGGATGTATAAAATATTATATCTATCATATGGCGTACCTAAAATTGTGGCCTTGGAATATATATACTACGTCAATTGTACATATTTAGGTAAATTTTATAGGTTTATACTTTACTGTAAACTTGTGTTGTTCCAGAATATTCCTATTTTTGCCCTGCGTGGCAAAACTTGTGTATAATATTTAACTATTCACTTTTTGTTATAAATAAAGATTTAAAAAAAAAAAAAAAAAAAAAAACAATGGTATTATCGCGGGTATTTCTGAAGCTCTAACACACACAGTGATTACGGAATTAGTGAATGCCTGTCGCCATAGAAGCCGATTGTTTTCATCTAAACAAGGTATGGTTACAATATGGTTTGTAGATGGCGCTATAAGCTATGGGAAAAAAACTCAATACTACACTACGATCTACTATAAGAATACACTTGAGACAATCTGTAAATATATAGAATAATAAACAATTTATTCAGATGCTAAAAAATAAAAAGAATAACAACCACATATAATAGCACTTTAAAATCTATACGATTCAATCACAACTCATTCAGAATACACACTCATTCAAAAGCAGGTTTAAACAATTCAAGAATTAATATATAGACCCTTTGGTAAAAAGATAAATATAAAAATGATGTATAAAAAATGATATATAACAAATACTTAAAAAATGTCTTTTTTGGGTTAATCGGTCTCCAGATAGAGTTTAGAATCTAAACATATATCGGGTGTTTCTACACACAGATCTCTTTTTGTAAAAAGATTTTACCCTTAATTTACACTCAGTTGGTGTCTAATTTCTCCAAACAATCCTTTCTTTAGAGGTGATTTTTCCACAGTCAATTATTTCCTTAAGGGTTTTTTTTCCCACAGTTAATTAATTCTTGCACTTTTGTTTCTATTTGATACAACTCAGGCAAAGGTGCTTTGAGCAGAAAATATTACGATAGTGAAGGATAGATACTTAGATTTCTACGCGTTTCACCCCTTACAGACGGGGCTTTTTCAAGATCTTGAAAAAGCCCCGTCTGTAAGGGGTGAAACGCGTAGAAATACTGTGGAAAAACTGTGGATCTATTCGGAGAAATTGGAAAACGTAAGCCCGGACCTGTCTCCACTCTGCGTACCAAAGTACTAAGTGCAGAGAGTGAGTAAAGGGCTTTGGAGAAGAGACGGACACTATCTATAATACTTGCGCAAGTATTCCACTCACCATATAGGAGTTGACAAGCAGATCGGACCCGGTGACGTCAGGCGCTTTGCTAGCAGCGCGAGAACTCCCGGGGAAAGAACAAGCCGCAAACCGAAATACCGGACTAATCCGCAGGTGAGAGCTCTGTACCTGGAGACAAGTGCTACACCAAGGCGGTAAGACTACAACTATATCATCTTTGCCAACGGAAGTTTTAAGTGATAAATGTGCACATACATCTAAGTATCTATCCTTCACTATCGTAATATTTTCTGCTCAAAGCACCTTTGCCTGAGTTGTATCAAATAGAAACAAAAGTGCAAGAATTAATTAACTGTGGGAAAAAAACCCCTTAAGGAAATAATTGACTGTGGAAAAATCACCTCTAAAGAAAGGATTGTTTGGAGAAATTAGACACCAACTGAGTGTAAATTAAGGGTAAAATCTTTTTACAAAAAGAGATCTGTGTGTAGAAACACCCGATATATGTTTAGATTCTAAACTCTATCTTGTGTATAATATTTAACTATTCACTTTTTGTTATAAATAAAGATTTAAAAAAAAAAAAAAAAAAAAAAAACAATGGTATTATCGCGGGTATTTCTGAAGCTCTAACACACACAGTGATTACGGAATTAGTGAATGCCTGTCGCCATAGAAGCCGATTGTTTTCATCTAAACAAGGTATGGTTACAATATGGTTTGTAGATGGCGCTATAAGCTATGGGAAAAAAACTCAATACTACACTACGATCTACTATAAGAATACACTTGAGACAATCTGTAAATATATAGAATAATAAACAATTTATTCAGATGCTAAAAAATAAAAAGAATAACAACCACATATAATAGCACTTTAAAATCTATACGATTCAATCACAACTCATTCAGAATACACACTCATTCAAAAGCAGGTTTAAACAATTCAAGAATTAATATATAGACCCTTTGGTAAAAAGATAAATATAAAAATGATGTATAAAAAATGATATATAACAAATACTTAAAAAATGTCTTTTTTGGGTTAATCGGTCTCCAGATAGAGTTTAGAATCTAAACATATATCGGGTGTTTCTACACACAGATCTCTTTTTGTAAAAAGATTTTACCCTTAATTTACACTCAGTTGGTGTCTAATTTCTCCAAACAATCCTTTCTTTAGAGGTGATTTTTCCACAGTCAATTATTTCCTTAAGGGTTTTTTTTCCCACAGTTAATTAATTCTTGCACTTTTGTTTCTATTTGATACAACTCAGGCAAAGGTGCTTTGAGCAGAAAATATTACGATAGTGAAGGATAGATACTTAGATTTCTACGCGTTTCACCCCTTACAGACGGGGCTTTTTCAAGATCTTGAAAAAGCCCCATCTGTAAGGGGTGAAACGCGTAGAAATACTGTGGAAAAACTGTGGATCTATTCGGAGAAATTGGAAAACGTAAGCCCGGACCTGTCTCCACTCTGCGTACCAAAGTACTAAGTGCAGAGAGTGAGTAAAGGGCTTTGGAGAAGAGACGGACACTATCTATAATACTTGCGCAAGTATTCCACTCACCATATAGGAGTTGACAAGCAGATCGGACCCGGTGACGTCAGGCGCTTTGCTAGCAGCGCGAGAACTCCCGGGGAAAGAACAAGCCGCAAACCGAAATACCGGACTAATCCGCAGGTGAGAGCTCTGTACCTGGAGACAAGTGCTACACCAAGGCGGTAAGACTACAACTATATCATCTTTGCCAACGGAAGTTTTAAGTGATAAATGTGCACATACATCTAAGTATCTATCCTTCACTATCGTAATATTTTCTGCTCAAAGCACCTTTGCCTGAGTTGTATCAAATAGAAACAAAAGTGCAAGAATTAATTAACTGTGGGAAAAAAACCCCTTAAGGAAATAATTGACTGTGGAAAAATCACCTCTAAAGAAAGGATTGTTTGGAGAAATTAGACACCAACTGAGTGTAAATTAAGGGTAAAATCTTTTTACAAAAAGAGATCTGTGTGTAGAAACACCCGATATATGTTTAGATTCTAAACTCTATCTGGAGACCGATTAACCCAAAAAAGACATTTTTTAAGTATTTGTTATATATCATTTTTTATACATCATTTTTATATTTATCTTTTTACCAAAGGGTCTATATATTAATTCTTGAATTGTTTAAACCTGCTTTTGAATGAGTGTGTATTCTGAATGAGTTGTGATTGAATCGTATAGATTTTAAAGTGCTATTATATGTGGTTGTTATTCTTTTTATTTTTTAGCATCTGAATAAATTGTTTATTATTCTATATATTTACAGATTGTCTCAAGTGTATTCTTATAGTAGATCGTAGTGTAGTATTGAGTTTTTTTCCCATAGCTTATAGCGCCATCTACAAACCATATTGTAACCATTTGTTTGTTTTCACTGTCTGGGAAGGAGACAGTTACTCGTAGATTGGCCAGGTGGGCTAAGCCTTAGCGCTTCACACACTTATTTACCTTTGAATCTAAACAAGGTATGCAAGGTGGTTGCAATTATTTCCCCAATATGTATCTTAAAATGGATTGGGTGGGTAAATAGTAGAAGCTATACACATTATTCATAGTGGATAAGGTACACTGAATAAGGATGATTTTAAAATAGTATATTGATATTGGTGTATGTTTGTATCACTTATGATTTCAAATGTTGGTGTATAGATTCCAGCATTGTAAATATGCACATTTATAAATATACATTGGTATTTCATGCCGAAACATTGACTTTATGGATGGAGTTTGATCCTATGCTAAATAAAATTCAGGGCTGGACTGGAGGTGGCAGGGCTGGGCCGGTCTATACAAATTTCCAGGGCCGGTCTGACTTCCCAGTCCGGCCCTGCTGGTGTGGTTGTATAGCTACCCACAGCCCTGCATATCTCTCCTTTGTCACTTGCCGGTTGTCCAGCACTATTAAGGAGCTCAGCTGGAAGCTCTTTTTTTATCATTCTAAGCATGTCTCCTAAACGTTCACTACAAATATTGCATATTGAATTAATTGTTACCTTTCTATTGAAATAAATCTAGATGAAGCACTACACTGTTGTTAAAAGAAAAAGTAAATAATTGTAAGTGTCACTTATTTCCAGGGCCTTAGCTGAATAAGCTGAATTCTCTTTTTTGTTTTTGTGTTTACATTTAATATTCAAAGTTGTAACAGATGTGCTGCCCTCTGGTGTAAAATAGCAGTAATTTAATGCTGTCTCACAGAAATGCCAAGTATGAAGCTCTTAGGGCAAAGAAATTACTCAAATAATGACATATGACTCTTCACAATAGAGAATCACTGGAAGGCAAACATATGTAAACCAAAAAAAGAAAAAAAAATTAACAACCATAAAATCACATACTTGACATTTGTAAGCAAAAAATCCCTTGTTTTAATTGCTATTTACACTCTTATGCGGTTTAAAGTTTTATTTATTCCTTACCTCTTACAAATTTTCCATATTACATTTTTAGTAGCTCAGTAGCTACTATATTAAAATATTTATTTTTTGTCAGCAATGACAGTGCATATATATATATATATATATATATATATATATATATATATATATATATATATATATACGTATATTTAAATATATATATATATATATATATATATATATATATATATATATATATATATTTGTGTGTGTGTGTGTGTGGTGTGTGTGTGTGCATGTGTACAGACAGACAGAATGATAGATAGATAGAAACATTGAAGCTTTATCTATCTATCTATCTATTTATCTGTCTGTCTTGGAAGCCAAATTTACGGATAGATTACGAGTTTTGCGTTATGAGGAAAAAAGCAGCGTTAAGGCTCATAACGCTGCTTTGTTACTACAGCTGGTATTACGAGTCTTGTAGGTACAGCTGTTCCGCACACTTTTTTGGCCGTACCGCAAATCAACTTACACAATTTTAGTAAAGTCTTTTTTCAATGGGACTTCCATTGCGCCGGTATTACAAGCTTTTTTCTTTTTTTTTAAGCCAAAAAGTGAGCGCTACAGCCTATCCCGCAAGATTCGTAACGCATTCTAAAGTCAGTAGTTATGAGTTTTACACTACAGAGCTGTAGCATAAAACTCATAACTAAAGTGCTAAAAAGTACACTAACACCCATAAACTACCTATTAACCCCTAAACCGAGGCCCTCCCGCATTGCAAACACTAAAATAAAATGATTAACCCCTAATCTGCCGCTCCCGACATCGCCGCCACTATAATAAACATATTAACCCCTAAACCCCCGCACTCCCACCTCACAAACAGTAGTTAAATATTATTAACCCCTAATCTGCTGTCCCTAACATCATGCCACCTACCTACATTAATTAACCCCTAATCTGCTGTCCCCAACATCACCACCACTATACTATATTTATTAACCCCTAAACCTAAATCTAACCCTAACACCCCCTAACTTAAATATAATTAAAATAAATCTAAATAAAACCTACTATTAATAACTAAATAATTCCTATTTAAAACTAAATACTTACCTATAAAATAAAACCTAAGCTAGCTACAATATAACTAATAGTTACATTGTATCTAGCTTAGGGTTTATTTAAATTTTACAGGCAAGTTTGTATTTATTTTAACTAGGTAGAATAGTTACTAAATAGTTATTAACTATTTACTAACTACCTAGCTAAAATAAATAAAAATTTACCTGTAAAATAAAACCTAACCTGTCTTACACTAACACCTAACCTTACACTACAATTAAATAAATTACCTAAATTAAATACAATTACCTAAATTAAATAAAGTTACCTAAATTACAAAAAACAAACACTAAATTACACAAAATAAAAAACAAATTATAAGATATTTAAACTAATTACACCTAATCTAATAGCCCTATCAAAATAAAAAAGACCCCCAAAATTAAAAAAAAACCCTAGATTAAACTAAACTACCCATAACCCTTAAAAGGGCCTTTTGCGGGGCATTGCCCCAAAGAAATCAGCTCTTTTACCTGTAAAAAAATACAAACAGCCCACCCAACAGTAAAACCCACCACCCACACAACCATCCCCCCAAATAAAACCCTAACTTAAAAAACCTAAGCTCCCCATTGCCCTGAAAAGGGCATTTGGATGGGAATTGCCCTTAAAAGGGCATTTAGCTCTATTGCAGCCCAAAGCCCTAACCTAAAAATAAAACCCACCCAATAAACCCTTAAAAAAAACCTAACACTAACCCCTGAAGATCCACTTACAGTTTTGAAGAGCCCACATCCGGGGGAAGTCCTCAGCAAAGCTGCAAGAAGTTCTCAATGAAGCCGGGAGAAGTCTTCATTCAAGCCAGTAGAAGTGGTCCTCCAGACGGGCAGAAGTCTTCATCCAGACGGCATCTTCTATTTTCATCTATCCGGCGCGGAGCGGGTCCATCTTCAAGACATCCGACGCGGAGCATCCTCTTCTTCTAACGACTACCCAACGAATGAAGGTTCCTTTAAGTGATGTCATCTAAGATGGCGTCCCTTAGATTCTGATTGGCTGATAGAATTCTATCAGTCAATCGGAATTAAGGTTGAAAAAATCCTATTGGCTCATTGGATCAGCCAATAGGATTGAACTTCAATCCTATTGGCTGACCCAATCAGCCAATAGGATTGAGCTTGCATTCTATTGGCTGGTTGGAATAAACCCTAAGGTAGATACAATGTAACTATTAGTTATATTGTAGCTAGCTTAGGGTTTATTTTACAGGTAAGTATTTAGTTTTAAATAGGAATTATTTAGTTATCAATAGTAGGTTTTATTTAGATTTATTTTAATTATATTTAAGTTAGGGGGTGTTAGGTTTAGGGGTTAATAAATATAGTATAGTGGCAGCGACGTTAGGGCCAGCAGCTTAGGGGTTAATAATATTTAGTGTTTGCGAGGCGGGAGTGTGGCGGTTTAGGGGTTAATATGTTTTTTATAGTGGCAGCGATGTCCGGAGCGGCAGATTAGGGGTTAATAAGTATAATGTAGGTGGCGGCGATGTTGGGGGCAGCAGATTAGGGGTTAATAAGCGTAAGATTAGGGGTGTTTAGACTCAGGGTTCATGTTAGGTGTAAACATAAAATGTGTTTCCCCATAGGATTCAATGGGGCTGCGTTATGGAGCTTTACGCTGATTTTTTGCAGGTGTTAGACTTTTTTTCAGCCGGCTCTCCCCATTGATGTCTATGGGGAAATCGTGCACGAGCACGTACAACCAGCTCACCGCTGACTTAAGCAGCGCTGGTATTGGAGTGCGGTATGGAGCTCAATTTTGCTCTACGCTTACTTCTTCTCTTTTAACGCCAGGTTTATAAAAACCTTTAATACCAGCGCTGTAGGTAAGTGAGCGGTGACAATAACGTGCAAGTTAGCACCGCACCCCTCATAATGTAAAACTCGTAATCTGGCCGATAGTTTTAAGGTTTTTTTCCTCACCCCTTATACATTTTCTTCCTTTAACATGCAAATTACATTATATATATATATACACGTGTGTGTGTAAAAACAGACATACAAACAAACAGGCAAAATTTGAAGCTCTGTGGTTTTCATAGTATCTATCTACACTATCTCTAATTTATCTCTCTATCTATCTTTCTGTCTGTCCGTCTGTAGATTCACTAGTGCATTGGTGCTCAGGGAAATGTGTCTTTATTTATGGTTCATAATTTAAACACTCTGGAATAATACTTGCCTTATATTTACGACAGATAAAAAAAACTTTATTGAAAGAAAAGGGCTTCGATGGCACTACTAATATGAAGGGGGGGATTTTACCACTGATTTAATCGATTGGCCTAATATGTAAATGATAAAGTGGCTATATGGTGCTATGTATCAATTAGAACAAGGTACATATTCAGTTAAAGACTGAAAAAAAGCCATACTATATAAGCACTCGTTATCTCCCCTAGTTATAATGTTGAGTGACGTGTGTGTCAAAGGAATAATAAAAACATAAACTTTATTGATTACACTTAAAATTCATGGGTAAAGAATTAAAAATAAAATACTGTCGAAAAAGTGAGTAGCAAGCACATTCACAGTTGCCTAATAGTGTATAATAAATACAATAGCAGAAGGTTAAAGGTTAATATATTAGTGAAATGGTGTTAGAGCAAGCTGTGCATCAACATACAATTTAAGCAGGGCCTCTCATACTTGGTATGATATCAAATAACTCCTTATAATCTTTTAGAGGTAAATAGCAGATAATAAGGAGCTATTTGATATCATACCAAGTATGAGAGGTGGAGATCATGAGTGCTTATATATTATAGTCTTTAACTGAATTTGTACCCAGATAAAAAAAACTGCATCATAATAAAAAGACATGAAAACCCCAGCAGCCTATTCTCTGCTAATTTTCTAGCATGGCAAATGTTAGTCCAAAATACGTAAAACATTGCAGTTTGGAGACAGGAAGATGAAACAGCGATTAAGGCTGACTCTATCTGAAATCATTTGACAGTTTTTTCACAGCTAGAGGGCGTTAGTTCACATGCGCCATATAGATAACATACGGCTAGATTACGAGTTTTACGATACAGCTATACCGCTGAAAAATTAGACATTGCGCATGGAATGGCCGGGAACGCATATTACGAGTCGCAGCGGGATTGCTATACCGCAAACATTTTAGCCTTTAACGCAATGACCATTCCGCACTCGAAAAAATGACATTTGAGTGCGGGATTTTTCATAGCGCCGTATTACAGGTTGTGCGGTCCAGCTAAAATGCTTGCATTATAGCCTATACCGACATGATCCATACCGCCATCTGAGACCAGTAGTTATGGATTTTGTGTAACAAAAATGTTTCACAAAACTCATAACTAAAATGTTACAAAGTACACTAATACCCATAAATTACCTATTAACCCC
This sequence comes from Bombina bombina, assembly GCF_027579735.1. Taxonomy (NCBI): domain Eukaryota; kingdom Metazoa; phylum Chordata; class Amphibia; order Anura; family Bombinatoridae; genus Bombina; species Bombina bombina. The sequence goes on along the minus strand of NC_069504.1, from coordinate 927,194,056 downwards.
TAAACCGCCACCCTCCCGCATCGCAAACACTATATTAAACTTATTAACCCCTAAACCTCCATCTCTCCACATCGCAACTTATAAACTAAACCTATTAACCCCTAAACCTCCAGCCCCCAACATTGTAACTACTAAACTTAACCTATTAACCCTTAAACCGCCGGCCCCCAACTTTCGCAAAATACTAAATTAAACTGTTAACCCCTAAACCTAACACCCCCCTAACTTTAAATTAAAATTACAATATAACTATCTTAAAATAAATAAAATCTTACATGTGAAATTAAAAAAAACTATGTTAAACGATAAATTAACCTAACATTACTATTCTAATAAAAGAAACTACCAATTAAAAAAATCTAAATGACAAATTTAAAAAATCCTAACACTACGAAAAAATTAAAAAAAATCTAAAATTATAAAAAATAATAAACACTAAATTACGAAAAATAAAAAAACTCTAAGATTACATAAAATAAACAAAATTATCAAAAATTAAAAGAATTACACCTAATCTAATAGCCCTATAAAAATAAAAAAGCCCCCCAAAATAAAACCATCACCTAACCTACAATAAAAAAACAATAGTCCTTAAAAGGGCCTTTTGTAGGGCATTGCCCTAAGTTAAACAGCTAACTTGTATTAGTGTCGGGGAGCGTCGGAATAGGGGTTAATAACTTTTATTAATGTCGGCGATGTTGGTGGTGGTGGATTAGGGATGTTTAGACTTGGGGTTTATGTTAGGGTAATAGGTTTAAACGTAACTTTCTTTTCCCCATAGACATCAATGGGGTTGCGTTATGGCGATCTCCATTCCGCGATGGCAGAATGTTTTTTTCTAATCACTAACTTGGCTTTTGTGCGTTATGGAGCTTAACGCACTATAACTCAAAGCACAAGGAGGCTTTTCAGTAACTTGTAATGGCAGCGCTATGGAGAGTGCAATTCCGCAAATTTTTTGGCATTATTTTCGCACCCTGTTCAGCGCAAAACTCGTAATCTAGGTGATTGTGCTCATGCCCGTGGAGTTACTTATGAGAGGGCACTGATTGGCTAAAATGCAAGTCTGTCAAAGAAATGAAACGAGGGGGCAGTCTGCAGAGGCTTAGATACAAGGTAATCACAGAGGTAAAAAGTATATTAATATAACCTTGCTGGTTATGCAAATGGGTAATGATTATAGATCTTTTTAAACAATAACAATTCCTGTGTAGACAGTCCCTTTAAAGGGGTATGGAATAAAAATCAAATTTTAATGATTCTAAGCGTACGTTAAAAAAAAGACAAAAACTGCAATTTAGCAAGAAACAAAATTTTAATGTAATAATTCCTCTCCTTTGGAACATCTGAAACACTGCAATTTTGGCTTTGACTTTCTAAATAAAAGTAATTAATGATTTAAAAAAATACTTGAAACAAATCTTGAAATCCAAATATTACAAAATTAAGTATTCACGTTTTTAAATTGTGGTCATATCTGTTAAGAAGTTTTGACAAAATATTTGATTGCATTGTCTGATAAAAAGTACCTCAAAAGCAGAACACTATAGATGATTCCTCCAGGAGTGAGGTATGCTGTTATTGTGCATCTCGCCTGCCAATATATGCAATATACACGAAACGTCTGTGTTTAAGAGGTTAATTTAAAACAAAAATGTCAGATCATCCCAAATTGCTAGCCTGGTTCTCCTTTCATTCAGTGGGAATATGGAATGAAACAACCCTCTTTATGATGAGCAATAAACCAGTTCTCAAGACATGGCTGAAATTATAATTTTATAGAAGTGCCTTTAGTGACAACACAGTTATGCCTAATCACATCATGGAGCCAAATGGATTACTTTGATAACAAACATGACTTATCCAGCATGTTTAGTCACCCGGTAGCATAAAACAATAAAAACATATTCTGTGATATCCTAGTCTTAAATATCGTCAAGGATGTGTATTTGGGGATACTGGTCAGTCCATAAGCCTACTTCTTACCCTTCAAGAAATATTCTTCACAACCACCCTTTACTTCTTACCTCTTACTCCCACTATCACCTTCTCACTTTCCCTCTCTCCTTCACTCCTTCTGTCACCCTACTCCCATAATATCATTTATATTGTTTAAAACAAAAAATAGTGTATGATATGTTGTATATTCTGTTGTGCATATGTGATTATATATATATATATATATATATATATATATATATATATATATATGTATGCAAAGTGTAGGTGTGTAAAAGAAACATACAGTATTTTAATCTGTAGACAAATTACTCTTATGCTTTCTATAGTATGGGTGTTGGCAGCATAATTATACTTATTATATATATATTACAGGTAAAGTAAGAAATCCAGGTAATCCTAGGATTACCCATGTAAAATGGACATTACCCAAGTGGCTGTGGGTAAAGCCTGATGTACTGTAATTCGTCCATCTACACTATTTCTTTTGCCTTCGTCTTGGGGGTTCAAGGAAGGTGCCCTGCCGATCCTCTGGCATCCACCCTAAATGAACCTTGGGGAATAAGGTTTACAGGGCTTTGCCCCCCTTGAACCCCCCAGGTGTAAAAAAAAGATAGTGAATATGGGGAAATTACAGTGCATGCTATATATGTTTGATTTAGTGACTCCATACTCTGAGGGGATTTATGATCATACATCGGGCTCTACCCACAGCCTCTTAGGTAATGTCCGTTTTTCCCCGTTAACCCTAGGTTTACCCAATATCTGACTTTACCCGCAAAAAAATAATATGTATATATATATATCCTATAATATAAAAGGCCAAGTGTGTTTGTCTGAAGCTGTCATGCGCAGTAAAGACTGCATGAGGACAAACACACCTGGCCTTCAACAGAGTCTCAGACTGACCTGGCATCTGGGGCCAACCGGGTGTGAGGGGGGCGTGGCGTTGGCAGGGCCGGACGTGATGCAGGTTGGACTGGGCGGGGCCGGGCATAGCGCGGGCGGGGCTGTGTGGACAGGAGAGAGCTCAAAAGAGGGGGGATAGAGAGAGCAAAAGATGGGGGATAGAGAGAGCAAAAGAGAGGGAGAGAGACAGCAAAAAAGGAGGGGGAAGGGAGAGAGAGAGTCCGTTTCCCCCCGTTAACCCTAGGTTTACCCAATATCTGACTTTACCCGCAAAAAAATAATATATATATATATATTTATATATATCATATAATATAAAAGGCCAAGTGTGTTTGTCCAAAGCTGTCATGCGCAGTAGAGACTGCATGAGGACAAACACACCTGGCCTTCAACAGAGTCTCAGACTGACCTGGCATCTGGGTCCTACCGGCTGTGAGGGGGGCGTGACATGGGCGGGGCCGGACATGATGCAGATGGGACTTGGCGGGGCCGGGTGTAATGCTGGAGGGGTGGGACGGGGTGTGACGCGGGCAGGGCAGGACGGGGCTGTGCGGACATGAGAGAGCTCAAAAGAGGTGGGATAGAGAGAGAGCAAAAGATGGGGATAGAGAGAGCAAAAGAGAGGGAGAGAGACAGAAAAAGAGAGGGGGAGAAAGGGGAGAGAGAGTAAGAGAGAGAGAGAAAAAGAGGGGAGAGAGAGCAAAAGAGAGGGGGAGAGTGCAAAAGAGGGGAGGGAGAGACAGAGAGAAAGAGCGCAAAAGAGAGGGGGGAAGGGGGGAAGAGTGAGGGAAGAGAGAAAGAGCAAAAGAGAGGTGGGAGAGAGAGAGCAAAAGAGAGGAGGGAAAGAGAGAGCAAAAGAGAGGGGGGGGGGAAAGAGAGAGAGCAAAAGAGAGGGGGAGAGAGAGAGCAAAAGAGAGGGAGAGAGAGAGCAAAAAAGAGGGGAGAGAGAGCAAAAGACAGGGGGAGAGAGAGCAAAAGAGGGGGGATAGAGAGAGCAAAAGAGAGGGAGAGAGACAGCAAAAGAGATGGGGAAAGAGCAAAAGAGAGGGAAGAAAGAGAGAGAGCAAAAGAGAGGGGGAGAGAGAGCAAAATAAAGGGGGAGAGCGCAAAAGAGAGGGGAGAGAGAGCACAAAAGAGAGGGGGGAAAGAGAGGGGGGAGTAAGATAGAGAGCAAAAGAGAGGGGAGAGAGAGAGCATAAGAGAGGGGGAGAGAGAACAAAAGAGAGGGAGAGAGAAAGAGCAAAAGAGAGAGGGAGAGAGACAGCAAAAGAAAGGGGAGAGAGAGCAAAAGAGGGGAATAGAGAGAACAAAAGAGGGAGAATAGGGAGAGCAAAAGAAGGGGGATAGAGAGAGGAAAAGAGAGGGGGATAGAGAGAGCAAAAGAGAGGGGGAGAGAGAGCAAAAGAGAGAGAGAGAGAGAGAGAGAGCAAAAGAGATGGAGAGAGAAAGAGCAAAAGAGAGAGGGAGAGTGACAGCAAAAGAACAAAAGAAAGGGGGGAGAGAGCAAAACAGGGGGATAGAGAGAGCAAAAGAGGGGGGATATAGAGAGCAAAACAGAGGGGGGAGAGATAGAGCAAAAGAGAGGGGGAGAGAGAGAGCAAAAAGAGAGGAGAGAGAGAGAGCAAAAGAGAGGGGGAGAGAGAGCAAAAGAGAGGGGGAGAGAGAGAGCAAAAAAGAGGGGAGAGAGAGAGAGCAAAAGAGAGGGGGATAGAGAGCAAAAGAGGGGGGATAGAGAGAGCAAAAGAGAGGGAGAGAGGGCAAAAGAGATGGGGAAAGAGCAAAAGAGAGGAGGGGAGAGAGAGAGAGAGAGAGAGAGAGCAAAAGAGGGGGGATAGAGAGAGCAAAAGAGGGGGAGAGAGGGCAAAAGAGAGGGGGAGAGTGCAAAAGAGAGGGGGGAATGCACAAAAGAGAGGGGGGAGAGTGCAAAAGAGAGGGGAAGAGAGAGCGCAAAAGAGAGGGAGTAAAAGAGAGGGGGGAGAGAGAGCAAAAGAGAGGGGGGAGAGAGACAGCAAAAGAGAGGGGAGAGAGTGAAAGAAAAGAGGAGCGCGCAAAAGAGAGGGGAGATAGAGAGATCAAAAGAGAGGGAGAGAGACAGCAAAAGAGAGGGTGAGAAAGAGGGGAGAGACAGAGAGAGAGCAAAAGAGAGGGGGGAAAAGAGGGAGGAAGAGAGGGGGGAGAGAAAGAGCAAAAGAGAGGGGAGAGAGAGAGCAAAAGAGAGGGGGAGAGAGAGAGCAACAGAGAGGGGGGAAGAGAGGGGGAAAGAGAGGGGGAGAGAGAGGAGAGAGAGAGCAAAAGAGAGTGTAAAGAGAGCATAAGAGAGGGGGAGAGAGAGAGCAAAAGAGGGGGAAGAGAGGGGGGAGAGGGGGGGAAGAGAGGGGAGAGAGAGAGAGCAGAAGAGAGTGTAAAGAGAGCAAAAGAGAGGGGGAGAGAGAGCAAAAGAGAGGGGGGGACAGCAAACAAGAGAGGGGAGAGAGAGCGCAAAAGAGAAAGGGGGTAGAGATGGGGAGAGAGAGTAAAAGAGAGGGGGGAGAGAGAGAGATCAAAAGAGAGGGGGAGAGAGACAGCAAAGAGAGGGGGGAAAGAGAGCAAAAGAAAGGGGAGAGAGAGCAAAAGAGGGGGGATAGAGAGAGCAAAAGAGGGGGGATAGAGAGAGCAAAAAAAAAGGGGGGAGAGAGAGAGCAAAAGAGAGGGGGGAGAGAGAGAGCAAAAGAGAGGGGGATAGAGAGAGCAAAAGAGAGAGGGGAGAGAGAGCAAAAGAGGGGGGATAGAGAGAGCAAAAGAGTGGGAGATCGACAGCAAAAGAGATGGGGAGAGAGAAAAAGAAAGGGGGATAGAGAGAGCAAAAGAGGGAGGATAGAGAGAGCAAAAGAGAGGGAGATATACAGCAAAAGAGAGGGGGAGGGAGAGAACACAAAAGAATGGGGGAGGGCGCAAAAGAGTGGGGCAGAGACCGCAAAAGAGAGAGAGCAAAAGAGAGGGGGGAGAGAGTAAAGGGAGAGAGAGAGAGCAAAATAGAGAGAGAGGGAGAGAGCAGAAGAGAGGGGGAGAGAGCAAAAGAGATGGTGGAGAGAGCAAAAGAGATGGGGGATAGAGAGCAAGGGGTGGAACCACTGTACTGCAAAAAATGGCCTGTGTACACGGGCGTTAGGACTAGTATATACAGTATATATATATATACATATATATATATATATATATATATATATACAAAACACGGAAGGGAACTGCACTCTCATACCGGACCGGGTACACATCCTATGACACAGGCAGTTAATCCCAGACAGGTATGGGTGCAAGAACCATAGCGAAAAATTACAAAACAAATTAATACAACACACAGAGAAAACACAGCACTCACTTACAAGCTCTCAGCTAAGATTTAAAAGCAAAAATGGAAAGGTTAGTTACCACATCTGGCCAAATGGGACAAGCCCAGGTACCTCGTCAAGGTCCTTTCCAATACCTGGGATCCTAAAACAGCCACACAATGCAAGCTTTCAAATCCAAACAAACTGCGAACAAGGGAAGGGTGCACAGGCATATGTAATCACCCTAGACATATACAAAACGCGGAAGGGAACTGCACTCTCATACCGGACCGGGTACACATCCCATGACCCTGCAACATGCTCAGCCCTTGGTGCCACTGGCACTCACAGGAAGCTGTGTTGTCCCCAGAGCCACAGGCAGTTAATCCCAGACAAGTCTGGGTGCAAGAACCATAGGGAAAATTACAAAACAAATTAATACAACACACAGAGAAAACCCAGCACTCACTTACAAGCTCTCAGGTAAGATTTAAAAGCAAAAATGGAAAGGTTAGTTACCGCATCTGGCCAAATGGGACAAGCCCAGGTACCTCGTCAAGGTCCTTTCCAACCTGGGACCCTAAAACAGCCACACAATGCAAGCTTTCAAATCCAAACAAACTGGGAACAAGGGAACAAGGGAAGGGTGCACAGGCATATATATGTCTAGGGTGATTACATATGCCTGTGAACCCTTCCCTTGTTGATAAGTTATTTAAGATTTAGCCCAACACAGTATTAACTGCAACTCAATAGATAATAAATACAAAGTCATGTGATCAGGGGGCTGGAAGAAGGTTCCTAGATACAAGGTAAAAAGAATATAATAATATAACTGTGTTGGTTATGCAAAACTGGGGAATGGGTAATAAAGGGATTATATATCTTTGAAAACAATAACAATTCTATTGTAGACTTTTCCTTTAATTACCAGTTAAGAAAGTTTGCTGTGTACCTTAAATATTTTATATAGAGGTTACATTGAACAATAAGATAAGTGAATCTAGATGAATATTAGAATTCAGAAATTACATTGAGTATAATGTTTTCCTAGTATGGTTGTATGTAGGGCATGGAGCCTAAGTGGGGGCATTTCTATCCACCAACAAAAATATGTATTTTAACCTTTGAGGAATAATACTTTTTACTAGTCACATTAACAGATGTCACTTATAATCAGCATAGTTTTGAGTGGTCTCAACCAGTCTTCCCTGCAGTATTTGTATTCTATATAGCTTGTAAGCCTTAAAGGGACATGAAACCTATCATTTTTCTTTCATGATTCAGATGGAGCAAACTATTTTAAACAACTTTCCAATTTACTTATATTATCTAATTTGCTTCATTCTCTTGGTATCCTTTTCTGAAAAGTATATCTAGATAGGCCCAGGAGCTTGGAGATAGCTGCTGATTCGTGGCTGAACGTGTATGCAGATTTTCATTGGGTTACAGATGTGTTCAGATAGCACTCAGGAGTGCTTTACTGCTTCTTTGATTAAAGATACCAAAAGAATGAAGCAAAATTGATAACAGAAGTAAATTGGAAATTGGTTTAAAAATATATTATTTATCTGAATCATGAAAAAAAAAATTTGAAGGGACATGAAACCCAATTTTTTTCTTTCATGATTTAGATAGAACATGCAATTTTAAACAGCTTTCCAATTCACTTCTATTATCTAATTTGCCTCATTCTCTTTATATCCTTTGATGAAACGCATATCTAAATAGGCTCAGAAGCAGCTGATTGATCGCTGCACAGATGCCTCAATGTCATTGTCTTACCCGTGTGCTTTGCGATTTCTTTAACAAAAGATATCTGAAGAATTAAGCAAATTAAATAATAGAAGTAAATTCAAATGTTTTTTAAAACTATTTTCTATCTGTATCATATCTTATCCCTTTAATTCAAACTGTTTAGAGAGCTAAATGTTCCAAGGGATATGGCTTGGGCTGCTCCTTCATTGCATTGTAGTGGTGGCCTCTAAGAATTCATCTGTATTTTTTAATCTCTTTATAACTTATGGGAAGTCCATTCTTCATTTTGTTTCTTCTATTAATATTCACTTGCTGTTTGAAGAGCAAACATGAAACTCACAGAAATTTTCCAGGAGTTGTATAGAAAAAGTAAATTAAAAAAAAAAAAACAATTTTTTTGCAGCACACTATAAAAAATCTACAATTTCAAGTTGAAAGTAAAATGTTTGCATTTTGGATTTGTGCCCACACTAACTTCTTCTCCCCTAGACCTTAATGAAGAGCACAAATAAAAAAAACACCTAACACCTATTGCTAACGCACTACCCCAACTGTGTTTAGCCAAGTGTGCTATACCCGTAACCCAACATGAATTTTGAATATTTTACATTACAATGTTCTTATATAATTTGATATATATATATATATATATATTTATATTTACAATTATTATTATATTATCTATATCTATCTATATATCAAAATAACAAGAGTATTGCATTGAGCAATGATACTTTTTTTATTGGACTAACACATTTATAAGTTGACATGCTTTCGAAAGAATGCAATACTCTTGTTATTTTAATATCTAAATCTCTGGACTGACACGACTACTCCAATCAACGTATCTATATATATACAGGGAGTGCAGAATTATTAGGCAAGTTGTATTTTTGAGGATTAATTTTATTATTGAACAACAACCATGTTCTCAATGAAACCAAAAAACTCATTAATATCAAAGCTTAATAGTTTTGGAAGTAGTTTTTAGTTTGTTTTTAGTTATAGCTATTTTAGGGGGATATCTGTGTGTGCAGGTGACTATTACTGTGCATAATTATTAGGCAACTTAACAAAAAACAAATATATACCCATTTCAATTATTTATTTTTACCAGTGAAACCAATATAACATCTCAACATTCACAAATATACATTTCTGACATTCAAAAACAAAACAAAAACAAATCAGTGACCAATATAGCCACCTTTCTTTGCAAGGACACTCAAAAGCCTGCCATCCATGGATTCTGTCAGTGTTTTGATCTGTTCACCATCAACATTGCGTGCAGCAGCAACCACAGCCTCCCAGACACTGTTCAGAGAGGTGTACTGTTTTCCCTCCTTGTAAATCTCACATTTGATGATGGACCACAGGTTCTCAATGGGGTTCAGATCAGGTGAACAAGGAGGCCATGTCATTAGATTTTCTTCTTTTATACCCTTTCTTGCCAGCCACGCTGTGGAGTACTTGGACGCGTGTGATGGAGCATTGTCCTGCATGAAAATCATGTTTTTCTTGAAGGATGAAGACTTCTTCCTGTACCACTGCTTGAAGAAGGTGTCTTCCAGAAACTGGCAGTAGGACTGGGAGTTGAGCTTGACTCCATCCTCAACCCGAAAAGGCCCCACAAGCTCATCTTTGATGATACCAGCCCAAACCAGTACTCCACCTCCACCTTGCTGGCGTCTGAGTCGGACTGGAGCTCTCTGCCCTTTACCAATCCAGCCACGGGCCCATCCATCTGGCCCATCAAGACTCACTCACATTTCATCAGTCCATAAAACCTTAGAAAAATCCGTCTTGAGATATTTCTTGGCCCAGTCTTGACGTTTCAGCTTGTGTGTCTTGTTCAGTGGTGGTCGTCTTTCAGCCTTTCTTACCTTGGCCATGTCTCTGAGTATTGCACACCTTGTGCTTTTGGGCACTCCAGTGATGTTGCAGCTCTGAAATATGGCCAAACTGGTGGCAAGTGGCATCTTGGCAGCTGCACGCTTGACTTTTCTCAGTTCATGGGCAGTTATTTTGCGCCTTGGTTTTTCCACACGCTTCTTGCGACCCTGTTGACTATTTTGAATGAAACGCTTGATTGTTCGATGATCACGCTTCAGAAGCTTTGCAATTTTAAGAGTGCTGCATCCCTCTGCAAGATATCTCACTATTTTTGACTTTTCTGAGCCTGTCAAGTCCTTCTTTTGACCCTTTTTGCCAAAGGAAAGGAAGTTGCCTAATAATTATGCACACCTGATATAGGGTGTTGATGTCATTAGACCACACCCCTTCTCATTACAGAGATGCACATCACCTAATATGCTTAATTGGTAGTAGGCTTTCGAGCCTATACAGCTTGGAGTAAGACAACATGCATAAAGAGGATGATGTGGTCAAAATACTAATTTGCCTAATAATTCTGCACTCCCTGTAGGTATAGGTAAATATATATAAATATCCGGAAAGGCAGGCACTCTCACATTCAGGTCAGCAACCAGGGTGTCCAGCTTGTATGTAGAATATAAAAAAAAATCCCACAATGGTCAAGAATGGGAAGCGGCACTTTTGAAGCAAATAAAGACCTTTAATTTTCAAATCAACACTCCTGTGTGTGCAAATACAATACAAATTGCAAACAAAGAAAATTGAACATACCCCTCTGATCGTTTGTGAACTGCAATGGTTTGAAAAACAAGCACTTCCGGTGTTATATGCCATGGTAAACGTAAGACGTTTATGGTCAGCTTTAATAGGTTTGGGCTTGGCATTCTTGCTTTCTTTTTGGATTCCATTAACATTTTTCACCATAGCCTCTCTGTATAAATCTATGTTCCATTTCTTAAATCTGTATTTGTTTCTAGTCTTCAAGTGTGTTGCTACGTATCACTCTATCAAATTGTGCTTTAGGAATTGCACGTAGGGGGGCTGGGGGATGACAACTCTGACCGTGGAGAATTGAATTCCTGTCAGTATGTTTTCTGTATAAGTTGTTCCCAGTTTATGATGAACACTTTTACAAATACTGATATCCAGAAAAATCAATCTGTTCTTTAGTATATTGGATAGTAAATCTTAAGGGGCAGGTAGTTCATTACATTTGGTGTACCAACTTAGTAAAGTTGTTTCATCTCCATGCCAAATCAGTAGAACATCATAAATGTAGTGAAAGTATGCTAGAATCTCTGGTGTATCCAAAAGGTTTTATTATTTTCAAATTCGGCTACAAAAAGGTTAGCATAACATGGTGCTACTTTTGAGCCCATGACAGTCCCTGATCGGAACAGCCAATAGAATGCGAGCTCAATCTGATTGGCTGATTGAATCAGCCAATCGGATTGAACTTGATTCTGATTGGCTGATTCCATCAGCCAATCAGAATTTTCCTACCTTAATTCCGATTGGCTTATAGAATCCTATCAGCCAATCGGAATTCGAGGGACGCCATCTTGGATGACGTCCCTTAAAGGAACCGTCATTCGTCGGGAAGTCGTCGGAAGAAGAAGATGGGTCCGCGGTGGAGGTCTTCAAGATGGAGCTGGTCCTCATCGGATGAAGATAAAAGATGCCGCTTGGAAGAAGATGGTTGCCGGTCCGGATCTACTCTTCTTCCCGGATAGGATGAAGACTTTGGAGCCTCTTCTGGACTTCTTCAGCCGTCGGATGATGGATGTCTAGCCCCCGCTTGGGCTTAGATGAAGATTTCGGAGCCTGGAATGATCGGTGATACCTGGCATGGTGAAGACAAGGTAGGAAGATCTTCAGGGGCTTAGTGTTAGGTTTATTTAAGGGGGGTTTGGGTTAGATTAGGGGTATGTGGGTGGTGGGTTGTAATGTTGGGGGGGTATTGTATGTTTTTTTTACAGGCAAAAGAGCTGAATTCTTTGGGGCATGCCCCGCAAAGGGCCCTGTTCAGGGCTGGTAAGGTAAAAGAGCTTTGAACTTTAGTAATTTAGAATAGGGTAGGGCATTTTTTTATTTTGGGGGTCTTTGTTATTTTATTAGGGGGCTTAGAGTAGGTGTAATTAGTTTAAAATTGTTGTAATATTTTTCTGATGTTTGTAAATATTTTTTTATTTTTTGTAACTTAGTTCTTTTTTATTTTTTGTACTTTAGTTAGTTTATTTCATTGTATTTATTTGTAGATATTGTATTTAATTAATTTATTGATAGTGTAGTGTTAGGTTTAATTGTAGGTAATTGTAGGTATTTTATTTAATTAATTTATTGATAGTGTAGTGTTAGGTTTAATTGTAACTTAGGTTAGGATTTATTTTACTGGTAATTTTGTAATTATTTTAACTATTTTAGCTATTAAATAGTTCTTAACTATTTAATAGCTATTGTACCTGGTTAAAATAAATACAAAGTTACCTGTAAAATAAATATAAATCCTAAAATAGCTATAATATAATTATAATTTATATTGTAGCTATATTAGGATTTATTTTACAGGTAAGTATTTAGCTTTAAATAGGAATAATTTATTTAATAAGAGTTAATTAATTTCGTTAGATTTAAATTATATTTAACTCAGGGGGTGTTAGTGTTAGGGTTAGACTTAGCTTTAGGGGTTAATACATTTATTAGAATAGCGGTGAGCTCCAGTCGGCAGATTAGGGGTTAATGTTTGAAGTTAGGTGTCGGCGATGTTAGGGAGGGCAGATTAGGGGTTAATACTATTTATTATAGGGTTAGTGAGGCGGATTAGGGGTTAATAACTTTATTATAATAGCGGTGCGGTCCGGTCGGCAGATTAGGGGTTAATAAGTGTAGGCAGGTGGAGGCGACGTTGTGGGGGGCAGATTAGGGGTTAATAAATATAATATAGGGGTCGGCGGTGTTAGGGACAGCAGATTAGGGGTACATAGGGATAATGTAAGTAGCAGCGGTTTACGGAGCGGCAGATTAGGGGTTAATAATAATATGCAGGGGTCAGCGATATCGGGGGCGGCAGAATAGGGGTTAATAAGTGTAAGGTTAGGGGTCTTTAGACTCGGGGTACATGTTAGAGTGTTAGGTGCAGACGTAGGAAGTGTTTCCCCATAGCAAACAATGGGGCTGCGTTAGGAGCTGAACGCGGCTTTTTTGCAGGTGTTAGGTTTTTTTTCAGCTCAAACAGCCCCATTGTTTCCTATGGGGGAATCGTGCACGAGCACGTTTTTGAAGCTGGCCGCGTCCGTAAGCAACTCTGGTATCGAGAGTTGAAGTTGCGTTAAATATGCTCTACGCTCCTTTTTTGGAGCCTAACGCAGCCATTCTGTGGACTCTCAATACCAGAGTTATTTAAAAGGTGCGGCCAGAAAAAAGCCAGCGTTAGCTACGCGGGTCGTTACCGACAAAACTCTAAATCTAGCCGTATGAAATTTATTAATATCAATAAGTAGGTCGAAAGCATTAGACATCATGGTGGGTACAAAGGTTAGGCCATTGTTTAGAAGTTTTTTTTCAAATGGAGAGAGTTGATAGGGGCTTAGATTTATCACTATATTAGTGTTTATCTCCATCTTGGGGGTCTGTGTCATGTGCCTCCCCCTCTGTATGTGTGGCCTTGTCTTCTTTGCAAGTTTTTTGACCTGGTTGTAATACCATGTAAAAAATGTCTTGCATTTTAATCACTCCTTAAGGTAGGTGGTATGGGCATTCTGCTACAGCTGTCAGGGTCAGAGCTATCCCCTGAGGTATCTACTGTATGTAAAGTAGTGGGTTTTAGTCTTGCTCTATAGTGTCTAGGTCTGAATTGTCTCTCCTGTGGTCCCAGTAACCATTTGTATACTCTTTTATCTCTATAATAATTGATGATTACATCAAATTTTTGTTGTTTGAATGAGATAAGTTCAGATCTATAATTAGATACCTGTGTTTTTAATTTCTCTAGTCAGTTTTCTGTAGTGTCTTGTCTTAAAGTGCCAAAATGTGTGGCTTCAAAAGTATTAATCTCTAATTTGGTCTGAGCTAGCAGTGCAGTAGTTTCCTCTATGACCAAAAGATCAGAGGAACATTTATTATATTGCACCATTTAATGCAAAATTCTTTATTATTTCTGCCAATTGAGGGGACGTTTTTTTATACGAAACCCTCTGGGTATCAATGTGGGTCTGTGATATACAGAGAGATTTTTTTTTTGTAATTTCAGTAATTCATTGTATAAATAATTAGGAGTCTCACCTGCTAATTCTGTGTCCAATGGATCAAACTGAATCCTCTGTGCGTCATCATCTGAATATGTAAAAGTACCTTGTAAAGTCACATCTGTTTCATCAGTAGAAGCTCCCGCTATTATTATATCCTGTGGTTCTAGAGCATCACTCATAATGTCCATAAAGCAACATGACTGCATATGAACAAGGGGGTACGCCAATTATAAGTAATGATGAGTGAAATTGTCAAAAAAATACAAATATCCGGAAAGGCAGGCACTTTCACATTCAGGTCAGCAACCAGGGTTTCCAGCTTGTATGTAGAATATCCAAAAAAATCCCACAATGGTCAAGAATGGGAAGTGGCACTCACTGGATTTTTTTAAGCAAATAAAGACCTTATTACCCACCTTTTGCCTCCAATTTGAATAATAGGGACACTGAACTCAAATTTTTTCTTTCATAAATCAGATAGAGCATGCAATTTTAAGAAACTTTCTAATTTACTCCTATTATTAATTTTTCTTCGTTCTCTTGCTATCTTTATTTGATATATATATATATATATATACAGTATTTGATATAGTGGATTTAAAAGCTACTGTAATATGAATACATTTTGAGCATGTATTACAGGCTCAGTCTTTTGTTAGACAATTCTCCAAGTCTCTTTGAAGGAAAATTGTCCACTTTATGCATAAAGTTTAGTTAGGTTTTCCCTTTGAAACTGAAACTCTCTTGAGATCTTGATACTTGCTACATGATTGTAGCTTAATCATACCCATGTCTTTTGCACATAATTCTGTTGTTGACATTTAGCATATTGTTATAAATTTGTTTGTGCTATCTTTGACTTGGAAATGATCCCAGAAGTTCCTAATGCAATTAGTTGTTGAGTTTGTCCTCAAGATCATTACAGGGATAGTAAAAATAAATAAACAAACTTAAATAGATTGGAAAGAGCAGTGGCAGCTTTTTCAGGTCACTGTCCCCTTGGTTTTATAAACGCACCTTCAGCGACCCCCTAACCTAACCCATAAACATAATATTTAGGCCAGCAGTGCACAACCCATAATAAACATAACAAGACAATACAATCTAAAAGATTGACAATAAAACACATTTAATTTTTAAAATAATTTTTTACATTTTTTTAAAACTGTATTACCTTTATTTTCTAATACTACTAGCTCTTTAAAGTTGATCGTCACTGTGCAAGAGTCTTATAAACCACATTTAGGGCCAGTATACAAGTGCAGCACTAACAGTTATACACAAGCAATATGGGGTTTATCACTGGTGTTTGTGCTCGTCGAGGTTTTTCGCTCATATTTTTTTTGTGTGTCATGTCTCTTAGCAAAATTGTTAAATTGCCATAGTCAGAGATATGGGCATCTATTTATCAAGCCGTCAACCGCAAATACGCTGGAATTCCGCATCGTATTTGTTGCGAGCCTGATTCCCCTTAGTTATCAAACCCTACAGACCGGCAAAAGTAGAATTTTGTGACGTAACATACGATCCGCCGGGCAAAGTCCGACACAGATCGATGCTTACATCATTATAGATGCTCCGAATGCAAGTTCGGCACTATCTGACTACTTTTGCTAGTTAACAAATTCCTAACAGGCACGCTCGCCACTATTCCGGCCCAGCATACCTGGTTTTCAATTTGCCGCCCTGGAGGCGGCGGATACCATAGGAATCAATGGGAGTCTGAAAGCAGCAAAAGCTCATGTTCGCTGCTGCCCAATATCCCATTGATTCCTATGGTAATGTTTACACCTAACACCCTAACATGTACCCCAAGTCTAAACACCCCTAATCTGCCGCCCCCTACACCGCCGCCACCTACATTATACTTATTAACCCCAAATCTGCCGCCCCAAAACCGCTGCCACCTAAATTATACTTATTAACCCCTAATCTGCCACCCCCTACACCACCACCACTATATTAAATTTATTAACCCCTAAACCTAAGTCTAACCATAACCCTAACACCCCCTAACTTAAATATAATTTAAATAAATCTACATAAATATTCATAGCATTAAATAATTTATTCCTATTTAAAACTAAATACTTACTTACCTGTAAAATAAACCCTAAGCTAGCTACAATGTAACTAATAGTTACATTGTAGCTAGCTTAGGATTTATTTTTATTTTACAGGCAAGTTTGTATTTATTTTAACTAGGTAGAATAGTTACTAAATAGTTATTAACTATTTAATATACTACCTAGTTAAAATAAATACAAATATACCTGTAAAATAAAACCTAACCTAAGTTACACTAACACCTAACACTACACTATAATTAAATAAATTCCCTAAATTAAATACAATTAAATACAATTGAATAAAATTAGCTAAAGTACAAAAAAAAACACACTAAATTACAGAAAATAATAAACAAATTACAAGATTTTTAAACTAATTACACCTAATCTAATCCCCCTTACAAAATAAAAAAGCCCCCCAAAATAAAAAAGCCCTACCCTACACTAAATTACAAATAGCCCTTAAAAGGGCCTTTTGCGGGGCATTGCCTCAAAGTAATCAGCTCTTTTACCTGTAAAAAGAATTACAAATCCCCCCCAACATTAAAACCCACCACCCACACAACCAACCCTACTCTAAAACCCACCCAATCCCCCCTTAAAAAAACTAACACTAACCCCTTGAAGATCACCTTACGGTGAGCAGTCTTCTCCCAACAGGGCCAAAGTCCTCAACGAATCCGGCAGAAGTGGTCCTCCAGACGGGCAGAAGTGGTCCTCCAGACGGGCAGAAATCTTCATCCAGACGGCATCTTCTATCTTCATCCATCTGGCGCGGATCAGCTCCATCTTCAAGACATCCGACGTGGTGCATCCTCTTCAAACGACGTCTTCTTGTTGACTGAAGGTACCTTTAAGTGACGTCATCCAAGATGACGTCCCTTCAATTCCGATTGGCTGATAGAATTCTATCAGCCATTCGGAATTAAGGTAGAAAAAATGCATCAGCCAATAGGATATAAGTTCAATCCTATTGGCTGATGCAATCAGCCAATAGGATTGAGCTTGCAATCTATTGGCTGATTGGAACAGCCAATAGGATTTTGTCCTTGAGCGGCGGTTTAGGGGTTAATACATTTATTAGAGTTGCGGTGGGCTCCGGGAGCGGCGGTTTAGGGGTTAATACATTTATTAGAGTTGCTGTGGGCTCCGGGAGCGGCGGTATAGGGGGTAAACAGTATAGTATAGTGTCGGTGTTTAGTGACAGTATACCAATAAAGCTATGAAAAAGCCGAAGAGCAGCGAGATCGATGACTGTTAGTTAACAACAGTCCGCTGCTCATCGCCCCTTACTTGGTGCGCAGCTTTTTGACAGCTTTTTTGGTAACTTTGGAGAACGTATTCAGGTCCGCGGCTGCGATGCTAGGCGATCTTAGGCGAGCGTATTGGTGCCGTTAAATGCAAGTAAGTTGACGGCTTGATAAGTAGATGCCATGGAGTTGATATCTTTGCTTGGAGCATAGTTGTACTACAGCATCAATAAATCAACTTTATAAAAACGGTATTCTTCATAGTAAAGTATTATGCAGTGTACCTCCAGATTATTTCTGAAAAAGGAATACTTAAAAAACATACAAAGCTACTCAGACAAGCACAACAGACTTTTGCTGTGTTTCCTGCTATTACACAATGATTCTAAACAGTGTTAATATTAATAATCAATGCTAATTACAGCCCTGGCAAAACAAAGAATGCAAGCATACAGTACAAGTGGCTGCAATTTATCACAGTGAGAGAAAGTTTAAGTTTCTGATAAACCTGAACTATGGTTGAGGAAAAAGCCTTAAAGCCTTAAAGGCAAAGAGCGGTAAAACTTTGAATACAAAATGAGAAAGTTGTTTTGCTTTGCGCATTTAGGATAAAGCACAACAAATTATGAAAATTATACTTGGAGGGGACCACTAGCATCCTCTTCTACCCATTTACTACTAGTGCCCCCTATGGTAATCCCAGTGCCCCCCTTCCACCTCTTATGCCTATTAGTGTCCCACTCAGTAATCCCACCATCCCCCAGGGGCAATGCCACCCACTTTGGGAATCACTGGGATAGAGCATAACATTTTAAGTAACTTTCCAGTTTACTTCTGTATTCTTTGTTGAAGTCTGAACCTAGGTAGCTATGACTACAGCTACAAGACGAAATGCGTCAGCTGACCTGTGACATTGCTGGCACTGCTCAGGTGCCAGTATCACTGATTTGAGCGGTTTGCAACATTGTTTGTACAGATTTTTAATGGATTAGGTAATCATCAGTAAATGTTAAGTTTTAACAGCTCCCCAGTGTTTTACATCTTTGTTTTTTTTATGAACCTAGGTAGGCTTATATGCAAACGTTTTAAGCTTTTAAAGGCCACCTCTTATCTCAGTGCATTTTGATAGTTTTGCACAGCTAGACATTGCTAGTTCATGTGTACCATATAGATAACATTGTGCTCAGGGGGAGCATTTACCCATAACAAAATATTTTTCTTTCCTGAAAATATATAAAGTATAAGATGTTAAATATAAACTAATAGTGACTGACAATGAGAGTTCCCTTTGTTTTACGGGTAGAGAAGAAAAAGCCTCAGTAAGTGTGAAAAATTATTTTATTGGAAAGAAAAGGAATACAATTTTGAAATACCATCTTTTATATGAAACAAATAACAAATGGACTCAGTCCCTTTAACTAATAAATTAAACATAAAAAAAGATTATTACATTTTGGTCTGTTACATTCTTAGTATGACTTATAAACTTGATGCTTTTTTTGCTATACTCACTAGAGCTATAGTTAACGGGCAATTGAATTTAACTTGAGACTTTAAAGCTCTGATAACTGTTATGTGAGTCAAAAAAGTTGCACAGAACACATCAAAAATACATTTAAACGTACAATTACACTCATAATAACACGGTCTAATAAAAAATATTTAAAAAAATTACATAAAAAGTTATAAGGGCTCAAAGATATGGGGTCTCAGGTGAAAAACAAATGCCAAGGGCTTTAACATAGAGATACAACAAGCCAAGATAAGCGCTCTGTAACCCGCTCTGATGCCCCAGTGCACGTCCTGCTCACACATTCACACTGGTGGTACATGAGCCTCACCGGTACCCGCGGAAACATTCACACTTTGGTCCAGTGCTCAGGAACAAAAGGAGACTCCACAACACTTCCAACTCTTGAACAAATGAAGATCCAGTTCCTCCCACACTTTGGCCAGTCTACATGTAAATCAGGATGCCAGATGTAATGCCAAAAATAATGCTTTTATTAAATGCTCATGTAAAAATAAAATCAAGACATCAAGTAGGTCAAACGCATTTTGTAAGATCATACTTTTTCAATTACCCATATGCTGCATAGTTACACAACCTCTATTTAAAGGGGTAGACACACCTCTGTCATTAAGTATACAATGCACACATATGTTAACACAGAATTGCTCTAAACTATAGTAATACTTATAATTATCTATACATGCTCACCTAACATTTTTTGTCACTACAATGAAACAGACTTTTTAATATTCCTATAAATAGTCTTTGACTTGAAATATCATAGCACTACATGTAACACAAGGATAACTATTTATATTTAGCTATTGTGCCAGTCTATTTTCATTATTTTAACACAACTACAGTGAACTAAATTATATTTTAAATTATTGTAACATCCAAAATGTCATTAATGGAAATTACACCATTTATCCTAATATTCATATGAACTTCATGTCATAGTTTCTTCCATTTGGTTCTGATTGCATACATGTAAAGACTATAATTTGTATCATCATGTACTATGTTATGATTTTTTTGCTTTAATTGAGTTAAATGGTGCATTTTATAAGATACGCTATAAAAGGTTCTAAATTGAGCTTAAAGGGACCTTATACACTAATTTTTTCTTTGCATAAATGTTTTGAAGATGATCCATTTATATAGCCCATAAAGTTTTTTGTTTTATTTAAATGTATAGTTTTGCTTATTTTTAAATAACATTGCTCTGATTTTCAGACTCCTAACCAAGCCCCAAAGTATTAGGAGAATACCGACAGATACTTACTCCAGCTTGCTTCTGTTTGTGTAAAGGGTCTTTTCATATGCAAAAGAAGTTTCCCACTTGCAGTGGGCTTTCAAACTACCTTTTCAACAAAGCTAAACTGAGAGCTTCTAAGTAAGTTTTTAAACAGTTTTATACTGGATTTTTATATCAGTATCTGTGCATCTTATTCTTTATAGTAGTGTCTATTACATGCAGTTATATGAAAATTGGTGTATACTGTCCCTTTAAAGACTTAAAGAATCTTTACCCAACTCCCCTATAATGATGTCATGTATATTAATGAATTGCTCAGTAAGTAAATTATGACTGCCCAACTATGCTTAGAACCATTTTAAAATAGGTCCTAATGTTTACCTACCTTTTATGTGAGGACTGCTTCTTTCAGTAAAGAGTAAATGGTTATCATCAATCTTATAGACTTTTTCCACTTATAAGCCCAACCATGGTGATATATGTCCCAGTGACAACACATATCCGACATGATGACTAATACCAGACTGTGAAACTGAGCAGAGAGGCAGTTATGAGTTGTAATACTCCAGAAATTGAATTATCTGTATTCTGATGCACCCTTTACCCAATATTCAACCAATCAAGCTACACATTTTATATATAGAGATATGGATAAGAGATCTAATTACTAGGGAGTGAGTACGTGCATTCTGTAACCTAACATAAACATATTTACTTTAGTTCATGTGCTTTTTTATTATGGTAATTAATTTATTTATATTTTGTACATGAGCACATTTTAAATCTCCTCACCTGTCTGTAGGTAATCATAGATAAACCCAGTTGTATTTTATAGAATGGCAAGGGTTTAGAGGCTGCTCATTGTATATGGTATAAGTAAAGCTTTTCTGTGAGTGCCCTTTTGTGTCATATCCTGGAACAGACTTTAGAACTATATGTATGAATCCAATGTTCTACTGTAAACAAAATCATTATAATGTATTAAATCTACTAATCTGTAATTAACTTTAGCAGGTTTTGCTTTTTCTAGTCCTTCAGTTAGGATGGACCACATTATAATATTATTTACATATGGTGCAATTTATCTGCACTTAACATAATGGACATCATATTGATCAAAGTCAAATCAGCCAATAGGATGTAAGCAGCTCTCATCCTATTGGCTGAATTAACATTTTCAGCCAATAGGAATGCAAGGGTACCCCTATATAAAAGGGGTACCTTGCATTCAATTTTCAGTGTGCGGCGGAAGATTGCATGAAGAGGACCTCCATGTTGCTGATGATCTCCGCCAACCACTTCGCCTCCGCCATGAAGATAGACCCGCGATGGATGAAGATGGAGCCGCCCGGATGAACTTCTTTTGACGCAGGGATGAAGATGTTTTGCCGGACTTCGTCAATGGTGAGTACCGATTTTGTGGTTAGTGTTAGGGTTTTTCTTTTCTTTTTTCTTTTCTTTTTTCTTTTTTATGGGCTGAAAAAGAGCTGAATGCTCTTTTAAGGGCAATGCCCATACAATGTAATTTTTATTTTTGGGGGGCTGGGGGGGTTGTAATGTTAGTGGGTACTTTGTTTATTTTATTGGCAAAAGAGCCATTAGCTTTAGGGCAATGCCCTACAAAAGGACCTTTTAAGGGTTATTGGTAGTTTATATATAGATTAAGGTTTTTTTATTTTGGGGTGGGTTTTTTTTTTAAACGGGGGTGTTAGAATAGGAATAACTTTTTTATTTTGGATAATTTCGGTTGTTTTTTGTGTAATGTTAGGTTTTTTATTTTTTGTAATTGTAGTTTTTTTATTTTATGTAAATGTTAGTTTGTTTTTTTTAGTAATTTAGTTTTTTTATTTTCTGTAATGGTAGGTTTATTTTATGTTAGGGTTTTATGTAAATTAGGTTTTTTATTTTTTTTAACTTTTTTATTTTTAATGTATTTTATTTCAGTGTATTTTAATTAGGGTTAAGTTAGGGGGTGTTAGGTTAGGGGGCTTAGTTTTTAGTTTAATACTTTGCGTTGTGGGAGTATGGCGGTTTAGTTGTTAATAGGTTATTTAGATACTTTGAGTTGTGGGGGGTTGGCGGTTGAGGTGTTATTAGGTTATGTAGGTGTTTGCGTTGTGGGGGGTTGGCGGTTGAGGTGTTAATAATAGGTTAGTTAGGTGTTTGCGTTGTGGGGGTTGCCGGATTAGGGGTTAATAGGTTAATTAGATACTTTGCTTTGTGGGGGGTTGGCGGTTGAGGTATTGATAGGTTAATTATGTGTTTGTGTGGTGGGGGGTTGGTGGATAAGGGATTAATATGTTTATTAGGTAGTTTGCGATGTGGGGGGATGGCGGTTTGGGGTTAATATCTTTATTAGGTAGTTTGCAATGTGGGGGGATGACAGTTTAGGGGTTAATATTATGCATTTGTTAGGTGTTTGTTAAGGCGTCCAGGTAGTTACGGTACTTTTTTACTAAGCGCAAGGCTTGCTGCACCTGCCTACAGGGAGTGCAGAATTATTAGGCAAATGAGTATTTTGACCACATCATCCTCTTTATGCATGTTGTCTTACTCCAAGCTGTATAGGCTTGAAAGCTTACTACCAATTAAGCATATTAGGTGATGTGAATCTCTGTAATGAGAAGGGATGTGGTCTAATGACATCAACACCCTATATCAGGTGTGCATAATTATTAGGCAACTTCCTTTCCTTTGGCAAAATGGGTCAAAAGAAGGACTTGACAGGCTCAGAAAAGTCAAAAATAGTGAGATATCTTGCAGAGGGATGCAGCACTCTTAAAATTGCAAAGCTTCTGAAGCGTGATCATCGAACAATCAAGCGTTTCATTCAAAATAGTCAACAGGGTCGCAAGAAGCGTGTGGAAAAACCAAGGCGCAAAATAACTGCCCATGAACTGAGAAAAGTCAAGCGTGCAGCTGCCAAGATGCCACTTGCCACCAGTTTGGCCATATTTCAGAGCTGCAACATCACTGGAGTGCCCAAAAGCACAAGGTGTGCAATACTCAGAGACATGGCCAAGGTAAGAAAAGCTGAAAGACGACCACCACTGAACAAGACACACAAGCTGAAACGTCAAGACTGGGCAAAGAAATATCTCAAGACTGATTTTTCTAAGGTTTTATGGACTGATGAAATGAGAGTGAGTCTTGATGGGCCAGATGGATGGGCCCGTGGCTGGATTGGTAAAGGGCAGAGAGCTCCAGTCCGACTCAGACGCCAGCAAGGTGGAGGTGGAGTACTGGTTTGGGCTAGTATCATCAAAGATGAGCTTGTGGGGCCTTTTCGGGTTGAGGATGGAGTCAAGCTCAACTCCCAGTCCTACTGCCAGTTTCTGGAAGACACCTTCTTCAAGCAGTGGTACAGGAAGAAGTCTGCATCCTTCAAGAAAAACATGATTTTCATGCAGGACAATGCTTCATCACACGCGTCCAAGTACTCCACAGCGTGGCTGGCAAGAAAGGGTATAAAAGAAGAAAATCTAATGACATGGCCTCCTTGTTCACCTGATCTGAACCCCATTGAGAACCTGTGGTCCATCATCAAATGTGAGATTTACAAGGAGGAAAAACAGTACACCTCTCTGAACAGTGTCTGGGAGGCTGTGGTTGCTGCTGCACGCAATGTTGATGGTGAACAGATCAAAACACTGACAGAATCCATGGATGGCAGGCTTTTGAGTGTCCTTGCAAAGAAAGGTGGCTATATTGGTCACTGATTTGTTTTTGTTTTGTTTTTGAATGTCAGAAATGTATATTTGTGAATGTTGAGATGTTATATTGGTTTCACTGGTAAAAATAAATAATTGAAATGGGTATATATTTGTTTTTTGTTAAGTTGCCTAATAATTATGCACAGTAATAGTCACCTGCACACACAGATATCCCCCTAAAATAGCTATAACTAAAAACAAACTAAAAACTACTTCCAAAACTATTCAGCTTTGATATTAATGAGTTTTTTGGGTTCATTGAGAACATGGTTGTTGTTCAATAATAAAATTAATCCTCAAAAATACAACTTGCCTAATAATTCTGCACTCCCTGTATGTGTGGTGAGATAAAAATGTAGTAAAATATCTCCATTCTGCACGCATAAGTTGTTGCGCTGCATATGTGATAACGACTGGCGATGCCGGTTCTATGTTAGCTTATAGGAGTAAAAACTGTGGGTGACATGTAAAATATAAGCGAGTAACTTGTCTGCTTCGTCGTATATATGTGATTGCTTGATTAGACTAAAAATTGGCGACGCTGGGTTTTGCGCCTGTCGCCAAATATGTGATTGTGCCCAATGCTTTAGGGCAGAAGTGCTCAACCTTGGTGCTCTAGAGGTTTTGGAACTACATTTCTCATGATTCTCAGAAATAAGATAATAGAAGCAAATTGAAAAGTTTAAAAACATTGATGATCTATATGAATTCTGGAGAAAAGAAAATGTTGGATTTTATGTCCCTTAAATCTGGGGATGCTTTAGAGACTACAAAGGGCTCTTCTGCTGAGAGCTCAGTTACAGTTGAAGCCATTTTTTAAATGCAGATCTTTTACAATGCAGTATATAATTCCTGTTATACTATACCTATAAAATAAGTTATGTTATTGTCATCTTCAGTCAGCTATTAACCTTTTGAATCTAAGTTCCAAAATATCCTAGGCATTTCTTTGTGGAAATGTTAAATTTCAGGTTATATACATTTAAGATCAAGTGTAATAAAATATATCTTTTTTATTATTATAATCTGTTTAAATACAATACATTTTACAACCTAACCATTCCTCATTGATCTACAGTAGGAATTTGAACTTACAAAGCATATTTCAATGTTAAGAGGCAATACGCAGGTAAAAATTCAAAATAAAAGCAACACATCAAACATTTTAATGTTAAATGACGTGTTCCAAAAAGAGATGGCTTCAACTCTATTCATTAGCAGTAAATATAATATTTTCTTTCGCAATGCAATGCTAAAATTTAATTGTTAAAGGCATAGGAAAATCAAAATTAAACTTGCATGATTCAGATAGAGCATGTCATTTTAAGACACTTTCTAAAAATCATTTATTTTTTTAAGGGTGCTTTGGTCTCTTGGTATCCCTTGTTGAAAATGCATATGCACATATCCTACACTAGTGGGAGTTAGCTGGTTATTGGTGCCTGCATACATTTGTTTCCTGTGATTGGCTAACTAGATGTTTTCAGCTAGCTGCCAGTAGGGCAATGATGCTCCTTCAGCAAAGGATAACAAGAGAATGAAGCTTATTTGATATTAAAAGTAAATTTGAAAGTTGTTTAAAATGGTATGTTCTATCCGAATCATGAATGAACTGTTTTGGGTTTCCTGTCACTTTAAGCAAGCTACATAAGTTAGCTTCTCCAATACAAAAAGGCATGTAGAAAATGTTTTGTCTTTGATAAGATTGACATATGCTTAAAACCAATTGTGCTGTTCACATATTGACTTAGCTGTGACAATGGATAAGCATAATAATAAATGTCCACTTTAAGACCAATTTAATTAAATCAGGTCCCCTCAATTTACTGTTATTAGTGCTGATGATAGTAAGAGGGGCCATGTTTACAGTCAGAGATTCTTTATATCAAGCTATGTTCAGTTTGGTGCTAAACAATGTACTGCAGATCCCTTGAATGTGGGTGGTTTGATCTGTAGTACAAACATTAATTTCCTATTGTGCTGAGTGCCAATGTAAAGTTTAAACAAACTGTAATATGTGTGTAAAGGATCAAACTTATATAGAAGAGGAAAAGAAACCAAATAAAACTGTGCTTCAGGAAAATTACTAGGCGTTAAAAGCTTAGAAGGAAAAGGGGGGGTTTAAAGAATGGGCACATTATGGGATGAGAGGTGGGAAACTTTGTGATGGGGGTTAGAAACTGTTAAATTAACTTTAATGTTAAAAGACAGCGTGAAAAAGTCAAGATTGATAAAAGATGTGTTTATGATTTTTATTATATACAGGCATACCTCGTTTTATTGCGCTTCACTTTATCGAGCTTCACAGATATTGCTCTTTCTATAAAGTGAAGGTATGTGGCAACCCTGTGTTGAGCAAGTATATCGGTGCCATTTTTCCAACATATAGACACCTATAAACACATAAATACACATGTATACACATATATACACCTATAAACACATGAATACACATGTATACACATATATACACCTATAAACACATAAATACATATGTATACACATATATACACATATAAACACATAAAAACACATATATACACATATAGACACCTATAAACACATAAAAAACATGTATACACATATAGACACCTATAAACACACAAATACACATGTATACACGTAAAAACACATGTATACACATATAGACACCTATAAACACATAAAACACATGTATACACATATGTACACCTATAAACACATAAATACACATATAGACACCTATAAACACACAAATACACATGTATACACGTAAAAACACATGTATACACATATAGACACCTATAAACACATAAAACACATGTATACACATATATACACCTATAAACACATAAATACATATGTATACACATATATACACATATAAACACATAAATACACTTGTATATACATATAGACACCTATAAACACATAAATACACATGTATACACATATATACACCTATAAACACATAAATACATATGTATACACATATATACACATATAAACACATAAATACACTTCTATATACATATAGACACCTATAAACACATAAATACACATGTATACACATATATACACCTATATACAGACAACACCAGCAAAAAGATTGTGACTTGCTGAAGGCTCAGATGACGGTTAGCATTTGTTAGCAATAAAGTATTTTTTAATGAAGGTATGTAGATTGTTTTTTTTAGATATAATGCTATTGCACACTTAATAAACTACAGTATAGTGTAAATATAACTTTTATATGAACTGGGAAACAAAACAATGAGTGTTACTCCCTTTATTGCTATATTCGCTTTATTGGGGTGGTCTGGAACCAAAACTGCAATATTTCTGAGGTACGCCTGTATATAGATCCAGCAAATCCAGGAATGGCTAAGTTTTCATGTATCCGCAATCAAAATGTAATCCCCTATAAAATATTTTATTAAGGCGATCTTAAACTGCAGGGTACAGCTACAGTAGCAGTGTTACTAATCACTATGCTATTGCTAGTTATCCTGTGCCTGAAATCTCTTTAAAACTATTCTTTTATTTTAACCCTTTGAAAGAGCTGGTTAGTGATGTTCTTCATCTTCACACTGGCTGCTGCCATCTTGGAATTTAAGTATTCTTGTATCATGTGACAGAAGTGTTGCACATCCAAAGATCAGTGATATTGTCTTTCTGACAAATCGTATCATGCACATCAGTTTAGTGTGCGCAGTACAGAGTGGGAGCTGTATATTTTTGCAGTGTGTGCATTTCTCTATAGTACTCCTGAGGGCTTTTTATATTTAATATATAACTTTCAAACGGCTAGATCACGAATTTTGTTGGTAAGGCTGTGCTGTGCTAACGCTCCTTTTTTTTCCACCGCTCCCTTAAGCCAATGCTGGTATTACAGTTTTTTTTAAACCTGGCGTTAGCCGCAAAAAGGTGAGCGTAGAGCAAAATTTAGCTCCACATCTCACCTCAATACCAGCGTTGCTTACGTTAGCGGTAAGCTGGCTAAACGTGCTCGTGCACGATTTCCCCATAGGAAACAATGGGGCTGAGCTGGCTGAAAAAAACCTAACACCTGCAAAAAAGCAGTGTTCAGCTCCTAGCACAGCCCCATTGATTCCTATGGGAAAATAAAAAATATGTCTACACCTAACACCCTAACATGAACCCTGAGTCTAAACACCCCTAATATTACACTTATTAACCCCTAATCTGCCGCCCCCGACATTGTTGCCACATGCATTATACTATTAACCCCTAATCTGCCGCTCCGGACACCGCCGCCACCTACATTATACTTATAAACCCCTAATCTGCTGCTTCCAACATCGCTGACACCTACATTATAGTTATTAACCCCTAATCTGCCCCCCCAATGTCGCCACAACTATATTAAATTAATTAACCCCTAATCTGCTGCCGCCAACGTCGCCACCAGTATAATAAAGTTATTAACCCCTAAACCTAAGTCTAACCCTAACACCCCCCTAATTTAAATATAATTTAAATAAATCTAAATAAAATAACTACAATTAAAGGGACAGTCTAGTCCAAAAAAACCTTTCATGATTCAGATAGGGCATGTAATTTTAAACAATTTTCCAATTTACTTTTATCTCTATTCTCTCTATTATTCTCTCTATTATTCTATTCTCTTGGTATTCTTAGTTGAAAGCTTAATCTAGGAGGTTCATATGCTAATTTCTTAGACCTTGAAGGCCGCCTCTTAAGAATGCATTTTAACAGGTTTTTCACCACTAGAGGGTGTTAGTTCATGTTTTTCATATAGATAACACTTTGCTCATGCAAGTGAAGTTACCTGGGAGCCATCAGTGATTGGCTAAACTGCAAGTCTGTCAAAAGAACAAATAAAGGGGCAGTCTGCAGAGGCTTAGATACAAGATAATCACAGAGGTAAAAAATATATAAATATAAATGTGTTGGTTATGCAAAACTAGGGAATGGGTAAACAAGGGATTATCTATCTTTTAAAACAATAACAATTCTGGGGTAGACTGTCCCTTTAAATAAGTTATTCCTATGTATAACTAAATACTTACCTATAAAATAAACCATAAGATAGCTACAATATAACTAATAGTTACATTGTAGCTAGCTTAGGGTTTATTTTTATTTTACAGGCAACTGTGTATTTATTTTAACTAGGTACAAAAGTTATTAAATAGTTATTAACTATTTAATAACTACCTAGCTAAAATAAGTACAAAATGACCTGTAAATTAAATCCTAACCTAAGTTACAATTACACCTAACACTACACTATTATTAAACTAATTACCTAAACTATCTACAATTAATTACAATTAAATTCAATAAACTAAATTACGGAAACCCCCCCCACTAAATTACAGAGAAAAAAAATTACAAGAAGTTTAAACTAATTACACCTAATCTAAGCCCCCTAATAAAATAAAAAAGCCCCCCAAAATAATAAAATTTCCCTACCCTATACTAAATCACAAATAGCCCTTAAAAGGGCCTTTACGGGGCATTGCCCCAAAATAATCAGCTCTTTTACCTGTAAAAGAAAAATACAATACCCCCCCAACATTAAAACCCACCACCCACACACCCCTACTCTAAAACCCACCCAATCCCCCCTTAATAAAACCTAACACTACCCCCTTGAAGATCACCCTACCTTGAGCCGTCTTCACCCAGCTGTGCACAAGTGGTCATCCGATCCGGTAAAAGAGCTGATTACTTTGAGGCAATGCCCCGCAAAAGGCCCTTTTAAGGGCTATTTTTAATTTAGTATAGGGTAGGGCATTTTATTATTTTGGGGAGCTTTTTATTTTATTAGGGGGATAAGGTTAGGTGTAATTATTTTAAACTTCTTGTAATTTTTTTTTTCTTTCTGTAATTTAGTGGTTTTTTTTTTTCGTAATTTAGTTTATTGAATTTAATTGTAATTAATTGTAGATAGTTTAGGTAATTAGTTTAATGATAGTGTAGTGTTAGGTGTAATTGTAACTTAGGTTAGGATTTATTTTACAGGTCATTTTGTACTTATTTTAGCTAGGCAGTAATTAAATAGTTAATAACTATTTAATAACTATTGTACCTAGTTAAAATAAATACAAAGTTGCCTGTAAAATAAATATAAATCCTAAACTAGCTACAATGTAACTATTAGTTATATTGTAGCTATCTTAGTTTTTTTTTGATCGGTAAGTATTTAGTTTTAAATAGGATGAATTTATTTAATTATCTTAAATTAATTTCCTTTAATTTAAATTATATTTAAGTTAGGGGGGGTTAGGGTTAGACTTAGGTTTAGGGGTTAATAAATTTATTATAGTTGCGGCGACGTTGGGGTTGGAAGATTAGGGGTTAATAAATGTAGGTAGGTGGCGGCGACGTTGGGGGGGAAGATTAGGGGTTAATAAAATTTAACTAGTGTTTGCGAGGCGGGAGTGCGGCGGTTTAGGAGTTAATACACTTATTAAACTGGCGGCTATGTCCAGTCGGCAGATTAGGGGTTAAAAATTGTCGGTGTCAATGACGTTGGGGCGGCAGATTAGGGGTTAATAAATATAATGTAGGTGTCGGCGATGTTAGGGGCAGCAGATTAGGGGTTTATAGGTATAATGTAGGTGGTGGCGATGTCCGGTCGGCAGATTAGGGGTTAAAAAAAAATATTTTAGTATTTGCGATGTGGGGGGGGCCTTGGTTTAGGGGTTAATAGGTAGTTTATGGGTGTTAGTGTACTTTTTAGCATTTTAGTTAAGAGTTTTATGTTCCGGCGTTAGCCCATAAAACTCTTAACTACTGACTTTTAAATGTGGTAGGAGTCTGGATAGGAGAGGTTCTACCGCTCACTTCTTCGAAGACTTGTAATACCGGCATTAGGCAAATCTCATTAAAAAGATAGGATACGCAATTGACGTAAAGGGATTTGCGGGAAGCTCGAGTCGCGGAAGAAAAGTGAGCGGTACACCTGTACCTGTCAGACTTGTAATACCAGCGGGCGTAAAAAAGCAACGTTGGGACCTCTCAATGCTGCTTTTTAAGGCTAATGCCAAACTCGTGCTCTAGTCGAAAGTGTTTAAAAAAAACGTCAAAAACTTTCTCTTCTGCTTTGAATTGTGCAAGATAATCCATGTCCAGCAATGTCACTGATCTGTGTAAGTGCATTGCTTCTGTCAAATTAAACAAATATGCATGAACCAAGATGGCAGCGTCCAGTATAAAGATACAGAACTTTACCGTCTTCTGTATTGGGTTAAAATAAGAGAACAGCTTTAAAGAGAGCTGCAAGTACAGGAGGAAAAACTATTTCATGGTGAGTATTAACAATCGGCTAGATTACGAGTTTTGTGTTATGGGCCAAAAAGCAGAGTTATAGCTCTTTTTCACTACCGCTGGTATTAAGAGTTTTGCAGATATATCTGTACCACACACTTTTTTTGCTGTAACGCAACGTAACTACCGTAGCTTTCAAGAAGTCCTTTTTTCCATAGTGCCGGTATTACGAGTTTGCCTGTCCGGCCAAAAAGTGGGCAGTACAACCTATACTGTCAAGATCCATACTGTAAACTGAAAGTCAGTAGTTATGGGTTTTACGCTACAAAGCTGTAACATAAAACTCATAACTAAAGTACTAAAAAGTACACTAACACCCATAAACTACCTATTAACCCCTAAACCAAGGCCCTCCCGCATCAAAAACACTAAAATAAAATTATTAACCCCTAATCTGCTGCTCCCGACATCGCCGCAACTATAATAAACATATTAACCCCAAAACCGCCGTACTCCTGCCTCGCAAACACTAGTTAAATATTTTTAACTCCTAATCTGCTGTCCCTAACATCGCCGCAACCTACATTACTGTTATTAACCCCTAATCAGCTGCCCCCAAAATCGCCGCCACTATACTAAAGTTATAAACCCCTAAACCTAACCCTAAGTCTAACCCTAACACCCACTAACTTTCATATAATTAAAAAAAATCTAAATAAAAATTACTATCATTAACTAAAAAAACAACTAAATACTTACCTGTAAAATAAACCCTAAGCTAGCTACAATATAACTACAGGGAGTGCAGAATTATTAGGCAAATGAGTATTTTGATCACATCATCCTCTTTATGCATGTTGTCTTACTCCAAGCTGTATAGGCTTGAAAGCCTACTACCAAATAAGCATATTAGGTGATGTGCATCTCTGTAATGAGAAGGGGTGTGGTCTAATGACATCAACACCCTATATCAGGTGTGCATAATTATTAGGCAACTTCCTTTCCTTTAGTAAAATGGGTCAAAAGAAGGACTTGACAGGCTCAGAAAAGTCAAAAATAGTGAGATATCTTGCAGAGGGATGCAGCACTCTTAAAATTGCAAAGCTTCTGAAGCGTGATCATCGAACAATCAAGCGTTTCATTCAAAATAGTCAACAGGGTCGCAAGAAGCGTGTGGAAAAACCAAGGCGCAAAATAACTGCCCATGAACTGAGAAAAGTCAAGCGTGCAGCTGCCAAGATGCCACTTGCCACCAGTTTGGCCATATTTCAGAGCTGCAACATCACTGGAGTGCCCAAAAGCACAAGGTGTGCAATACTCAGAGACATGGCCAAGGTAAGAAAGGCTGAAAGATGACCACCACTGAACAATACACACAAGCTGAAACATCAAGACTGGGCCAAGAAATATCTCAAGACTGATTTTTCTAAGGTTTTATGGACTGATGAAATGAGAGTGAATCTTGATGGGCCAGATGGATGGGCCCGTGGCTGGATTGGTAAAGGGCAGAGAGCTCCAGTCCGACTCAGACGCCAGCAAGGTGGAGGTGGAGTACTGGTTTGGGCTGGTATCATCAAAGATGAGCTTGTGGGGCCTTTTTGGGTTGAGGATGGAGTCAAGCTCAACTCCCAGTCCTACTGCCAGTTTCTGGAAGACACCTTCTTCAAGCAGTGGTACAGGAAGAAGTCTGCATCCTTCAAGAAAAACATGATTTTCATGCAGGACAATGCTTCATCACACGCGTCCAAGTACTCCACAGCGTGGCTGGCAAGTACTCCACAGCGTGGCTGGC
This sequence comes from Bombina bombina, assembly GCF_027579735.1. Classification (NCBI taxonomy): domain Eukaryota; kingdom Metazoa; phylum Chordata; class Amphibia; order Anura; family Bombinatoridae; genus Bombina; species Bombina bombina. The sequence continues at coordinate 927,161,166 of NC_069504.1, read as the reverse complement.
AAGAAAGGGTATAAAAGAAGAAAATCTAATGACATGGCCTCCTTGTTCACCTGATCTGAACTTCATTGAGAACCTGTGGTCCATCATCAAATGTGAGATTTACAAGGAGGGAAAACAGTACACCTCTCTGAACAGTGTCTGGGAGGCTGTGGTTGCTGCTGCACGCAATGTTGATGGTGAACAGATCAAAACACTGACAGAATCCATTGATGGCAGGCTTTTGAGTGTCCTTGCAAAGAAAGGTGGCTATATTGTTTTTGTTTTGTTTTTGAATGTCAGAAATGTATATTTGTGAATGTTGAGATGTTATATTGGTTTCACTGTTAAAAATAAATAATTGAAATGGGTATATATTTGTTTTTTGTTAAGTTGCCTAATAATTATGCACAGTAATAGTCACCTGCACACACAGATATCCCCCTAAAATAGCTATAACTAAAAACAAACTAAAAACTACTCCCAAAACTATTCAGCTTTGATATTAATGAGTTTTTTGGGTTCATTGAGAACATGGTTGTTGTTCAATAATAAAATTAATCCTCAAAAATACAACTTGCCTAATAATTCTGCACTCCCTGTAATAGTTACATTGTAGCTATCTTAGGTTTTATTTTTAATAATTTTTTATTTCACAGGCAAGTTTGTATTTATTTTAACTAGGTAAAATAATTACTAAATAGTTATTACCTATTTACTAACTACCTAGCTAAAATAAATACAAATTTACCTGTAAAATAAAACCTAACCTGAGTTACATTAACACCTAACCTTACACTACAATTAAATAAATTACATTAATTAAATACAATTAACTAAATTACAACAAAAAAACACTAAATACAAAATAAAAAATAAATGATCAAATATTTAAACTAATTACACCTAATCTAATAGCCTTATCAATATAAAAAAGCCCCCCCAAAATAAAAAAAAACCCTAGCCTAAACTAAACTGCCAATAGCCCTTAAAAGGGCCTTTTGCGGGGCATTGTCCCAAAGAAATCAGCTCTTTTACCTGTAAAAAAAAAATACAAACAACCCCCCAACAGTAAAACCCACCACCCACACAACCAAACCCCCCGAATAAAATCCTATCTAAAAAACCTAATCCCCATTGCCCTGAAAAGGGCATTTGGATGGGCATTGCCCTTAAAAGGGCATTTAGCTCTTTTTCCACCCAAAGTCCCTAAACTAAAGATAAAACCCACCCAATAAACCCTTAAAAAAACCTAACACTAACCCCCGAAGATCCACTTACAGTTTTTGAAGACCGGACATCCATCCTCAACAATGCAGCAGAAATCCTCATTGAAGCCGGCAGAAGTCTTCATCCAAGTGGGCCATAGTCTTTATCCAAGCCGGCAGAAGTCTTCATCCAGACGGTATCTTCTATCTTCATCCATCCGGCGCGGAGCGGCTCCATCTTCAAGACATCCGGCGCAGAGCATTCCCTTCTTCCGACGGTTAATGAAGAATGAAGGTTCCTTTAAGGGACGTCATCCAAGATGGCGTCCCTTGAATTCCGATTGGCTGATAGAATTCTATCAGCCAATCGGAATTAAAGGTGAAAAAATCCTATTGGCTGATGCAATCAGCCAATGGGATTGAGCTCGCATTCTATTGGCTGTTCTAATCAGCCAATAGAATGCAAGCTCAATCCTATTGGCTGATTGGATCAGCCAATAGGATTGAAGCTCAATCCTATTGGCTGATTGCATCAGCCTATAGGATTTTTTCACCTTTAATTCCGATTGGCTGATAGAATTCAAGGGAATTCTGCCGGCTTGGATGAAGACTTCGGCCCGCTTGGATGAAGACTTCTGCCAGCTTCGAAGAGGACTTCTGCCGCTTCATTGAGGATGGATGTCCGGTCTTCAAAAACTGTAAGTGGATCTTTGGGGGTTAGTGTTAGGTTTGTTAAGGGTTTATTGGGTGGGTTTTATTTGTAGCTTAGGGACTTTGGGTGGAAAAAGAGCTAAATGCCCTTTTAAGGACAATGCCCATCCAAATGCCCTTTTCAGGGCAATGGGGAGCTTAGGTTCTTTTAGATAGGATTTTATTTGGGGGGGTTTGGTTGTGTGGGTGGTGGGTTTTACTGTTGGGGGGTTGTTTGTATTATTTTTTACAGGTAAAAGTGCTGATTTCTTTAGGGCAATGCTCCGCAAAAGGCCCTCTTAAAGGGACACTGAACCCAATTTTTTTCTCTTGCGATTCATATAGAGCATGCAATTTTAAGCAACTTTCTAATTTACTCCTATTATCAATTTTTCTTCGTTTACTTGCTATCTTTATTTAAACAGAAGGCATCTAAGCTTCTTTTTTTGGTTTAGAACTCTGGATAGCACTTTTTTATTGGTGGATGAATTTATCCACCAATCAGCAAGAATAACCCAGGTTATTCACCAAAAATGGGCCGGCATCTAAGCTTACATTCTTGAATTTCAAATAAAGATACCAAGAGAATGAAGAAAATTTGATAATAGGAGTAAATTAGAAAGTTGCTTAAAATTGCATGCTCTATCTGAATCACGAAAGAAAAAAATTTGGGTTTAGTGTCCCTTTAAGGGCTATTGGCAGTTTAGTTTAGGCTAGGGTTTTTTTATTTTGGGGGGCTTTTTTATTTTGATAGGGCTATTAGTTTAGGTGTAATTAGTTTAAATATTTGATAATTTATTTTTTATTTTGTGTAATTTAGTGTTTGTTTTTTGTAATTTAGTTTATTGTATTTCATTAATGTAATTTATTTAATTGTAGTGTAAGGTTAGATGTTAGTGTAACTCAGGTGAGGTTTTATTTTACAGGTAAATTTGTATTTATTTTTAATAGGTAGTTATTAAATAGTTAATAACTATTTACTAACTAGTCTACCTAGTTAAAATAAATACAAACTTAGCTTTGAAATAAAAATAAAACCTAAGATAGCTACAATGTAATTATTAGTTATATTGTAGCTAGCTTAGGGTTTATTTTACAGTTAAGTATTTAGTTTTAAATAGGAATTATTTAGGTATTAATTGTTATTTTTATTTAGATTTATTTTAATTATGTTAAAGTTAGTAAGTGTAAGGGTTAGGTGTAGGGGTTAATAACTTTAGTATAGTGGCAACGACATTGGGTGCGGCAGATTAGGGGTTAATAAGTGTAGGTAGCTGGGGGCAGTGTTGGGGGTGGCAGATTAGTGGTTAATAAGTGTAATGTAGGTTTCGGCGATGTCGGGGGCGGCAGATTAGGGGTGTTTAGACTCGGGGTTTATGTTAGGGTGTTAGGTGTAAACATAAATTTTCTTTCCCCATAGGAATCAATGGGGCTGCGTTACAGAGTTTAGGGCTAGGTGTAGGGGTTAATAACTTTAGTATAGTGGCAGCGACGTTGGGTGCGGCAGATTAGGGGTTAATAAGTGTAGGTAGGTAGCGACGACATTGGGGGTGGCAGATTAGGGGTTAATAAGTGTAATGTAGGTAGCGACGACATTGGGGGCAGCAGATTAGGGGTTAATAAGTGTAGGTAGGTGGAGGCAGCAGATTAGTGGTTAATAAGTGTAATGTAGGTGTCGGCGATGTAGGTGTCGGCGATGTCGGGGGCGGCAGATTAGGGGTGTTTAGACTCGGGGTTTATGTTAGGTTGTTAGGTAGGTGGTGGCGGTGTCGGGACGGCAGCTTAGTGGTTAATAAGTGTAATGTAGGTGTCAGCGATGACAGGGGTGTCAGATTAGGGGTGTTTAGACTTGGGGTTTATGTTAGGGTGTTAGGTGTAAACATAAATTTTCTTTCCCCATAGGAATAAATGGGGCTGCGTTACAGAGCTTTACGCTCCTTTATTGCAGGTGTTAGGCTTTTTTTCAGCCAGCTCTCCCCATTGATGTCTATGGGGAAATCGTGCACAAGCACGTAAAACCAGCTCACAGCAGCGCTGGTATTTGAATGCGGTATGGAGCTCAATTTTGCTCAACGTTGACATATTGCCTGCTAACAGGGCCGCTATCAGGGGGTGACAGGGGTGACTCCTGTCAGGGGCCCAATGGGCCAGGGGGGCCCCATGAGGCAAGAACAACTAAAAATGTTTTTTTTTTCTTAGCAGCCACCAGTGGGTACTACAGCAGAATACTAATTAAGCATGGGAAATGTTATTACAAGGAGTAAAGTATTAGCATTTGAGAGGATTTCTGAGTGTGCACTAAACCAATATGCACAGTGAGACAGACTTGGCACTTCAGTTTGTACAGTGTGTACCTGAGTCAGATGGCAGATCACTTTAATTTGCAGAGGAGGTAGGACTTACTTAGTAAATGTTTTTTTTTTTTTCTTTGTGCAATTTCGGATTGTAACTTCAGTGTGGTAGTAGTTGTATGGTGGGGCCAGGGGTCCATAAAAACAATTTTTTTTTAGCAGCAGTGTATTTATGATTATTTCACAATGCTGTAGAAATTCTATATTTAAAGCCATGCAGAAATGTTTCCTCCTCAATACACAAATGGTAGGTGCCCTTTTGGCAGATATGAGTTTTTAATTAATATATATATATATATATATATATATATATATATATATATTACATTCCAGTTTACTGCCCCTTTATGCAAGGACTATCCAGATGCAAGGAGGCATTTTATCTAGGATTTTTACATCTGCATAAAATGTTATACTCTCAGACTAAGATTGCTAAGTGTTTGAAATGAGACAGGTTAACTTAACACTGTTCAGTTTACACTACAGCTGACTTAATTTTGAAATACATACAAACAAGCCTAAATCCTGCATTTAACCAGCAACATGAACCCCAAGTTTAAACACCCCTAACCTTACACTTATTAACCCCTTATTTGCCGCCCCCGCTATCGCTGACACCTGCATATTTTTTAACCCCTAATCTGCCGCTCCGTACACCGCCGCAACCTACATTATACCTATGTACCCCAAATCTGCTGCCCCTAACACTGCCGACCCCTATATTATATTTATTAACCCCTAATCTGCCGCCCCCAACGTCGCCACCACCTACCTACACTTATTAACCCCTAATCTGCCGACCAGACTTCACTGCTACTCTAATAAATGTATTAACCCCTAAAGCTAAGTCTAACCCTAACCCTAACACCCCCCTAAGTTAAATATAATTTTATTCTAACGAAATAAATTAACTCTTATTAAATAAATTATTCCTATTTAAAGCTAAATACTTACCTGTAAAATAAATCCTAATATAGCTACAATATAAATTATAATTATATTGTAGCTATTTTAGGATTAATATTTATTTTACAGGCAACTTTGTATTTATTTTAACCAGGTACAATAGCTATTAAATAGTTAATAACTATTTAATAGCTACCTAGTTAAAATAATTACAAAATTACCTGTAATATAAATCCTAACCTAAGTTACAATTAAACCTAACACTACACTATCAATAAATTAATTAAATAAAATACCTACAATTATCTACAATTAAACCTAACACTACACTATCAATAAATTAATTAAATACAATACCTACAAATAAATACAATTAAATAAACTAACTAAAGTACAAAAAATAAAAAAGAACTAAGTTACAAAAAATAAAAAGGTAAAAGAGCTTTTATATTTTAATTTTAGAATAGGGTAGGGCATTTTTTATTTTGGGGGGCTTTGTTATTTTATTATGGGGCTTAGAGTAGGTGCAATGTTTTTCTAATGTTTGTAAATATTTTTTTATTTTAACTTAGTTCTTTTTTATTTTTTGTATTTTAGTTAGTTTATTTAATTGTATTTATTAGTAGGTATTGTATTTAATTAATTTATTGATAGTGTAGTGTTAGGTTTAATTGTAGATAATTGTAGGTATTTTATTTAATTAATTTATTGATAGTGTAGTGTTAGGTTTAATTGTAACTTAGGTTAGGATTTATTTTACAGGTAATTTTGAAATTATTTTAACTAGGTAGCTATTAAATAGTTATTAACTATTTAATAGCTATTGTACCTGGTTAAAATAAATACAAAGTTGCCTGTAAAATAAATATTAATCCTAAAATAGCTACAATATAATTATAATTTATATTGTAGCTATATTAGGATTTATTTTAAAGGTAAGTATTTAGCTTTAAATAGGAATAATTTATTTAATAAGAGTTAATTTATTTCATTAGAATAAAATTATATTTAACTTAGGGGGGTGTTAGGGTTAGGGTTAGAATTAGCTTTAGGGGTTAATACATTTATTAGAGTAGCGGTGAGGTCCGGTCGGCAGATTAGGGGTTAATACTTGAAGTTAGGTGTCGGCTATGTTAGGGAGGGCAGATTAGGGGTTAATACTATTTATTATAGTGTTATTGAGGCGGGAGTTAATAACTTTATTATAGTAGCGGTGAGGTCCGGTCGGCAGATTAGGGGTTAATAATTGTAGGTAGGTAGCGGCGACATTGGGGGGGGGGCAGATTAGGGGTTAATAAATATAATATAGGGGTCGGCGGTGTTAGGGGCAGCAGATTAGGGGTACATATGGATAACGTAGGTGGCGGCGGTGTGCGGTCGGCAGATTAGGGGTTAAAAAAATTTAATAGAGTGGTGGCGATGTGGGGGGACCTCGGTTTAGGGGTACATAGGTATTTTATGGGTGTTAGTGTACTTTAGAGCACAGTAGTTAAGAGCTTTATGAACCGGCGTTAGCCCAGAAAGCTCTTAACTCCTGGCTTTTTTCTGCGGCTGGAGTTTTGTTGTTAGATTTCTAACGCTCACTTCAGCCAAGACTCTAAATACCAGCGTTAGAAAGATCCAATTGAAAAGATAGGATACGCAAATGGCGTAGGGGGATCTGCGGTATGGAAAAGTCGCGGCTGCAAAGTGAGCGTTAGACCCTTTCCTGACTGACTCTAAATACCAGCGGTAGCCCAAAACCAGCGTTAGGAGCCTCGTATATTTGAAGAGGTGTTCTTGGTTGGGGAAAATGGGGAAACAAAAACAAACATATGTCAACCTTTTAAAAGTACTTTTCTTCATCTAGCCATCTACCCAGATCATTAATGTACAATTTTGAATTCACAGAATTATTTTTGTATGCACATTTACAAATATGATTCTTTGAAAAGTGATCTCTTAATTTATGCATTTTTTTATCATGCATGTTACACACTGATAATTTAGGGGATGCAATGTGCAGAAATGTTACCTCCTGTGAGTGTTTCTGTGGGTGTCTGTGTTTATGTCTTTGTGCTTTTGTTTGTGTCTCTATGAGTGTGTATGTATTTTTTTCTCTGGGTCTCTCTGTGAGGGTGGGTGTGTATGTCTTTGTGCATTTTCTGTGGATGTTTGTGAGAGTGTGTGTGTATGTCTTTGTGCTTTTTCTATGGGTGTCTCTGTGAGGATGTATATATGTATGTCTTTGTGTGTTTTCTCTGGATGCCTCTGTGAGGGTGGGTGTGTATGTCTCTGTGTTTTCTGTGGATGTCTCTGTGAGGGTGTGTGTGTGTGTATGTATGTATGTCTGTGTTTTCTGTGGGTGTCTCTGTGAGAGTATGTGTATGTCTTTGTGTGTTTTCTGTGGATGTCTCAGTGAGGGTGTGTGTATGTACAGTATGTATTTGTGTTCTTTATGTGGTTGTCTCTCTGTGTGTGTATGTATTTGTGTGTTTTCTGTGGGTGTCTCTCTGTGTGTGTGTGCATATGTCTTTGTGTGTTTTCTGAAGCTGTCTCTGTCAGTGTTTTCCTTGGGTGTATGTGCACCAATCCACCATTTAACCTTTAAATTATTGTTTAGGCAGTTCAGGGCCCTTCCTTTCAGCCACTATATTCTGTTGTCATCATTGAGTTGGCATCTTCCTTGACAAAAAGATAATCAGAACTCCATATTTGGTTTTGTAAATCTCCTTTTTTGACAAAACTGTAATCTACCTCATTACTTGTCAGGTCAATGTAAACAAGTGCTGAGTGTCTGTGTCTGAGTGTGTTTCTTTGTATGTCTGCTAGAGTGTCTATATGTGAATCCTTATGTGTGAGTGTGTGTGTGTGTTTCAGTGTATGAGTGTGTCTGTGTGTTTCTGTGTTTGGGTGTTACTACCTTTACAACATTTCCAAGTTTGACTACACTTAAGAATAAAGTCAGGGGCCCCAAAATTTCTTGTGGCGGCCCTGTCTGCTAACGCCGTTTTTTTGCAAACCTGTAATAGCAGCACTATAGGGAGGTGAACGGTGACAATAGCTTGCAAGTTAGCACTGAGCCGCTCATAACGCAAAACTCGTAATCTAGCCGAATGCTACTGTAGTTATACTCTGCAGTTTAATGTCCCTTTAAACACCTTATGACAAATGTGTGCTTTGTCCCACACTCCCTAGTTAGGTCAAAAAGTAAAATCTGTAAACTAGGTTTTCAAAAGGTGTTTAATGTACTTTTATAAAAAATATAAGTCCTTATTTATTTTGCATGTTTTTGCTGCTAAATACCTCTGAAACTTGCACTTGTTCCATTCCATCATATAAGTATGGGTAAAATGATATTACACTGCAACATTCTTTAAAGTGACTGTATAAATCAACGTGTTTACATCTGTAATTCATTGGTCACTGCACAGGAGACCAGGAACATAGATTTCACTAGGCTTTACAACTGATTTTGGTTTTTAAATCCTTGTAAATTGTGCTAATAATAATGATACTTTTAAATGCTGTGAAAACATTTCTTTTTTGTCTGCAGATTTCTTACCATGCTCATTGCTGATATATGTTGTGCATATGAATACACAATCATAAAAGATAAAAGGGACAGTCAACACCAATTTTTTTGTTATTTAAAAAGATAGATAATCCCTTTATTTACCATTCCCCTGTTTTGCATAACCAACACAGTTATAATCATACACTTTTTACCTCTGTGATTTTAAGATTAAGTGCCACTAGGGGGCGCTTAACGCATCAGACAGTCTACTTGCAGCCTCCATGTCTGTCATTTCTGTTTTTATGGATGTCTATTACAAGCTATATTTTATTTACACACTGTTGTGCAGCCTCCTTCTGTTTTTCTGCATACGTTTACACTTTTTACCCGTGATTACCTTGTATCTAAGCCTCTGCAAACTGTCCCCTTATTTCAGTTCTTTTGACAGACTTGCATTTTAGCCAATCAGTGCTGACTCATAAATAATTTGAGCGTGAGCATAATGTTATCTAAAAAAACCACACATGTTTCTTAACCTCTCTGCCAACTCTGAGCTGGTGGTTTAATTCCAATTGGTTGCACAAGAGGGGGTGGTGTTGTAGGAGTGATCGATTGTACAATGATAAACATGGATATCGCAATACTGCCTGCTAGCCGCAGTCATGGGCAGACAGGTTCCCTAACTGGGAACATGTCTGCTTGCTTGTTGATGAATGTACCCCATATTTAGAACATGCAAAATAGACAGACTGGAGTAGCTTTTGAAAAGCATGGTCAGTAATGTTTTGGAAATCTTCCTAAATACAGAGAAATAATGAATGACACCTCAGTAGCATGATAGAAATTTGTTGTTTACACCAATTCCGATACTCTTCTACTGAAAAGGAGATTGGCTAGGTAGAATTCTTGATGGCTTCAGGTGAAACTGTGGTTGCTCTGAGGGAATTTCTTCTGAGGGTAATGTCTACTTTTAGAGTAAGATTGGAATTGAGGCCATTTTAAAATGAAACAATGGGAAACATAGGTTTGTCACGTCTGCTCTAGAACATTTTTAGTAATTAACTTGGTAGATAGATGGGAGGTTTGGTATACAAACACTCAGTGCAAATAAAACACAAGAGATTTAAAGAACAAATTATATTTAAAAAAATCCTTTATGAATGAAAGAATAGGAATGACGTTGAAATAAGAGAAAATGTTTCACTTTGTAGTATTCAACAAAGCTAAAGTAACCAAATTCTGGCTTCAGGTTGGTTGTGTAAACATTGAGTTCATCAACACATTGTTTTCATCATAGTTCATTTTTTCTTCTGGCTTAGAGGTAGCTCCCTTTACAAACCATTCTTAGCTATAATTATGATTCATCAGTAATGCTAATTTCAAAATTTTCTGTACAAGTTAATTGTGCTGTAGTATATTATATTTTGCCTTCCTCCTAGATGAAATGCCAAGTCATGGTCAATTTAACACTAATTTAAATAAACAGGTTTCAAATTGCTGTTTTGACCTTTTCTTAATTCATTTTGTTAATAGCTCAATAGAAAGAAAATCTCTTATTGTTTAGCACTGGCATAAATGTGATCTGATTTATGTAATATATTTCCAACACGTTCACCTTTTGCATAAAACATCAACAGTACTAGAAACAAGAAACTAGAACAAAGTTTAACTAGAACAAAGAAAAACTAATATATTACTTAACTATGGAATTGAGTAAATTATCATTGTTGCAAAAAAAACACACACAAATATAAATCAACATTAAAGGGACAGTATACTTGACATTTTTATTGTTTAAAAAGATAGATATCACTTTACTACCCATTCTCCAGCTTTGCATAACCAACGTTGTTACTGTATAGTAATATACTTTATAACCTCTAAACCTCTGCCTGGCTCTAAGCCCCTCCAGGCTGCCTCTTATCTCAGAGCTTTTTGTTGGCTTTTTAAATCTTGCAACACAGCCAGACATTGCTAGTTCATGTATGACATATAGATAACATTGTGCTCACTCTCGTGGAGAGTAGTTATGCAAGGGCCAGCACTGATTGGCTAAAATACAAGACTGTAAAAAGCACTGAAATAAGGGACAGTCTGCAGAGTCTTAGATACAGGTAATCGTAGATGTAAAAAGTATATTAATTTAACTGTGTTGGTTATGCAAAACTGGGGGATGGGTAATAAAGGGATTATCTAAAGTTTTTAAACAATAAAAAATTTCAGTTAGACTGTCACTTTAAAATGATCTACCTCAAATCCATACCCAGTATGCTACACTCAGTATCTTTTGTGGCAATTCGACAAATCCCGTGACTGTAATATCCAGTTAATGTATTATCACTTTTAAGTGAATAGAATAGATAGTGACAAAAATCACCTATTCATCACTACTAATCATCTAATAGTTGCCATTTACCACAAATATATGATTTGTTTTTTTCTCAAGATGATATCAGAAAATCAGATGAAAGAGAAATATCCAGTTTACACACTAACACCTCACTCTTCTCCTGCAGTAGGTGGATGCAAGGGTGGCACAATTAAAGAGCTGCACATGCTTATATTTTACAAATAAGTATGTCTAATCTGTTTAATTTTAGAAATTTGCTGAACTATGTTTTAATATAGGCTAATGGCTAAAGGGCATTTGGTAGGACAATGCCCTAAAGTAAACATAGCTCTTGTGCCCAATAAAAAAGACAACGTATATGCAGTGCTCCTTATGAAGCACATACAAAATATAGATAAGACAAATTGGATTTTGACCAATAGAAAAAACAGGTGTCACAGATAGTCAATAAACTCAAAGATATATGTGGTTGAAAGTACTTAAACCATAGTTGTTCCAATGTGTATATAGACCATAATCATTTCAATGTGTATCTAAATAATAAATCCCACTAATTAGTAGTGGGTATTAATATTGCCACAGTATGTATGAATAATTTGAATAAATAGTTTGTCTGTAATGGTAGAAGTCATGTATGGAGGGCAGGTATATTGGAATCCCAAATGATTGGATCGTATTTTTCTCCCCACTTGGGGTACGGTAAAAATCAATCCAAGGAGGCTGGTGGTGAGAATCCGAGATAGATAGTATTATAATCGTGCCTTCCCCGGAGTAGGGTGAATCAGAGCTGGGAGCTGCTGTATGTTGTAGGAAACATCCGTCATGTTGATATGAATATGAAACTCAAAAGAAAGAAACACAGTGCATCCCAATCTAAGGGTAAAACTGTTTTAATCAAAAGAAGATTGCCCACAATAAAAATACACTTACAAAATGTAAGATCAATGAGAGCAAAATGAACGACACTCCTTGCATCTTTAGGTCCAGAGGCAAAATATAAAAAATATCTCATCCTACATTAAAGACACTACTCACATCATTAATACATTCGTGGGACTAGAATGGAAAGATGACTATTTTTGGCTGACATGTGACGTGGCTGCCCTCTACACCTGTATCCCCCACCATCTAGGGATCCTTGGCATAAGAGAGAGCCTTAGTGCTTGAGATATTGCCCCAGAGCAATTCAAATTCCTTTCATCTAGTATCAAATTCATATTAGACCATAATTATTTTGAGTTTGAGAAAACTTTCTTTTTACAGACCCAATGGACCGCAATGGGCACCACATTTGCACCATCATATGCGAATATATACATGGGCTCATTTGAACACCAATACATCTGGCATAATAATCCTTATATAGGGAATCTAATACATTAATTGTTATTATTATCTAGAAAGGGTAAGAGACCAAAATATGTGATTTCATTACACATATCAATAACAACATGAATCTGAAATTCACACATAACATTAATAAAACACATATAGATTTTTTTTAGATCTCTCTTTATTCAATGCAATTGATAAAGTAGCAGTCAAAAACTTTCGAAAAGCAACAGATAGAAACAGACTACTTAATGCTAAAAGAGGTCAACTTCCAAGATGGAAGAGAAATATCCCATTATGGATCAACGTAACAAAAGAAACTGTACCCTAACTACAGACTATGAAAAAGAATGTCTTATTCTAGATAATAGATTTGTAGAAAAAGGAAACAACATCGCCCTTCTTGATAAAGTGAAAAACCAAGTTCAACACATGGACAGAAGCACTATGGTACAACCACCACAACCTAATAAGAGACAAACAGAGGATAATATCAGATTTATCACTACTTTTAGTCAGGGGAGCAAATCTATTGAACATATTCTGAATTCACACTGGGGCATACTTAAAGTTGACCCGGTTCTGGGATGCATTTTACCAGACAAACCTATCATCGCCTACAAAAATCTGTTGGCCCCTTCCAAACTTAGAACTATCTCCCTCTACCCCCTCCTAACATTGGGGCTAAAAATTGGCTCAGCACATCCAAAGGAACTAAGTGATGTGGAGTCCCCCGATGCGGGATGTGTTCTCACATTTGTAACCAAGATAAATATTGCAATTCTCATAAAAATAAAGAAATATATGATCAACAAACGATTCTCTTGTAGCTCCACCTATGTGGTCTATCTGCTAAGTTGTAGCTGCAATTTGATCTATATCAGATGCACAAAAAGAACTATGAGAAAAAGATTTAGTGAACACAAGTATAATATAGTCCATAAACTAGAGACGCACATTGTTTCACACCATTTTAGAATAGTACATGGTTCCAACCCTGACTGCCATTCCACCCAACATACATTCCAATAGACTCAGAATCCTACATCAAAGAGAGACTTTCTGGAATTATGAACTTGAATCCCTTTTCCTAATGGTCTCAACATAGACTTAGACCTTAATGCCTTCATGTAATACGCTCTGTACGATTCCCCTTCTGCATATACGATTCGTTGACTATTTTTATTTTCCGATTTTCAAATAGCATCTATACACTTAACAATTGCTCTTAAACTATTTAAAGAGTTAGTGTGCATTTTGTGCACACACACCAGGCTATTGTTTCTTTTCATCTTGTTCATCTAAAATGCACTCCTGCAACCCACTCCCAACTTAATCTATTTTATCTGTTCAATATTTTGTACATAATTTGTTCTTAATGTCATTTTACTTGATTTTAGTAATATGTTCCACTAACTAGCCCACTTATGGGTTTGTCCTGTTTTTTCATCTTAAGCTAATTAGCTTATATATGTCGGTATATATCTAATTCTGTATATACGTTTTTATACATTACTCTTTTTTGCTTGCCACTAGAATTTATCTAGTTTCTAGTTTCTGGCTTTTTATTCTGCATTCTGAGTGTTTAATTTTATTTTTGGTTTTACTCTAGCATATAACACCTATAGGTACATCCAGTTCCCCATATCACTAGTCATTTTCAACAACACTCGTTTTATTTTTTATTTTAAAAGCAAATATCTATATTGTTTTATTCCAAAGACAAATATTTCACTCATTCACTATGTTTAGCACTTTCCCCATTCGATGCTCATTATTTTGTTCTAAATATATCATAGTTATTAACAGGTATTTTTTGCCCGCAAACAGTCCACTTACAGACACTTTCCAGACATAGAGGTTTTACGTTGTTCTTTAGGTACCTACTGTGAAAACCTATTTTATGTTTCTCTCATCTGAGTATGTGTTATTATTAATTTTATATTATATATTCCAGCTCAGATTTACTTTTTTTTTAAATTATTTTTCAAACATTATTGTTACATCACTGTACTCAGAATTACCTTTTTTATGACATGTATTAACCCATAACGCTTGTAATTGCATTTAGCATATGTATTTTAACAGTTATTGACTCTAACCTATCAGAGTACTGGACAGCATTTATTTAGCAGTTCAGCCAGCCTCTTCACATAATCCTCTTGAGAAAGTCCTAACGCTATAGGACGAAATGCATTGAGGTCATCACGCCATCCACGTCACTGACGTTCACAGAACCCAGGAAGCTGTTCCTCCACATTAGTGCGGCGCACACCACAGACACGGCTGAATCTTGTTTACCATCTTTCCCTGGTTGCCTCTGGACCTAAGGATGCAAGCAGTGTCATTTATTTTGCTCTTATTGATTACATTTTCTAAGTGTATTTTTATTGCGTGCAATCTTCTTTTGATTCAAACAGTTTTACCCTTAGATTGGGATGCGCTGTGTTTCTTTATTTTCAGTTTGGCTCAATAAAAAAGTCCTGTACTTAAAGAATCCTAGTAAATCACCCTTTGCCAGAATGTATGTATCTTAAGGCATAACCAAATACAGTGGAAAAGATTAGGATTACTAAAACCGCACTTCAAGAAAATATTTTCTATTTGAAATCATTTTCATAGTAGATTTGGGGCGAGATTACATATGAGGTGTAAGTTTCAGCGCAACTGCTGAAACCCACGTCATTCGTAAGTTCATCTCGCACATCGGATGAATCACATAAAGAGCCCCGGCATGTGCTATACTGCCGTAAATCAAACAAACTGGAAAAGTTCCGAAATGTGCGCAAATACACATTTCTAGCGTTGCCAGTGACTTATGCCAGTATAGCATCTTGCGGCGTGCAAGTTAAAAAAAAAAGTTTAAATCACGTCAAAACCCCTCTGATCCACCATCCCCCAACATCACAACTGCTAATAAAAGTTATTGACCCCTAATCCACCATCCCCCCACAACGCAACTACTAATAAAAGTTATTAACCACTAATCCGCCATCCCCCCACAACACAAACTACTATATAAACCTATTAACCTCTAACCCACCATTCCCCAACAGCGCAAACTACCTAATAAACCGCCAACCCCCCACAACGCAAAGTATCTAATTACACTATTAACCCCTAATCCACCAACCCCCATCTAATAACTAACCCCTCTAACCTAACACCCCCTAAGTTAACCCCAATAAAAATACACTTACATAAAATAACAAAATACTAACTACATTAAAAATTAATAATAATAAAAAAAAAATTAAAATTACTATAAAAAAAAACAACAAACATTACCCAAAATAAAAAAAACTAACATTACATTTAAAAAAAACCCCTAACATTACCCAAAATAAAAAAACCTAACATTACGTTTAAAAAAAAAAACAACTAACATTACATTAAACAAAAAAACTAAGATTACAAAAAATAAAAAAATAACATTACACAAAATAACAAACATAATTATCCAAAATAAAAAAGTTATTCCTAATCTAATACCACATTTTGGTGGGCATTGCCCAAAGTTTAACAGCTCTTTTTCCCTGGAAAAAACAAACAAAGTACGCTCTAACATTCCAACCTCCCCCATAATAAAAAAACCTAACTAAAAAAAACAACTAATCTACCCATTGCCCCTAAAAGGCCATTTGTATGGGCATTGCCCTTAAAAGGGCAATCAGCTCTTTTGCAGCCCATAAAAAAGCCCTAATCCTAAAAAATAAAAAACCTAACACTAACCCCAAAATAGATACTCACCATTGATGAAGTCTAGCGATCTATCTTCTTCCAGGAGGCTACATCTTCATCCATCGCGGGACCATCTTCCTTCTTCTTGTCGGAGGTGCGGAGAGGTCTTCAGAGGCGAGGATCCGGAGTGGTGGTTGTCCTAGGCGGTGAAGATCATCTGCGACATGGAGGTCCTCTTCATGCGATCGTCCACCACACACTGAAGACTGAATGCAAGGTACCCCTTTTATATTGGGGTAACCTTGCATTCCTATTGGCTGTCAATTTCAAATCAGGATGAGAGCTGTTTACATCCTACTGTCTGATCAATGTTAGTTTTTTTTTTGTAATTTAGGTCTCTTATTTTTTTTGTAATTTTTAATTGATTTTTAATGTAGTTAGTATTTTTTTATTTTATGTAAGTGTATTTTAATTGGGGTTAATTTAGGCAGTGTTAGGTTAGGGAGCTTAGTTTTTAGTTAAATACTTTGTGTTGTGCGGGGTTGGTGATTTAGAGGCTAATATGTTTATTAGGTACTTTACGTTGTGGGGGTTGGCGGATTAGGGGTTAATAGGATAATTAGGTACTTTGCGTTGTGGGGGGTTGGCATATTAGAGATTAATAGTGTAATTAGGTTATTTGCCTTGTGGGGGGTTGGCAGATTAGGGGTTAATACATTTATTAGGTAGATTGCAATGTGGGGGGATGGCGGTGTATGGGTTAATATGTTTATTAGGTAGTTTGCGATGTGAGGGTTGGCGGATTTTGGGTTAATAGTGTAATTAGGTACTTTGCATTGTGGGGGTTGGCGGACTAGGGGTTAATACGCTTATTATGTAAACTGGGAATTAGTAATGTAAAGGTAACATTACACGTGTACATAATAGCACTCAACTACTCTTAGTGACCAAAATGGACAGTAATATTGGCCTAGATTTAGAGTTTGGCGTTAGCTGTCAAAAGCAGCATTAAGGGGTCCTAACGCTGCTTTTTACCGCCCGCTGGTATTTAGAGTCAGCCAGGAAAGGGTCTACCGCTCACTTTCTTTCCGCGAATCCAGACTACCGCAGATCCCCTTACGTCAATTGGGTATCCTATCTTTTCAATGGGATTTGCCTAACGCTGGTATTTGGAGTCTTGGAACAAGTGAGCGGTAGAGCCTCTACCGACAAGACTCCTACCGCCAAAAAAAGTCAGTAGTTAAGAGCTTTATGGGCTAACGCCGGAACATTAAGCTTTTAACTACAGTGCTACAAAGTACACTAACACCCATAAACTATCTATGAACCCCTAAACCGAGCCCCCCCCACATCGCAAACCCTATAATAAATTTTTTTAACCCCTAATCTGCCGACCGGACACCGCCCCCACCTACATCATAGATATGAACCCCTAATCTGCTGTCCCTAACATCGCCGACACCTATATTATATTTATTAACCCCTAATCTTGGATCAGCCAATCGGATTTAACTTCAATCAGATTTTTCCTACCTTAATTCTGATTGGCTGATAGAATCATATCAGCCAATCGGAATTGAAGGGACGCCATCTTGGATGACATCACTTAAAGGTACCGTTATTGTGTTAGAAGACTCCGGATGAAGAGGATGGCTCCGCGTCGACTCCTCGGAAAATGGCTCCGCTCCGGATGGATAAAAATTGAAGACGCCGCCTGGATGAAGACTTCTACCGGATGAAGGACCTCCTCTGTGCACCTTGGATGAAGATTTCGGCCCGGTTGGGTGAAGACAACTCAAGGTAGGGAGATCTTCAGGGGGTTAGCGTTAGGTTTTTTTAAGGGGGGTTTGGGTGTTTTAGAGTAGGGGTATGTGGGTGGTGGGTTTTATTGTTGGGGGGGTTGTATTTTTTTTTACAGGTAAAAGAGCTGATTACTTTGGTGCAATGCCCCGCAAAAAGCCCTTTTAAGGACTGGTAAAAGAGCTGATTACTTTTGTAATTTAAAATAGGGTAGGGCATTTTATTATTTTGGGGGGCTTTTTTATTTTATTAGGGGGCTTAGATTAGGTGTAATTAGTTTAAACTTCTTTTAATATTTTTTTTCTGTAATTTAGTGGGTTTTTTGTATTATAGATTAGTTTATTTAATTGTATTTTAGATTAGCTAATTGTTGGTAATTTATTTAATTAATTTAATGATTGTAGTGTTAGTGTAGTGTTAGGTGTATTTGTAACTTAGGTTAGGATTTATTTTACAGGTAATTTTGTACTTATTTTAACTAGGTAGCTATTAAGTAGTTATTAACTATTTAATAGCTATTGTACCTAGTTAAAATAAATTCAAAGTTGCATGTAAAATAAATATAAATCCTAAAATAGCTACAATTTAACTAGGTGGCGGCGATGTTAGGGAGGG
Organism: Bombina bombina; assembly: GCF_027579735.1. Lineage (NCBI taxonomy): Eukaryota > Metazoa > Chordata > Amphibia > Anura > Bombinatoridae > Bombina > Bombina bombina. The sequence goes on along the minus strand of NC_069504.1, from coordinate 927,142,761 downwards.
CAGATTAGGGGTTAATACAATTTATTATAGTGTTTGCGAGGTGGGAGTGCTGCGGTTTAAGGGTTAATAAATTTATTATAGTGGCGTCGAGGTCCGGTCGGCAGATTAGGGGTTAATAAGTGTAGGTAGGTGGTGGCGATGTTGGGGGGGCAAATTGGGGATAATAAATATAATATAGGTGTCGGCGATGTTAGGGGCAGTAGATTAGGGGTTCATAGCTATAATGTAGGTGGCGGCGGTGTCCGGAGTGGCAGATTAGGGGTTAATATTATAATGTAGGTGTCAGCAATAGCGGGGGCGGCAGATTAGGGGTTAATAAGTGTAAGGTTAGGGGTGTTTAGACTCGGGGTTCATGTTAGGGTGTTAGGTGTAGACTTAGAGAGTGTTTCCCCATAGGAAACAATGGGGCTGCGCTAGGAGCTGAACGCTGCTTTTTTGCAGGTGTTATGTTTTTTTTCAGCCAGCTCTATTGTTTCCTATGGGAATATCGTGCACGAGCACGTTTTTCCAGCTTACCACTACCGTAGGCAACGCTGGTATTGAGGGTTGAAGAGGAGCTAAATTATGCTCAACGCTCCCTTTTCTGAGCCTAACGCAGCCACTCAGACAACTCTAAATACCAGCGTTGTCTTAAGGGTGCGTTGGAAAAAAAGCAGCGTTAGCACCGCGGGTCTTTACCGACAAAACTCTAAATCTAGGCGATTTTGTTTAACTAAACAAAGGAACATTAAGGTCGTTCTTAAAATTTTACTTTTATTTTTATATATTAATGCCTAGATTTAGAGTTCTGCGTTAGCCATCAAAACCAGCGTTAGGGGGTCCTAACGCTAGTTTTTACCGCCCGCTGGTATTTAGAGTCAGTCAGGAAAGGGTCTAACGCTTACTTTCCAGCCGCAACTTTTCCATACCGCAGATCCCCCTACGCCAATTGCGTATCCTATCTTTTCAATGGGATCTTTCTAACACTGGTATTTAGAGTCTTGGCTGAATTGAGCATTAGAAATCTAACGACAAGACTTCAGCCGCAGGAAAAAAGCCAGGAGTTAAGAGCTTTCTGGGCTAACGCCGGTTTATAAAGCTCTTAACTACTGTGCTCTAAAGTACACTAACACCCATAAACTACCTATGCACCCCTAAACCGAGGCCCCCTCACATCGCCGCCACTCTAATAAATTTTTTTAACCCCTAATCTGCCGACCGCACACCGCCGCCACCTACATTATCCCTATGTACCCCTAATCTGCTGCCCCTAACATCGCAGACCCCTACATAATATTTATTAACCCCTAATCTGCCCCCCCCAACGTCGCCGCTACCTACCTACAATTATTAACCCCTAATCTGCCGACCGGACCTCACCGCTACTATAATAAAGTTATTAACCCCTAATCCGCCTCACTCCCGCCTCAAAAACCCTATAATAAATAGTATTAACCCCTAATCTGCCCTCCCTAACATCGCCGACACCTAACTTCAAGTATTAACCCCTAATCTGCCGACCGGACCACACCGCTACTATAATAAATGTATTAACCCCTAAAGCTAAGTCTAACTCTATCCCTAACACCCCCCTAAGTTAAATATAATTTAAATCTAACAAAATAAAATAAATCTTATTAAATAAATGATTCCTATTTAAAGCTAAATACTTACCTGTAAAATAAACCCTAATATAGCTACAATATAACGAATAATTATATTGTAGCTATTTTAGGATTCATTTTTATTTTACAAGCAACTTTGTATTTATTTTAACCAGGTACAATAGCTATTAAATAGTTAATAACTATTTAATAGCTACCTAGATAAAATAATTACAAAATAACCTGTAAAATAAATCCTAACCTAAGTTACAATTAAACCTAACACTACACTATCAATAAATAAATTAAATAAACTATCTACAATTATCTACAATTATATCAACTAAACTAAATTACAAAAAAACAAACACTAAATTACAAAAAAAAACCAAACACTAAATTACAAAAAATAAAAAAGATTACAAGAATTTTAAACTAATTACACCTACTCTAAGCCCCCTAAAAAATAACAAAGCCCCCCAGAATAAAAGAAAGCCCTACCCTATTCTAAAATAAAAATTGTAAAGCTCTTTTACCTTACCAGCCCTTAAAAGGGCCTTTTGCGGGGCATGCCCCAAAGAATTCTGCTCTTTTGCCTGTAAAAAAAAAAACATACAATACCCCCCCCCAACTTTACAACTTACCACCCACATACCCCTAATCTAACCCAAACCCCCTTAAATAAACCTAACACTAAGCCCCTGAAGATCTTCCTACCTTGTCTTCACCACACCGGGTATCACGATCCATCCAGAAGAGGGTCTGAAGTCTTCCTCCTATCCGGCAAGAAGAGCTCCTCCAGAGGGTCCAAAGTCTTCATCCTATCCAGGCAGAAGAGGACATCCGGACCAGCAGACATCTTCATCCAAGCGGCATCTTCTATCTTCTTCCATCCGGCGCGGAGCTGGACCATCTTCAGGCATGCCGACACGGAGCCATCCTTCTTCACCGACAGACTAACGACGAATGAAGGTTCCTTTAAGGGACGTCATCCAAGATGGCGTCCCTCAAATTCCGATTGGCTCATAGGATTTTATCAGCCAATCGGAATTAAGCTAGGAAAAATCTGATTGGCTGATTGAATCAGCCAATCAGATTCAAGTTCAATCCGATTGGCTGATCCAATCAGCCAATCAGATTGAGCTCGCATTCTATTGGCTGATCGGAACAGCCAATAGAATGCAAGCTCAATCTGATTGACTGATTTTTCCTAGCTTAATTCCGATTGGCTGATAGAATCCTATCAGCCAATCAGAATTCGACTGACGCCATCTTGGATGACGTCCCTTAAAGGAACCTTCATTCATCGTTAGTCCGTCGGTGAAGAAGGATGGCTCCGCGTTGGCTGCTTGAAGATGGTCCAGCTCCACGCCAGATGGAAGAAGATGCCGCTTGGATGAAGATGTCTACCGGTCAGGATGTCCTCTTCTGCCCGGATAGGATGAAGACTTTGGACCCTCTGGAGGAGCTCTTCTTGCCGGATAGGATGAAGACTTCGCACCCTCTTCTGGACGGATCGGGGATACCCGGCGTGATGAAGACAAGGTAGGAAGATGTTCAGGGGCTTAGTGTTAGGTTTATTTAAGGGGGGTTTGGGTTAGATTAGGGGTATGTGGGTGGTGGGTTGTAATGTTGGGGGGGGTATTGTATGTTTTTTTTTACAGGCAAAAGAGCAGAATTCTTTGGGGCATGCCCCGCAAAAGGCCCTTTTAAATTTTTTTATTTTAGAATAGGGTAGGGCATTTTTTTATTTTGGGGGGCTTTGTTATTTTTTTAGGGGGCTTAGAGTAGGTGTAATTAGTTTAAAATTCTTGTAATTTTTTTTTATTTTTTGTAATTTAGTGTGGTTTTTTTTGTAATTTAGTGTTTTTTTTTTGTAATTTAGTTTAGTTGATATAATTGTAGATAATTGTAGATAGTTTATTTAATTTATTCATTGGTAGTGTAGTGTTAGGTTTAATTGTAACTTAGGTTAGGATTTATTTTACAGGTAATTTTGTAATTATTTTATCTAGGTAGCTATTAAATAGTTATTAACTATTTAATAGCTATTGTACCTGGTTAAAATAAATACAAAGTTGTCTGTAAAATAAATATTAATCCTAAAATAGCTACAATATAATTATTATTTATATTGTAGCTATATTAGGGTTTATTTTACAGGTAAGTATTTAACTTTAAATAGGAATACTTTAGTTAATAATATTTATTTTATTTCGTTAGGGTTAGACTTAGCTTTAGGGGTTAATACATTTATTAGAGTAGCGGTGAGGTCCGGTCGGCAGATTAGGGGTTAATAATTGTAGGTAGGTGGCGGCGACGTTGGGGGCGGAAGATTAGGGGTTAATAAATATAATATAGGGGTCGGCGGGGGTTAGGGGCAGCAGATTAGGGGTACATAGGGAGAACGTAGGTTGCGGCGGTGTATGGAGTGGCATATTAGGGGTTAATAATAAAATGCAGGGGTCAGCGATAGCGGAGGCGGCAGATTAGGGGTTAATAAGTGTAAGGTTAGGGGTGTTTAGACTCGGGGTACATGTTAGGGTGTTAGGTGCAGACATAGGAAGTGTTTTCCCATAGGAAACAATGGGGCTGCGTTAGGAGCTAAACACTGCTTTTTTGCAGGTGTTAGATTTTTTTTCAGCCCAAACTGCCCCATTGTTTCCTATGGGGGAATCGTGCACGAGCCACATTTTTTAAGCTGGCCGCATCCATAAGCACCGCTGGTATTGAGAGTTGCAGTGGCGGTAAATTATTCTCTACGCTTCCTTTTTGGAGCCTAACGCAGCCCTTCTGTGAACTCTAAATACCAGCGGTATTTAAAAGGTGCGGGGGAAAAAATACACGCGTAGCTAACGCACCCCTTTGGCCGCAGAACTCTAAATCTAGCCGTATAATAAAGAACCCATATAAAAACACTAATCTAACATGTGCTGATGCAAATTAGGGATATCAAAGTGTCAAGTTGAATTAGTTGACTTTGAATACATAATAATGATAATTCACCAGTAGGCCTAGATGAATATAATATATGAAGGTTAATAGAAATGGTGGATGGCACAGATCTAAACTGTTAGATGACACTAGTTTCGAACTGTGATAACTAGGATTGGGATTCTATGAGGAGCATATATATCTACTTTCAATACAGTGGTGTTATGTTAGATAAAGGGCAGAGATACATTCTAATATAGATGCGTAATAAGCAATAGAGTACATACTGTTTCCCTATATTCTCAGTTTGGTAAAGAGGAGGTGATTGCTGAGAAGACAATATAATGGTATGTATTAAGCAGTGGCAAAAGACCAATGCGATAATATTATTATCTTTAGTGCTGCCTTCTTAGGCACAGAGGTACTCGCTGCAGGATGTACACAAGTGCCAACGTATAATATTAGTATACAAGCTATTAGTTGCTAAGGGATTAAGTGGTTACGCTGGTGTCAAGGACACTGCCCGCTGCTGCTCAGAATAGCAGGGGAAATAAATAGCAAGTAAAATGGTTAGAGATGCCACCCTCAGGTATTAAAGAAATTATATATTTGCCACTGCTTAATACATACCATTATATTGTCTTCTCAGCAATCACCTCCTCTTTACCAAACTGAGAATATAGGGCAACAGTGTGTACTCTTTTGCTTATTACGTATCTATATTAGAACGTATCTCTGCCCTTTATCTAACATAACACCACTGTATTGACAGTAGATATATATGTTCCTCATAGAATCCCAACCCTAGTTATCACAGTTCGAGACTAGTGTCATCTAACAGTTAAGATCTGTGCCATCCACCATTTATATTAACCTTCAAATATTATATTAATCTAGGCCTACCGGTGAATTATCATTATTATGTATTCAAAGTCAACTAATTCAAAATGACACTTTGATATCCCTAATTTGCGTCAGCACATGTTAGATTCGCGTTTTATATATATTATTTTAATATATAAAGATAAAAGTTAAATTTTAAGAACGACCTTCTTGTTCCTTTATTTATTTATTTAAACAGAATACTACTGTCCATTTTGGTCACTGAGTAGTTGAGTGCTATTATGTACACGCTTTGTGTAATGTTAACTTTACATTACTAATTCCAAGTTCATATTAACTGTGTACATCATCTCTCCCCCTAATTAATAGTTAATTGTTGGAAACATAAATAAATACATCCTACTATTATTTAAAATAGTGGACTACATTGGGTAGTGCCGCTATTCTCTCCTTTCTGAAGTAACGTTTCTTATGCGATGTGGGAGGATGGCGGTTTGTAGGCTAATATGTTTATTAGGTAGTTTGCTATGTGGGGGTTGGCAGATTAGGGGTTAATACTTTTATTAGTTATTGCGAAGTGGGGGGATAGCGGTTTGGAGGTTGATATTGCGCATTATTGAATTTGTGCAGTTATAGCCCTTTTGATACTATTTTTTTATATCTAATTGAGTGACTTCTTTAAATAGGAATCTAGACAATTTCATAAACAGATTTTCTATTAACAGTATAGAGCCCCTTCCTATCAACTGTCTATATAATACTCCAGTTTTTAATTTTCCTGCTTTCCCCAAATCTATCATATTATTTTGCTCCATAGAAGTCAATGGAGCAAAAATCTAGCACCGTACACACGCAAACTCGATCACATATTCTCAAGTGCGCTAACCCAACATGAAAATAAGAATATTTCACATTCCAATGTTCTTCACATACAAGAATATGTTCTATTTATTCATAAATACATATCTCTATATATATCTGATGGTATTTTGGTACAATTTATATATAGCTATATATAGATATATATTGGAATATCTATTTATAAATATTTACAGTAAACACACTATAACATTTTATTACATATGTTTTTACATGTTTTCATCTCAACTGCAAAGAGCTCCAAAGCACACACACACACACACATATATATATATATATATATATATATATATATATATATATATATATATATATATATATATATATATATATATATATATATATATATATATATATATATATATATATATAAGCAAAAGGAAGTAATTGTGTGTCTCAAATGTAACAATATAAGCATTCAAGTGATAGTCTTATTATATAAGAACCCCTGGTAGCGATCGCCCAAGCACTTCCAAAAAGTCCACAAACACAAGTGTATGAATGGATAAACAGTCCCAAACAGGTATATCAGGCGTTCACAGATCGTCTCCTATTTATCAGGTAAACTCTGAATAGCAGTTATGGGTCTTATGGATCTCACAAACTTAATGCTTCCATAGCCATCTGTGTAATTTATACCGCTATGCGGTTGTGCCCACTTACCACTGCTACAAAGGAACGCCAGACACCCCGTATCCATTCAAGTCCTCACTGATTCAAGGCCCGCTCTCATTCCGGTTTTCTGCCCGGCAAACTTGCTCCTGCAATCTCCGTCTTCAGACAGTGCTGTGAAGGACGCTGTTGTTGCGTCTGTGCGTGTGTGGCGTACCACGTGTCGAGGGTCATCCAATGAGGTTAAGCGGATTCCTTAGCTGGGGTATGATGGTCTGTAGTGATCCAATAGGAAGTCTAGCTGTCCACGCTAGTTTAGGGGTATCATACGGAGCATACAAAAACCACTGAGCACCAATGCTTAATCCTGATAGAATATTGAAATGTCAAAAAACGAAGTTAAAGCAATTGGTGCAAAAAGCGGTTAAAAAGTAAATTTATTTGTGTAGTCACACAATTAAAACATGGGGGTAGTGCAAAAAGCAAACAATTTAGGCAACAAAAATGAGCACAAAGTTGGTTGCTGACATGTTTCGGCACACAGCCGTAATCATAGCTAAAGAGTACACCTGTTACCAAGTTTAAGTACCCTACCTCTGATTCTAATAGGTTAAAAACAATCATGCTCAAATTAACTCATTAGAGTAACATATTAATGTATCCAGCCTTGGGATTACAAGAATAACCTTATTTAGTAGTATAAGTGCCTATTGTTCAAAATTTAACTATTTTAACACTAAGCCAATTGCCTATACCAGCTTTTTATAATATTATGACCAATATATAAAAAAGAGTAGTTAGCTTTAAATTTTAAACTGTATTTACCTAACTTGGTTTTTAATTAAATGAAAAAAAAATTTACACAGATATCTATATGTGGTATAAGGCAATAACTGATAGTAGGGATTTGGAAATAATTAGAATGAACTTATAATAAGAATATTAGATATGAAAACATGATAATAATTAGTTGGTTGTTAAACATTATAAAAGGTCTAACTCTCCTTATTTCCAGCTATAGATAGAATGGGATTTTACTAATCTATAGATAGGTGCTCTTTTATTATTTTTTAGACATTATTTTTATTATTTTTTACTTCCAATAATTAATTAAATCATATTCAGAGTTCATTCCTTGGGGAACTCTTGTCCCAAGTTTAAATATCCAAAACATCTCCCTCTTGCCCAGCATTTTATCTCTATCACCTCCCCTTGGAGGTGTATTCACCTTCTCTATGGCGGTGTAATTTGAAATGAAGCCGCTGACATATTAGAATAGCCTTCAATCACATAGCTCTTGGAGTCCAGAGTTGTGTAAGTTAAGGGTATTCATCTGAACTAGTCCACAAGGATAGAGGGGTGCAGGGCTGAGAATGTTACAGTGCATGATATCAAGTTTTCAAGCTGAGACTTAAAAATAATTCACTCCATGATCGTGATATTTGTGCAGAGAGTGTGTTAGTTTTATTAACTCTGAGTTCCTTCAAGGGTTAACTCCCTGTCTGTGGTTATCCTGTTGTGATTGGTGTTGTAACTTATTTAGTCACCATCCCCATGGATAACAGTCTCCCCTGCCTCTTGGCTAGCCTAGTAGCCGCATTGCAGCTTACATCACCGGCCATCACCTCCATACAGATCTGCCCATATTGGGTTAAATAATTAGACCATCTGCAATCGCTGTGTCTGTAAAACAGTCGTAAACTCTGCCTTTGTAACAATCATGATGACGTCACTACCAATGGTATTATCGCGGGTATTTCTGAATCTCTAACACACACAGTGATTACGGAATTAGTGAATGCCTGCCGCCATAGAACGCTGAATATTTTCATCTAAACAAGGTTTGTAAAGTGGTCGCAATTATTTCCCCAATATGTATCTTAAAATGGATTGGGTGGGTAAGTAGTAGAAGCTATACACATTATTCATAGTGGATAAGGTACACTGAATAAGGATGATTTTAAAATAGTATATTGATATTGGTGTATGTTTGTATCACTTATGATTTCAAATGTTGGTGTATAGTTTTCAGTGTTGTAAATATGCACATTTATAAATAAATACATTGGTATTTCATGCCGAAACATTGACTTTATGGATGGAGTTTGATCCTATGCTAAATAAAATTCAGGGCCGGACTGGAGGTGGCAGGGATGGTCTATACAAATTTCCAGAGTCGGTCTGATTTCCCAGTCCGGCCCTGCTTGCCATAAACATTCTAATATTGATTTATTTAATCTGTTAACATCTTGCTTAGGCAACATAATAATGAGCATCTGTATATGAAATTAAACCTTTGGAAGAATTAGATTTTTCCCATCAACGTATACAGGAGTTTATTCCATTTTTTAAAATCTTCAATTATTTTTTGGTATTATGTTTTTTTTACATTTAGACTATAACATTCTTTTGATTATCATGACATTTTAATCCATAGATATTTGAAATAATTATTTACTTTTTTAAATCCAAAATTGTCAAATGTTTTCCTATTACTACACAACCAAAGTAATTCTGATTTACTATAATTAAATTTAAATCCAGAGTATAAAAAACTTCTAGCATGGCCTTTATCTTTGGTACATTTTCTTCAGCTTTGTTGACAATTAATAGCAGGTCATCTGCATAATGTTAGCCATATAGAATCAGTCCAGGATTAGGCCCAACTGCTAGAGTGATAATTTAAACACACGCAAGCACACTGGGAGAAATCCAGGACGTGACCCACTCAGGAAATAAAAAAACATTTAGTATGCAGAAAAAGAAAACTGTGTACTCACAGATGATGCAGGGTCACGGAATGGGTTCTTGATGAGAAGAAGGAGTACAATGTACACAAACTTAAAAGCAGGCTGAGGATGTTCCGTTAGAGTTGTCAGGCAAAGCAGAGGTCAGTATCACTTTAAAGCAAGCAGAGAATGATCAGTTAGAGTGGTCAGGCAAAGCAGGGATCAGTATCAGTTTAAAGCAGGCAGAGAATGATCCGTTAGAATGATCAGGCAAAGCAGAGGTCAGTATCACTTTAAAGCAGACAGAGGATGAGCCATTAGAATGATCAGGCAAAGCAGAGGTCAGTATCACTTTAAGCAAGTTTAAGGATTCGGCAATAGAGTGGTCAAGCAAAGAAATGGTAAATTTCCCTTTAAGCAGGTTTAAGGATTTGGCAATAGAGTGATCAGGCAAAGCAATGTCCCTTTAAGCAGGTTTAAGGATTTGTCAATAGAGTGGTCACGCAAAGCAATGGTCAATAGTTCCTTTAAGCAGGTTTAAGGATAAGGCACTCACGGTCAGTATAGGAGCCAGGAAGCAGGAAGCAAAATCTGACAAACGGGCACCAGAGAGAAGTCCCACCGGAGATTTAAAGGGCTGTGACGTGTGGGGGGCATTACACAGGAAGGCCGCGTCATGTTACTAGGCAACGTGACATGGCAAAGACAGAGAGAGATCCGGGTGCCACAGTGACACGGCAATGATCGGATCATGACAGCACCCCCACCTCAAAGACCCCTCCAGGGGATAGGATCTGGCTTGGAAGGATGAGCCTTTAATTAAAGCAGGAGCATGAACTTGACGAGCTGGTTCCCAAGACTGTTCCGTGACAGGATAACCTTTCCAGTGGATAAGATAGTACAGAATCTTGCCACGAAGTTTGGAATCTATGACATGACTGACTTCAAACTCAGGTTGACCATGAACCAGAAGAGGTGGAGGATTGGTCTTAGGTTTGGAATACCCATTATAATTGACTGGTTTAAGAAGAGAGACATGAAAAACTGGATGGGCTTTAAGAGTCTTAGGTAGTGCAATACGATAAGCAGTAGAGCAAACCTGACTCAAGATCTGGAAAGGACCTACATAGCGGGGTCCCAGTTTAGTAGAAAGTTGCTTGAGACGAAGATGACGTGTAAAAACCCAAACCTTGTCTCCAGGACGACACTTGGGGGCCTTCTTCCGATCAGCATAGAATTTATATTGGTTAGAAGCTTTGGTGAGGACAGAGAGATCAGCAGCAGGAATTTCTGTAGATGAGGTAAGAAGAGGAAATGTTCTAGGTTGAAATCCGTAAGCTGCTTCAAAGGGTGAGGTCTTAAGAGAAGTATTGTATCGGACATTGTGAGCCAATTCAGCAAGAGGCAAGTGGTGGGTCCAGTTAGAGTGGTGAAGATCCACATAATGCCTGAGATATGTTTCCAAGCACTGGTTGACCCTCTCGGTTTGACCATAGGACTGTGGGTGTTGAGATGTAGACAATGAGATGGAAGTACCAAATTGTTTACAAAGAGATTTCTAAAACTGTGAAACAAACTGAACCCCCTATCAGAGACAATATCAAGTGGAAAACTATGAAATGTCACTAAATGCTGAATAAAAAGTTCAGAAAGGGTTTTAGCAGAGGGTAAGCCAGATAATGGAACAAATTGGCTGATTTGGTGATTCTGTTGACTATAACCCAAACAGTATTGTTTCCTGCTGAGAGAGGGAGATCAGTAATGAAATCAATGGACAAATGAGTCCAAGGTGGGTGAGGAATAGGTAGAGGTTGGAGTAAGCCAGAAGGTAAATGACGTGGTATCTTATTGGATGCACATACAGTGCAAGCAGAAACATAACCTTTGATGTCATGAGTTAAAAAGGGCCACCAGACATTTTGCTTAAGGTTCCAAATAGTATTGCTGACACCAGGATGTCCAGAAAGAGGATTGTCATGAGCCTATAGTAACAATTTAGAGCGGAGGTGCTCAGGAACAAAAAGTAGACCAGCAGGGGGTTTGCAAGTGGAAGGAAGGTCCTTTTGTGCAGCTTGTAATTCTTGTAAGGTAGAGACCGATAGTTGAGTTATGATCTCAAGAGGATGGAGAATATTGCCATATTCTGAAGAATTAGTGGATTGGAACTGTCTTGACAAAGCATCAGCCTTGATATTCTTTGTGCCGTGAATGTAGGATAAAACATAGTGGAAATGAGAGAAATACAAGGACCATTGAGCTTGCCGGGAATTTAAATGTTTGGTTGTCTGAAGGTAAAGTACATTCTTATGATCAGTAAGGATCGAGAAGGGTTTGAGTGGTTCCCTCTAACCAATGTCTCCATTTATCTAAGGCCGTTTTAATGGCTAACAACACCTTGTTGCCCACATCATAATTTAATTCAGAAGAGGTAAACTTCTTGGAGAAGAAACCGACGGGATGAATCTTGCCAGACTCAGGAATACGTTGAGAAAGGACTGCTCCTGCAGCTACTGAGGAAGCATCCACTTTCAGGATAAACTTGTATTCAGGATTAGGATGACAAAGAATGGGTGCAGAAGCAAAAGCCTTTTTTAGAGATTTAAAACCCAGAATAGCATCTGGGGACCACTATTTGCAGTTTTGCCCCTTTTTAGTCAGGGGAGTAAGGGGTGCCATAATGGTGGCAAAACCTTTGATAAACTTCCTGTAGTAACTAGCAAAGTCCAGGAAACGTTGGAGAGCCTTAAGGGAGTCAGGTCTAGGACATTCTATAATCGCAGTGAGTTTAGTTGGATCCATTTCAAAGCCTGTCTTAGATATTACATATTCTAGGAAGGGAACAGAGTCTTGGTGAAAGGAACATTTTTCCATTTTGGTAAAAAGATGATTATGTCTAAGACATTGAAGTACTTTCCTGACATGGGATACATGATCTTGGGAGTTTTGTGAAAAGATGAGGATATCGTCAAGGTAGATGATAACAAAGATATTCAAATAATCCCGGAAAATCTCATTCACAAAGTCTTGGAAAACTGCAGGGGCATTGCAGAGCCCAAAAGGCATGACTAGATATTCATAATGTCCAAAGCAAGTATTAAAAGCTGTCTTCCATTCATCTCTCTTGCGCATTCGGATGAGGTTGTATGTGCCTCGAAGAACCAATTTGGTAAATATAGTTGATTCTTGCAGATAAGTGAACAATTCAGGAATTAGTGGTAATGGGTAATTGTTCTTTACAGTGAATTGCAGGGCCTTCTTTAACACAAGGCAAAAGGGGCAGCTGCCCAGGGCCCAGTCTTTGTTGAGGGATCAAACATTACAGACTGCTGATGTCATGTGACATGGGGGACACACAGTCAGTTCTTATACTGTCACAGTCAAAAGTTCTCTGCTTATATTTATTTGTGAGACACTGTGCAAGACCATGCCGGTGTCATGTGACATGCCAAGCTAGTGCCATGTGCTGTTTTAGATGTGCACTGTGCAGCTCTGAATGCTAAGCCCTAACTTGGCATCCAGCCAATCCCACTGCATCAGAAAAGGTCCTGCTGGGGTTACCACTGTTACCAGGTAACTGCTCTGGTAGTGGGGAGTGTTCAGGGTAGGACTGACTGTAGGTGCATGCAGCAGAAAGCTGGAGCGGCAGGCACGTGAGGATTTGAGCATCTGTGCAGCTGCTCGCGTTGCGCATCTTTTTTGGAAAATACATCAAGAAAGTCCAGGTAGGAAGTGGGTAAGGAACTAGGGGTTTTCGTGGCAAGTGCTATGGTGACAGGATGTTTGACTGGACTATGTAAACATTTGATCAAACATGAAGAACCCTTGTGCCCAAGAAAAGGTAGGGTTGTGTAACTGGAGCCAGAGGAGACCCAATATTATGGGAAATTGAGGAGTCAGAATGACATCAAAACTGATTGCTTCAGAATGGAGAACTCCAATGGAAAAATGTAATGGCTTGGTAGAAAGCTGAATAAGTCCAGAACCCAGCAGATCACCGCTGACAGTGGAGACCTTGACAGAGTACCCTTTTGATCATAGAGGTATCATGTGTGTGGTTACAAAGGTAGACTCTATGAACACACCTCCAGCACCAGAATCAATGAGTCCTTGGGTATAAAGCTTGCGATCTCCTAGGTGAAGAGTCACCGGGACAAAGAGTTTGTTGTGGAGGGAAGAGAATTCTATTTTGCTTAACTCAGTCCCTCGATCTGGAGTTAAGCCTTGGCTTTTACTGGTCTGGTGGGACAGTCCCTTAACAAGTGTCCATTAAGGCCACAGTATAGGCATAGACAAAGTGAGCGCCTTCTCTGGCGTTCGGTCTCTGTTAACTTTATGGTACCAACTGGGTGCTAGGCGGAAGGAAGATCGGGATATAGGCTTTTGGGTTCTCTCTTTTTCTTGTTGCCGTTCACAATACCTATCATCAAGCCTGATACATAGATTAATTAGACCTTCTAGGGATTCTGGAAGATCCCGATATACTAGTTCGTCTTTGAGATGTTCAGAGAGACCCTTATGAAAAGCTGCTCTAAGGGCTCCCTGATTCAAAGAGGTCTCGGACGCAAATGTGCGAAATTCAATTGCATACTGAGCCACTGACTGGGTTCCCTGACGCAACTGAGGATCTCCCAGGTTTGTCAAAAACAGCAGAAAAAACGGACAGGAAGGAATCTACATCTTGAAGTATAGGATCATTATTTTCCAATAAGGGGGATACCCAGGCCAGGGCTTTTCCTTTTATCAGGGATATAAGAAATATTATCCTAGAAGAAGGTGTAGTAAACAGCGCAGCGCTGTTGCGAGAATGAAGGTGGCACTGGTTCAAAAAACCTCAACAGTCTTCGGGATTACCATCGTATTTGTCAGGAAGGGGTATCCTATGGCCAATTTGCCCTTGTGGAAGGGTTGCTGGAACAGAAGATGGGGGCGAGGCCAGTGAGGTAGGGTTGGATTGTAGTGGAGCAACTAGACTTTGTAGTAAAACAGCAATCTGATCCAGTTTGGAGTCCAGGGATTGCAAATGTGTGGAATGAGATCCCAACTATTGTCCCTGGTGGGCCACGGCCTTGGATAGCCCAGCGGGGTCCATGATATGGCCTGTTTGTTCTGTCAGCCGTATAGAATCAGTCCAGGACTAGGCCCAACTGTTAGAGTGATAATTTAAACCCACGCTAGCACACTGAGATAAATCCAGGATGTGACCCACTCATGAAAGAAAAAATAATTAGTATGCAGGAAAAGAAAACTGTGTACTCATAGATGATGCAGGGTCATGGAACAGGTTCTTAATGAGAAGAAGGAGTACAATGTACAGAAACTTAAAAGCAGGCTGAGGATGTTCAGAGGATGATCAGTTAGCATGATCAGGAAAAGCAGGGGTCAGTATCACTTTAAAGCAGGCAAAGTAGGATCCGTTAGAATGATCAGGCAAAACAGAGGTCAGTATCACTTTAAAGCAGGCAGAGGATGATCCGTTAGAGTGGTCAGGCAAAGCAGAGGTCAGTATCACTTTAAAGCAGGCAGAAGATGATCCGTTAGGATGGTAAGGCAAAGCAGAGGTCAGTATCACTTTAAGCAGGTTTAAGGATTCAGCAATAGAGTGGTCAGGGAAAGCAATGGTCAATGTCCCTTTAAGCAGGTTTAAGGATTTGGCAATAGAGTGCTCAGGCAAAGCAATGGTCAATAGTTCTTTTAAGCAGGTTTAAGGATATGGCACTGACGGTCAGTATAGGAGCCAGGAAGCAGGAAGTGAAATCCCGCCGTAGATTTAAAGGGCTGTGACATGTGGGGGACGTGACACAGGAAGGCCGCGACACGTTACTAGGCAACGTGACGTGGCGAAGACAGAGAGAGATCCGGGAGCTGCAGCGACATGGCAATGATCGGATCATGACACATAAAGCAAATAATGAGAGGCTCTATGGCAATGTTAAAGGGACATGAAACCCAACAATTTTAAACAACTTTCCAGTTTACTTCTATTATCAATTTTGTTTCATTTTCTTTGTATTATTTGTTGAAGGAGCAAAAATGCATTACTGGTTTCTAACTGAACACATGAGTGAGCCAATGACAATCAGTATATCTATGCAGCCACCAATCAGCAGCTAGAATCTATGTTCTTTGCTGCTCCTGAGCTTACCTAGATAAACCTTTCAGCAAAGGATAACAAGACAAGGAAGCAAATTTAATAATAGAAGTATATTGGAAAGTTGTTTAAAATTGTATGCTCTGTTTAAATCACTAATATCTAATTATGACTTTACTGTCCCTTTAAATACAATTGGTGAGAGGGGATATCCCTGCCTTGTCCCTTTAAACATTTGTATTGGTTCTGATTTCTGAGCATTGATTAACATTTTAGTGGTGGATTTCCTGTATAAAGCTTGTAATTGTATTGATCCCATATAATATTATCAAAAGCATTTTCTGCATTTATTGTAAGAATAACTGGGCCCTCATTTTAAATAGTTAACTCTCCCAACTTTTCTTTTTGTAGAGATTCTATTGTTAGCATACATTTTTTCCATGTTTATTCAGGATGTTCTCCAATTTATGAACCCAGTTTGGTCTTCATGAATAATCTAACTGCCATGATTCTTGTCAAAATCTTATAATCTACATCAAGTAATGCTATTGACCTGTATGACTCAAGTTTTTCTAGATTTTCCCCTGGTTTTGGGATAAAACAGATTAGTGAATTAATAAATTATAAATTTGGTTTTACATCCTTCTCACTAATGATTAACACTGCAGGAAAAGATGAACCTTTATGGATGTCATAGTACTGGCAAGATTTCATAGAAAATCTCACAAGCCGTATATCAAAAGATCTTCTAGAGATAATGAGGATTATCAAGATAGTTAAAGGACCATTTAATGCAGTAGAATTACAAAATTAACAAGAGCATAATAAAAAGACAATGATTTAAAGGGACATTAAATGCAAAAAAATTATTTCATGATTCAGATAGAGAATGCAATTTTAAACAACATTCCAATGTACTTCTATTATCTAATTCGCTTCATTCTTTAGATATCCTTTGTTAAAGAAATAGCAATGAACAAAGGTAAGCCAACCACATCAGGCATCTATGTGCAGCCACCAATTACCAGCTACTGAGCCTATCTAGATATGCTTTTCAGCAAAGTATATCAAGAAAACTAAGCAAATTAGATAATATAAGTAAATTAGAAAGTTGTTTAAAATTGCTTGTTCTATCTGAATCATGAAATAAATTTTTTGGGTTTAATGTACCTTTAACACCTACTCTGATTTTCAAACACGCAGTGTTTTATTTTGGACAAATTTATTTTGTCTTCTATTTCCCAGCCCCCTGTATCATGTGACAGACATCAGCCACTCACAGACTAGAATACATATACCCTGTGAGCTTGTGTGCATACTCAGTAGGATCTTTTTCCCCAAAAGTGTGAATATAAAAAAAATTGATAATGGAAGTAAATTGGAAAGTATCTTAAAACTACATGCTCTTTCTGAATCATGATCATAAAATCATAAAAGTTTATTTTGTCCCTTTAATAGATCGATCTAGAAGCTGAAGCAGCTCATAATAAAGTGATCAAACCTGGTCACCACTCGGAAACTCCCCCCTAGCGTTGAAGAATATTTTAATATTTACAAATGTTCCTTGAGTAGTTTTGCAAAACAATATATATATATATATATATATATATATATATATATATATATATATATATATATATATATATATATATATATATATATATATATATATATATATATATGTGTGTGTATTTAGTTAGTATCTCACAAAAGTGAGTACACCCCTCACATTTTTGTAAATATTTTATTATATCTTTTCATGTGACAACACTGAAGAAATGACACTTTGCTACAATGTAAAGTAGTAAGTGTACAGCCTGTATAACAGTGTAAATTTGCTGTCCACTCAAAATAACTCAACACACAGTCATTAATATCTAAACCATTGGCAACAAAAGTGAGTATACCCCTAAGTGTAAATATCCAATTCGGGCCCAAAGTGTCAATATTTTGTGTGGTCACCATTATTTTCCAGCACTGCCTTAACCCTCTTGGGCATGGAGTTCACTAGAGCTTCACAGGTTGCCACTGGAGTCCTCTCCACTCCTCCATGACAACATCACAGAGCTGGTAGATGTTAGTCCCCCACCTTCCATTTGAGGATGCCACACAGATGCTTTTATCCTCAGCTTCTTTAACAAGGCAGTGGTCATCTCGGAGGTGTGTTTGGGGTCGTTATCATGTTGGAATACTGCCCTGTGGCCCAGTCTCTGAATCTCTACTACAGTATGTCACAGTACATGTTGGCATTCAAGGTTTCCTCAATGAACTGTAGCTCCCCAGTGCCGGCAGCACTCATGCAGGCCCAGACCATGACACTCCCACCACCATGCTTGACTGTAGGCAAGACACACTTGTCTTTGTACTCCTCACCTGGTTGCCGCCAAACACGCTTGACACCATCTAAACCAAATAAGTTTATCTTGGTCTCATCAGACCACAGAACATGGTTCCAGTAATCCATGTCCTTAGTCTGCTTGTCTTCAGCAAACTGTTTGCGGGCTTTCTTGTGCATCATCTTTAGAAGAGGCTTCCTTCTGGGACGACAGCCATGCAGACCAATTTGATGCAGTGTGCGGCATATGGTCTGAGCACTGATAGGCTGACCCCCCTCCCCTTCAACCTCTGCAGCAATGCTGGCAGCACTCATACATTTATTTCCCAAAGACAACCTCTGGATATGACGTTGAGCACGTGCACTCAACTTCTTTGGTCGACCATGTCGAGGCCTGTTCTGAGTGGAACCTGTCCTGTGAAACCACTGTATGGTCTTGCCCACCATGCTGTAGCTCAGTTTCAGGGTCTTGGAAATCTTCTTATAGCCTAGGCCATCTTTGTGTAGAGGAACAATTCTTTTTTTCAGATCCTCAGAGAGTACTTTGCCATGAGGTGCCATGTTGAACTTCTAGTGACCATTATGAGAGAGTGTGAGAGTGATAACACCAAATTTAACACACCTGCTCCCCATTCACACCTGAGACCTTGTAACACTAATGAGTCACATGACACCAGGGAGGGAAAACGGCTAATTGAGACCAATTTAGACATTTCTACTTAGGGGTGTACTCACTTTTGTTGCCAATGGTTTAGACATTAATGGCTGTGTGTTGAGTTATTTTGAGGGGACAGCAAATTTAGACTGTTATACAGGCTGTACACTCATTACTTTACATTGTAGCAAAGTGTCATATCTTCAGTGTTGTCACATGAAAAGATATAATAACATATTTACAAAAATGTGAGGGGTGTACTCACTTTTGTGAGATACTGTATAAGCTGAATATTTTTGGAAGTAGTTTTTAGTTTGTTTTTAGTTTTAGCTATTTTAGGGGGATATCTGTGTGTGCAGGTGACTATTACTGTGCATAATTATTAGGCAACTTAACAAAAAACAAATATATACCCATTTCAATTATTTATTTTTACCAGTGAAACCAATATAACATCTCAACATTCACAAATATACATTTCTGACATTCAAAAACAAAACAAAAACAAATCAGTGACCAATATAGCCACCTTTCTTTGCAAGGACACTCAAAAGCCTGCCATCCATGGATTCTGTCAGTGTTTTGATCTGTTCACCATCAACATTGCGTGCAGCAGCAACCACAGCCTCCCAGACACTGTTCAGAGAGGTGTACTGTTTTCCCTCCTTGTAAATCTCACATTTGATGATGGACCACAGGTTCTCAATGGGGTTCAGATCAGGTGAACAAGGAGGCCATGTCATTAGATTTTCTTCTTTTATACCCTTTCTTGCCAGCCACGCTGTGGAGTACTTGGACGCGTGTGATGAAGCATTGTCCTGCATGAAAATCATGTTTTTCTTGAAGGATGCAGACTTCTTCCTGTACCACTGCTTGAAGAAGGTGTCTTCCAGAAACTGGCAGTAGGACTGGGAGTTGAGCTTGACTCCATCCTCAACCCGAAAAGGCCCCACAAGCTCATCTTTGATGATACCAGCCCAAACCAGTACTCCACCTCCACCTTGCTGGCGTCTGAGTCGGACTGGAGCTCTCTGCCCTTTACCAATCCAGCCACGGGCCCATCCATCTGGCCCATCAAGACTCACTCTCATTTCATCAGTCCATAAAACCTTAGAAAAATCAGTCTTGAGATATTTCTTGGCCCAGTCTTGACGTTTCAGCTTGTGTGTCTTGTTCAGTGGTGGTCGTATTTCAGCCTTTTTTACCTTGGCCATGTCTCTGAGTATTGCACACCTTGTGCTTTTGGGCACTCCAGTGATGTTGCAGCTCTGAAATATGGCCAAACTGGTGGCAAGTGGCATCTTGTCAGCTGCACGCTTGACTTTTCTCAGTTCATGGGCAGTTATTTTGCGCCTTGGTTTTTCCACACGCTTCTTGCGACCCTGTTGACTATTTTGACTGAAACGCTTGATTGTTCGATGATCACGCTTCAGAAGCTTTGCAATTTTAAGAGTGCTGCATCCCTCTGCAAGATATCTCACTATTTTTGACTTTTCTGAGCCTGTCAAGTCCTTCTTTTGACCCATTTTGCCAAAGGAAAGGAAGTTGCCTAATAATTATGCACACCTGATATAGGGTGTTGATGTCATTAGACCACACCCCTTCTCATTACAGAGATGCGCATCACCTAATATTCTTAATTGGTAGTAGGCTTTTGAGCCTATACAGCTTGGAGTAAAACAACATGCATAAAGAGGATGATGTGGTCAAAATACTCATTTGCCTAATAATTCTGCACTCCCTGTATATATATATATATATATATATATATATATATATATATATATATGTATAATTTCATCAATGTTTTGTTTTCTCCCCCCTTAAAAAGAAAATCTTCTTGGCAGTAAATGTTATCTGCACGACAATTATCGTAAAGATTGCTGCAATATTTTTTGCTGTAGCCTCTGCAGAAGTTTTTTTGTTGTTGTTGTAATAATAGATAGGGAAAAGTAAATGTTTTTGACACTTAATAACCCCATAAATACTCAGTCAATTTACTTCAAACTGTACTTGTATTTTATATATACTGTATATATATAATTTTTGTAAGTATCCCTTTGGGCCTGTCACCCAGGCTGCTCAGGTGTTAATTGCCTGGGTTGCTGTGAACTGTACAACTGTCTGTAAGTCAGGGTCATAGTGACTTAGAATGTGTACCCTGTTCAGTCTGAGAGTGCGGTCCATTTCTGTGTTACATATATATATATATATATATATATATATAAAATATAATATAATATAATATAATATAATATAATATAAAGATAGCCGTCATTTGGCGCTGGTTTAATTTGCACCATTTCACAATAGCTCCTGTTTCAATTGATCACGTGACCACTACTGAGGAAGTTGTTCCACAAAAGATATTCATATAAATAAACTCTGATTTCTTTTTGTTTGAAATAACTCAACTAGGGGTTAATATTTTGGAAGTTAGTCTAACACAATTGAAGATAAATTATGATGCTTTTGGAGACCATTTCCTAAAAGCCTGATAACAAAGCAATAGAAAGCTTTATAATAATTAAAAAGCAATTAGGAAATAGCAATTAGGCACTCAGAGAAGAGTCATAATGTTGTGGTTCTAAATAGAGGTAATTACATATATGAAGCCTAAATGATTCAGACAGAGCATGCAATTTCAAAAAACTTTCCAATTTACCTGTATTATCAAATTTGATTTGTTTTCTTGATATAATTTGTTGAAAAGCATACCTAGGTAGGCTCAGAGCAACAATGCACAACTAGCAGCTAGCTGCTGAGTGGTGGCTTTATATATATATATATATATATATATATATATATATATTCCTTTTTTCATACGCTAACTCAATGTATTCATCTAGATCCCAGTAGTGCTTCACTGCTCTTTCAACCAAGGATACCAAGAGAATGAAGCAATTTTTTTAATAGAAGTAAATTGATTTTTTTAAAAAATTGTACGCTCTATCTGAATAATAAAGGTAAATTTTGGATTTCATTTCCCTTTAAGTGACACACTTTATGCTTCCTACAATCACAAAACACTGATCACATTATATAACTATAATATAAAGAGAAAAAATGATAGAATTATTTAACAAGCAATTGCATTTTTAAAAACAGGGTTTTTTTACACAATAAAATATATATATTTTTTAATACAATTGGAACAAATTCTTTTTGACGCCTCTTACAGTGTATCTCCTTTGATACTCTTTTCCAAGAAGCTCTTTACACGGCACAGAAACACTAAAAGAGTAAGAATTCATTCGGATAAAGATCAGCCATCCAGAGGCAGAGATCACGTGATTGGAATAGAGAGAGCTCAACAAGCCGTAGCTGAATCCACAGCCCAGACGGAATAGCACTGATCTGCCATTGGTGAGAGTCAGCTGGAGGCTTTAAGATCCAACCTGCGTTTTCAGCACTAATTGAAACTTAGTGCCTCAACTAAATTTGAGTGTCCCATTTTGGGTTTCACCTGTTACACTAATGCATTCTTGAAGTCTGGTTACGCTATGAGGCAACCTGTTGTTTGCAGAATCTGAACAGGTTTTCTCGGACCATATGAGGAGGAAAAGACTCTTTTTAGGATTTACTGGACTTTATGCTTGTTGATATAACTATATATCTTTAACAATGGTTATTTTATCTATATTCTTTTTTTCACTTCAGTGTTTAATGCGGAAATAGATGTTTTTCCTTTTTTATAGTTCCTTAGTTCCCCCTAGGAAACAGGGCTTTTTGAGCATTAATCCATTTTTTTTTACCATATAAACATGCACAGTATACATTTAATGCCCCAGATCAAATAGATTTATTATATATATGTAATACATACAACAAAGGATGCCAAGATAATGAACCACATTTGATAATAGAAGTAAATTGGAAAGTTGTTTAAATGGTCTGACTCATGAAAGAAAACAATCCTCAGGTCCTATGTGTATTAATATAAAATGCATCTGATTGGCTGGTCTCACACCTGTCATGTGATATTTGTCAAATAAGGATGATAATACATGGGACAGCAAAAGCTCATAACAAGATCTCTGAGAAAACATAATCTGCAAGACATTTATACCAAATTCTGCTTGTACTGATGCAAGTATTACATATAAGAAGGAGTTTTAAATAAGGCAAATTCTGTTGATACTGGATGCACTTAAGCATTTTACAGTGTCGAATGCTATTGTGGAGTTGTGTGTTAGTCCAGCAAAGCAAAATTCTCCCTGATTAGATGAAATACATATTAGCTGTAATATTAATTCTTAAAAAAGGTGTCTTAAATGTCCATTAAATTCAAAAGTAAGCCTTCCTTATTCAGATAGAGGATGTATTTTAACCCCTTAACGACCAAGGACGTACGCCACACGTCCTCAAAAAAAATGCAGTTAATGACCGAGGACGTGTGGCGTACGTCCTTGGTCTGGAAAGCAGCTGGAAGCGATCCTGCTCGCTTCCAGCTGCTTTCCGGTTATTGCAGTGATGCCTCGATATGGAGGCATCCTGCAATAACCCCCCTTGGCCATCCGATGCAGAGAGAGCCACTCTGTGGCCCTCTCTGCACCGGACATCGATGGCCGGTATCGTTGGTGGGTGGGAGCTTACGTGGGAGGCGGGTGGGCGGCCATCGGTGCTCTATGTGGAGTGGAGGGGGGCGGGATCGGGGGCGGGAGCTACGGGGGCGCGCACGGGAGCGCGCGCGTGCACGGGGGTGGTGGGCGGGTGCGTGCACGGGGCGGGAGCGGGTGGGAACCGCTACACTACAGAAAAAAAAAAGTTGAAAAGATGAAAAAAGAAATACACTAAAATGCAATCTAAGGGTCCTGGAAGGGGTTGGGGGTTGGTCTCGGTGGGGGGGGGGGGAAGCTACACTACAGAAAAGGGAATTTTTTTAAAAAAAGGCACATTTTGTTACAAAACTGGGTACTGGCAGACAGCTGCCAGTACCCAAGATGGCGCCCATTATTGCAGAGGGGAAGGGTTAGAGAGCAATTTGGTGGGGGATCAGTGAGGTTGGGGTCTAAGGGGGGATCCTACACATCAGCATATGTAAATATGCTTCTTTTTTTTTTTTTAAAAAAAAGGGCCAAATACCTTTTATTTTAGTACTGGCAGAGTTTCTGCCAGTACTTAAGATGGCGGGGACAATTGTGGGGTGGGGGAGGGAAGAGAGCTGTTTGGGAGGGATCAGGGGGTCTGATGTTTCAGGTGGGAGGCTGAGCTCTACACTAAAGCTAAAATTAACCCTGCAAGCTCCCTACAAGCTACATAATTAACCCCTTCACTGCTAGCCATAATACACGTGTGATGCGCAGCAGAATTTAGAGGCCTTCTAATTACCAAAAAGCAATGCCAAAGCCATATATGTCTGCTATTTCTGAACAAAGGGGATCCCAGAGAAGCATTTACAACCATTTGTGCCATAATTGCAGAAGCTGTTTGTAAATAATTTCAGTGAGAAACCTAAAATTGAGAAAAAATTAACGTTTTTTTTAATTTGATCGCATTTAGCGGTGAAATGGTGGCATGAAATATACCAAAATTGGCCTAGATCAATACTTGGGGTTGTCTACTACACTACACTAAAGCTAAAACTACCCCAAAAAGCTCCCTACATGCTCCCTAATTAACCCCTTCACTGCTGGGCATAATATACGTGTGGTGCGCAGTGGCATTTAGCGGCCTTCTAATTACCAAAAAGCAACACCAAAGTCATATATGTCTGCTATTTCTGAACAAAGGGGATCCCAGAGAAGAATTTACAACCATTTATGCCATAATTGCACAAGCTGTTTGTAAATAATTTAAGTTAGAAACCAAAAGTTTGTGAAAAAATTTGTGAAATGTGAACGATTTTTTCTATTTGATTGCATTTGGCGGTGAAATGGTGGCATGAAATATACCAAAATGGGCCTAGATCAATACTTTGGGTTGTCTACTAAAAAAAAATATATACATGTCAATGGATATTCAGAGTTTCCTGAAAGATATCAGTGCTCTAATGTAACTATCGCTAATTTTGAAAAGAAATGGTTTGGAAATAGCAAAGTGCTACTTGTATTTATGGCCCTATAGTTTACAAAAAAAGCAAAGAACATGTAAACATTGGGTATTTCTAAACTCAAGACAAAATTTAGAAACTATTTAGCATGGGTGTTTTTTGGTGGTTGTAGATGTGTAACAGATTTTGGGGGTCAAAGTTAGAAAAAGTGTGTTTTTTTCCATTTTTTCCTCATATTTTATAATTTTTTTTATAGTAAATTATAAGATATGATGAAAATAATGGTATCTTTAGAAAGTCCATTTAATGGTCGAGAAAAACGGTATATAATATGTGTGGGTACAGTAAATGAGTAAGAGGAAAATTACAGCTAAACACAAACACCTCAAAAATGTAAAAATAGCCTTGGTCCCAAACGGACAGAAAATGGAAAAGTGCTGTGGTCATTAAGGGGTTAAACAGCTTTCCATGGCACTTTTATGATTTAATTTGCTTAGTTCTCTTGGTGTCCTTTGTTGAATAACTTAAATTCAGGAGCACTGCTGAGAGTTAGCCGCGATTGATGACTGCAAATATATTTCTCTTGTCATTGGTTCACCAGCTATTTCCCAGTAGTTCATTGCTGCTCCTTCAACAAAGGATAACAAAAGAATGAAGCAAAGTTGAAAATAGAAGTAAATTGGAATATCTAGAATTGTATTCTCTATCTGACTGTTTTAAAAACTTATACCTAGATTTAGAGTTTTGCATTAGAAGGGGTGCGTTAGCTACGCGTGTTTTTTTCCCCCCGCACCTTTTAAACAACGCTGAAAAAAACCTAACATCTGCAAAAAAGCAGCGTTCAGCTTCTAACGCAGCCGTATTGTTTCCTATGGGGAAACACTTCCTAAGTCTGCACCTAACACCCTAACATGTACCCCGAGTCTAAACACCCCTAACCTTACACTTATTAACCCCTAATCTGCCGCCCCCGCTATCGCTGACCCCTGCATTACACTTTTAACCCCTAATCTTCCGCTCCGGACACTGCCGCAACCTACATTATAGCTATGTACCCCTAATCTGCTGCCCCTAACATCGCTGACACCTATATTATATTTATTAACCCCTAATCTGCCCCCCCAACGTCGCCGCTACCTACCTACACTTATTAACCCCTAATCTGCCGACCAGACCTCGCCGCCACTATAATAAATGTATTAACCCCTAAACCGCCTCACTCCTGCCTCAAAAACCCTATAATAAATAGTATTAACCCCTAATCTGCCCTCCCTAACATCGCTGACACCTAACTTCAAGTATTAACCCCTAATCTGCCGACCGGACCTCACCGCTACTATAATAAATGTATTAACCCCTAAAGCTAAGTCTAACCCTAACTCTAACACCTCCTAAGTTAAATATAATTTAAATATAACGAAATAAAATAAATCTTATTAAATAAATTATTCCTATTTAAAGCTAAATACTAACCTGTAAAATAAACCCTAATATAGCTACAATATAAATAATAATTACATTGTAATTCAAGTTCAAGATTTAAGTTCAATCTGATTGGCTGATCCAATCAGCCAATCAGATTGAGCTCGCATTCTATTGGCTGTTCCGATCAGCCAATCGGATTGAACTTGAATCTCATTGGCTGATTCAATCAGCCAATCAGATTTTTCCTACCTTATTTCCGATTGGCTGATAGAATCTTATCAGCCAATCGGAATTCGAGGGACGCCATCTTGGATGACGACCCTTAAAGGAACCTTCATTCGTCGTCTAGTCGTCGGGAGAAGAGGATGTTCCGCGCCGGAGGTCTTGAAGATGGAGCCGCTCCTCGCCGGATGGATGAAGATAGAAGATGCCGCTTGGATGAAGATGTTTGCCGGTCCGAATGTCCTCTTCTTGCCGGATAGGATGAAGACTTCGGATCCTCTTCTGGACCTCTTCTTGCCGGATAGGATGAAGACTTCGGGAGCCTCTTCTGGACGGATCGGTGATACCCGGCGTGGTGAAGATAAGGTAGGGAGATCTTCAGGGGCTTAGTGTTTTTTAAGGGGGGTTTGGGTTAGATTAGGGGTATGTGGGTGGTGGGTTGTAATGTTGGGGGGGTATTTTATGTTTTTTTTACAGGCAAAAGAGCGGTTTTCTTTGGGGCATGCCCCGCAAAAGGCCCTTTTAAGGGCTGGTAAGGTAAAAGAGCTGTAAACTTTTTATTTTAGAATAGGGTAGGGCATTTTTTTATTTTGGGGGGCTTTGTTATTTTTTTAGGGGGCTTAGAGTAGGTGTAATTAGTTTAAAATTCTTGTAATCTTTTTTTATTTTTTGTAATTTAGTGTTTGTTTGTTTTTTGTAATTTAGTGTTTTTTATCTTTGTAATTTAGTTTAGTTGATTTAATTGTAGATAATTGTAAATAGTTTATTTAATTAATTTATTGATAGTGTAGTGTTAGGTTTAATTGTAACTTAGGTTTAGATTTATTTTACTGGTAATTTTGTAATTATTTTAACTAGGTAGCTATTAAATAGTTATTAACTATTTAATAGCTATTGTACCTGGTTAAAATAAATACAAAGTTGCCTGTAAAATAAATATAAATCCTAAAATAACTACAATGTAATTATTATTTATATTGTAGCTATATTAGGGTTTATTTTACAGGTAAGTATTTAGCTTTAAATAGGAATAATTTATTTAAGAAGATTTATTTTATTTCGTTAGATTTAAATTATATTTAACTTAGGGGGGTGTAAGGGTTAGGGTTAGACTTAGCTTTAGGGGTTAATACATTTATTATAGTAGCGGTGAGGTCCGGTCGGCAGATTAGGGGTTAATACTTGAAGTTAGGTGTCAGCGATGTTAGGGAGGGCAGATTAGGGGTTAATACTATTTATTATAGGGTTTTTGAGGCGGGAGTGAGGCGGTTTAGGGGTTAATACATTTATTATATTTGCGGCGAGGTCCGGTCGGCAGATTAGGGGTTAATAAGTGTAGGTAGGTAGCGGCGACATTAGGGGGGCAGATTAGGGGTTAATAAATATTATGTAGGTGTCGGTGATGTTAGGGGCAGCAGATTAGGGGTACATAGGGATAATGTAGGTTGCGGCGGTGTACGGTCGGCAGATTAGGGGTTAAAATGTTTTATTATAGTGGCGGCGATGTGGGGGGAACTCGGTTTAGGGGTACATAGGTAGTTTATGGGTGTTAGTGTACTTTAGAGCACAGTAGTTAAGAGCTTTATGAACCGGCGTTAGCCCATAAAGCTCTTAACTCCTGACTTTTTTCTGCGGCTGCAGTTTTGTCGTTAGAGTTCTAATGCTCACTTCAGCCAAGACTCTAAATACCAGCGTTAGAAAGATCCCATTGAAAAGATAGGATACGCAATTGACATAAGGGGATCTGCGGTATGGAAAAGTCGCGGCTGGAAAGTAAGCGTTAGACCCTTTCCTGACTGACTCTAAATACCAGCGGGCGGCCAAAACCAGCGTTAGGACCCCCTAACGCTGGTTTGGACGGCTAACGCAGAACTCTAAATCTAGGCGATTGGTTTCATGACTCTTTAACTATTTTAAACACCTTTTCTCAGATGTTACTTTTTCTTAAATGACCAACAGCAGACTTTTAGCAGAGCTGAATAGGGAAGATGCTGCAAATCACCAACCAACTATAATTTATAGTAAAAATAGTCTTGGTGCATCAAAATTTTGCTTGATTTTCTCATTTAGGGGCCAATTTATCATAGTGCGAGGGGACATGAAACGATGTAGCGAATCATGTCCGCTGCACATCGATAAATGCATATGCTGTCGGCATTTATCATTGCACAATTTATTTTCATTGCACATTTATCATTGCACAAGCAGTTCTTGTGAACTGCTTGTGCAATGCCGCTCCTGCAGATTTGCGGCCAATTGGCCGCTAGCAGGGGGTGTAAATCAGCCCGATCAGGTTGATTTCTGTCCGCTGCCTCAGAGCAGGCAGACATGTTATGGAGCAGCGTTCTTTAGACCTCTGCTTCATAACTTCTGTTTCTAGTGAGCCTGAAGGCTTGCGCGGAAACAGGGGCATCAAGCTCCATTCTGAGCTTGATAAATCGGCCCCTTAGTGCTGAGTTTCTGGAGTTACCATGACAATACATTTATTTTGTATATTCTTATAGATATTATTAATTGTTAACAACATAAATAACAGCTGGCAGCTAAAGTATATATCAAATTGCAACCTCTTTTAAATAACATTAGACATTTAGACCAAAGACATGATGTCACTTATTTATTAGGTTCTATAATTTGGCATTGATTTTCCATTAATTCCTAAGCAAAGAATAGGTAGAAAATAAACGGTATAATTTGAGCCTGTGATGTAACAAATTTCCTTTGTCAAACGATAGTGCTTTATTATATTTTTTAGCTTTTATGTAGAGCTGTGATGCTGCCTCTTTAAAAGATTTGATGTCTACAATTTTTAACATATTCTAAGGTTCCCAATTGTAGGTAGGAATGGGCGAATGTTTCTCTTGTTAAGTGTGTTCAGTCCACGGGTCATCCATTACTTATGGGATATATTCTCCTTCCCAACAGGAAGTTGCAAGAGGATCACCCAAGCAGAGCTGCTATATAGCTCCTCCCCTCACATGTCATATCCAGTCATTCTCTTGCAACCCTCAACAAAGAAGGAGGTCGCGAGAGGAGCTGGAGTTTTTTACTTAATTATTCTTCAATCAAAAGTTTGTTATTTTAAATGGCACCGGAGTGTGCTGTTTTTCTATCTCAGGCAGTATTTGGAAGAAGAAACTGCCTGCGTTTTCTATGATCTTAGCAGGTGTAACTAAGATCCACTGGCTGTTCTCGACATTCTGAGGAGTGGGGTAACTTCAGAAAATGGGAATAGCATGCGGGGTCTCCCGCAAATGAGGTATGTGCAGTACAATATTTTCTGGGAATGGAATTGACTATGAAAACACTGCTGTTACCCATATGATGTAAGTACAGCCTTAAATGCAGTAGTAGTGACTGGTATCAGGCTGATAAATGTATGCACAGTAGAGTTATTTTCTAGGGACTAGAATTTGACTGAAAAAATACTGTTAATACTGATATAATGTGTGAGCCTTAACTGCAGTAGAAGCGACTGGTAGCAGGCTTAGTAATAACTTTACACAGCATCTGAAATGTTGTTTTTTAAAACGTTTACTGGCATGTTAATCGTTTTGTGAGGTACTTTGGTGATAAATCTTTTTGGGCATGATTTTTTTCCACACGGCTAACGTATATTTCTGCATAGAAACCGTTATATCAGGTCTCCCACTGTTGTAATAGGAGTGGGAGGGACCTTTTTTAGCGCCTTGTTGCGCAGTTAAAATTCTAGCACAGTCTTCCTGCTTCTTCCTCTTTGATCCAGGACGTCTCCAGAGAGCTCAGTGATCTTCAAAATTCGTTTTTGAGGGAGGTAATCAGTCACAGCAGACCTGTGACAGTGTGTTGGACTGTGATAAAAGCATTAAATCTTAATTTGATATCCGTTTTTTGGGTACTGAGGGGTTAATCATCCTTTTGCTAATGGGTGCAATCCTCTGCTAATTAATACATTTAAAGAATTGTTGACTATAACTGAACTAGTTCTTTGTTATTCAATTGTGTTTTTTTTAAAAAGCGCTGCAGCGTTTTTTATATTGCTTGTAAACTTATTGAAGTAATTTCCAAGCTTGCTAGCTTCATTGCTAGTCTGTTTAAACATGTCTGATACAGAGGAATCTGCTTGTTCATTATGTTTAAAAGCCGATGTGGAGCCCAATAGAAATATGTGTACCAATTGTATTGATATTACTTTGAATAAAAGTCAATCTGTACCGATAAAGAAATTATCACCAGACAACGAGGGGGAAGTTATGCCGTCTAACTCTCCTCACGTGTCAGTACCTTCGTCTCCCGCTCGGGAGGTGCGTAAGATTGAGGCGCCAAGTACATCAAGGCCCTTCCAAATCACTTTACATGATATGGCTAATGTTATGAAAGAAGTATTATACAATATGCCCGAGTTAAGAGGCAAGGGCGACAGCTCTGGGTTAAGGACAGAGCACGCCGATGACACGAGAGTCATGTCTGATACTGCGTCACAATTTGCAGAACATGAGGACGGAGAGCTTCATTCTGTGGGTGATGGTTCTGATTCAGGGAGACCGGATTCAGAAATTTCAAATTTTAAATTTAAGCTTGAGAACCTCCGCGTGTTGCTAGGGGAGGTGTTAGCGGCTCTGAATGATTGTGACACGGTGGCAATCCCAGAGAAATTATGTAGGCTGGATAAATACTATGCGGTACCGGTGTGAACTGACGTTTTCCTATACCAAAGAGGCGTAGAGAGATTATTAGCAAGGAGTGGGATAGACCCGGTGTGCCTTTTTCCCCTCCTCCGATATTTAGAAAAATGTTCCCTATAGACGCCACCACACGAGACTTATGGCAGACGGTCCCTAAGGTGGAGGGAGCAGTTTCTACTTTAGCCAAGCGTACCACTATCCCGGTGGAGGATAGCTGTGCTTTCTCAGATCCAATGGATAAAAAATTAGAGGGTTACCTTAAGAAAATGTTTGTTCAACAAGGTTTTATATTACAGCCTCTTGCATGCATTGCGCCTGTCACTGCTGCAGCGGCATTCTGGTTTGAGTCTCTGGAAGAGGCGATTCGCACAGCACCATTGGATGAATCTTTGAGCAAGATTAGAACCCTTAAGCTGGCTAATGCGTTTGTTTCGGATGCCGTAGTGCATTTAACCAAACTTACGGCTAAGAATTCCGGATTCGCCATACAGGCGCGCAGAGCGCTATGGCTTAAATCCTGGTCAGCAGATGTAACTTCTAAGTCTAAACTACTAAACATTCCTTTCAAAGGGCAGACCTTATTCGGGCCCGGCTTGAAGGAAATTATTGCCGACATTACTGGAGGTAAGGGCCACACCCTTCCTCAGGACAGGGCCAAATCAAAGGCCAAACAGTCTAATTTTCGTGCCTTTCGTAATTTCAAGGCAGGAGCAGCATCAACTTCCTCCGCTCCAAAACAGGAAGGAACTACTGCTCGTTATAGACAGGGTTGGAAAGGCAACCAGTCATGGAACAAGGGCAAGCAGGCCAGAAAGCCTACTTCCGCCCCTAAGACAGCATGAAGACAGGGCCCCCTTGGGGGGCAGACTTTCTCTCTTCGCCCAGGCTTGGGCAAGAGATGTACAGGATCCCTGGACGTTGGAGATTATATCTCAGGGATACCTTCTGGATTTCAAAACTTCTCCTCCACAAGGGAGGTTTCATCTGTCAAGGTTATCAACAAACCTAGTAAAGAAAGAGGCATTTCTACAATGTGTACAAGACCTCTTAGTGATGGGAGTGATCCACCCAGTTCCGCGAACGGAACAGGGGCAAGGATTTTATTCAAATCTGTTTGTGGTTCCCAAGAAAGAGGGAACTTTCAGACCAATCTTAGACTTAAAAATCTTGGAAACCATTCGGACCATCCTACCCATGATCCAAGAGGGTCAATATATGACCACAGTGGACTTAAAGGATGCCTACCTTCACATACCGATTCACAAAGATCATTATCGGTACCTAAGGTTTGCCTTTCTAGACAGGCATTACCAGTTTGTAGCTCTTCCCTTCGGGTTAGCTACGGCCCCGAGAATTTTTACAAAGGTTCTGGGCTCACTTCTGGCGGTACTAAGACCACGAGGCATAGCGGTGGCTCCGTACCTAGACGACATTCTGATACAAGCGTCAAGTTTTCAAAATGCGAAGTCTCATACAGAGATAGTTCTAGCATTTCTGAGGTCGCATGGGTGGAAATTGAACGTGGAGAAGAGTTCTCTGTTACCACTCACAAGGGTCCCCTTTCTAGGGACTCTTATAGATTCTGTAGAGATGAAGATTTACCTGACGGAGTCCAGGTTATCAAAGATTCTCAATGCTTGCCGTGTCCTTCACTCCATTCCAAGCCCATCAGTAGCTCAGTGCATGGAAGTAATCGGCTTAATGGTCGCGGCAATGGACATAGTGCCATTTGCGCGCCTACATCTCAGACCGCTGCAACTATGCATGCTAAGTCAATGGAATGGGGATTACTCAGATCTGTCCCCTTTGCTAAATCTGGACCAGGAGACCAGAGATTCTCTTCTCTGGTGGTTGTCACGGGTTCATCTGTCCAAAGGAATGACTTTTCGCAGACCAGATTGGACGATTGTAACAACAGATGCCAGCCTACTAGGCTGGGGAGCAGTCTGGAACTCCCTGAAGGCTCAGGGATCGTGGACTCAGGAGGAGAGACTCCTCCCGATAAACATTCTAGAATTAAGAGCAATATTCAATGCTCTTCTAACTTGGCCTCAGTTAGCAACACTGAGGTTCATCAGATTTCAGTCGGACAACATCACGACTGTGGCTTACATCAATCATCAAGGGGGAACCAGGAGTTCCCTAGCGATGTTGGAAGTCTCGAAGATAATTCGCTGGGCAGAGTCTCACTCTTGCCACCTGTCAGCGATCTACATCCCAGGCGTGGAGAACTGGGAGGCGGATTTTCTAAGTCGACAGACCTTTCATCCGGGGGAGTGGGAACTTCACCCGGAGGTATTTGCTCAACTGATTCGTCGTTGGGGCAAACCGGATCTGGATCTCATGGCATCTCGCCAGAACGCCAAGCTTCCTTGTTACGGATCCAGGTCCAGGGACCCGGGTGCGGTGCTGGTAGATGCACTAGCAGCCCCTTGGGTTTTCAGCATAGCTTATGTGTTTACACCTTTTCCGTTGCTACCTTGACTGATTGCCAGGATCAAACAGGAGAGAGCATCAGTGATTCTGATCGCGCCTGCGTGGCCACGCAGGACCTGGTATGCAGACCTAGTGGACATGTCGTCCTGTCCACCATGGTCTCTACCCCTGAGGCAGGACCTTCTAATCCAGGGTCCTTTCAACCATCCAAACCTAATTTCTCTGAGGCTGACTGCTTGGAAATTGAACGCTTGATTCTACCAAAGAGTGGGTTTTTGGATTCGGTTATTGATACATTAATACAGGCTCGGAAACCTGTTACCAGAAAAATGTACCACAAGATATGGCGTAAATATTTATATTGGTGTGAATCCAAGAGTTACTCATGGAGTAAGGTTAGGATTCCTAGGATATTGTCTTTTCTACAAGAGGGTTTAGAAAAGGGCTTATCCGCTAGTTCGCTAAAGGGACAGATTTCTGCTCTGTCTATTCTTTTACACAAGTGTCTGGCAGAGAATCCAGACGTCCAGGCTTTTTGTCAGGCTTTGGCTAGGATTAAGCCTGTGTTTAAAACTGTTGCTCCTCTGTGGAGCTTAAACTTGGTTCTTAAAGTTCTTCAGGGTGTTCCGTTTGAACCCCTTCATTCCATTGATATTACGCTTTTATCTTGGAAAGTTCTGTTTTTGATGGCTATTTCCTCGGCTCGAAGAGTCTCTGAGTTATCTGCTTTACATTGTGATTCTCCTTATCTGATCTTTCATTCAGACAAGGTAGTCCTGCGTACTAAACCTGGGTTTTTACCTAAGGTTGTTTCTAACAGGAATATCAATCAAGAGATTGTTGTTCCATCGTTATGTCCTAATCCTTCTTCAAAGAAGGAACGTCTTTTGCATAATCTAGACGTGGTCCGTGCCCTGAAGTTCTACTTACAGGCAACTAAAGATTTTCGACAAACTTCTTCTCTGTTTGTCGTTTACTCTGGACAGAGGAGAGGTCAAAAGGCTTCGGCTACCTCTCTCTCTTTTTGGCTTCGTAGCATAATACGCTTAGCCTATGAGACTGCTGGACAGCAGCCTCCTGAAAGAATTACAGCTCATTCCACTAGAGCTGTGGCTTCCACCTGGGCCTTTAAGAATGAGGCCTCTGTTGAACAGATTTGCAAGGCTGCAACTTGGTCTTCACTTCATACTTTTTCCAAATTTTATAAATTTGACACTTTTGCTTCTTCGGAGGCTGTTTTTGGGAGAAAGGTTCTACAGGCAGTGGTTCCTTCTGTTTAATGTTCCTGCCTTGTCCCTCCCATCATCCGTGTACTTTAGCTTTGGTATTGGTATCCCATAAGTAATGGATGACCCGTGGACTGAACACACTTAACAAGAGAAAACATAATTTATGCTTACCTGATAAATTTATTTCTCTTGTAGTGTGTTCAGTCCACGGCCCGCCCTGTCTTTTTGAGGCAGGTTCTAAATTTTAAATTATAAATCCAGTCACCACTGCACCCTATAGTTTCTCCTTTCTCGTCTTGTTTCGGTCGAATGACTGGATATGACATGTGAGGGGAGGAGCTATATAGCAGCTCTGCTTGGGTGATCCTCTTGCAACTTCCGGTTGGGAAGGAGAATATATCCCATAAGTAATGGATGACCCGTGGACTGAACACACTACAAGAGAAATAAATTTATCAGGTAAGCATAAATTATGTTTTTGCAACATTTGAAAATTAAACAAATTTTAACACATTAGTTTGTTTGTTTATTTTGAATTTCGAATGTTTTTACAACATTTTAACATTCGTTTAATGTAATAGTATTTCTAATGCTTTTTTTAAATGTAATATTCTATTCAAATTTTTCTAATAATTCGATTTGAATTATGCAATATTCTAATTAGTAAATTTGAAATAATATATTTATAATTGTATATATCAGGCTCTCTTTAAATGTAATATTCAAATTATGCAATATTCAAAATAGAAAAATTCAAATGTATATATTTGTATCTATATCAATTTACTAAATTCCCTACCACATGAACTATTGAACTTCTGAATAAAATTTGTTAAATCAAATGTTACATTAGAAATTTCGAATGTGGATATTTTTTCTAAATATGAACATTCGAAAATTAAAGTAACATTTGAAAACCGGGAATAACATTTGATTATCAAATTTTAATGGATTGTTATTCTTATCAACATTTGATTGTCCAAAACGAATGTCCACAGGACTATTCCTTCTACCACATGAATTACACTTACAACACATTCGCCCATCCCTAACTGAGTAACATACTGTTGTTTCAGTCAAATTCCTGACTGTTGTGCAGGCAATTTAAATCAAGGAATTGTATAATTTGGATATACTGAAATTGTATGCTTTAAACCAATAGTGTTCTCAATCTAACATTTCAATTGGCCGATCCCAGAATATAAAGATGTCATGTAGAGATATGCAATAATTTTCATATGAATGCACATTTCTGATAAAAATAGGATTTTTGTTTTACTTTAAAGAAACGAATATCTGAATGAATGCACAAAGAAAATTACAGTAAA
The DNA here is from genome assembly GCF_027579735.1 of Bombina bombina. Lineage (NCBI taxonomy): Eukaryota > Metazoa > Chordata > Amphibia > Anura > Bombinatoridae > Bombina > Bombina bombina. Next base: position 927,106,807 of record NC_069504.1, on the reverse strand, counting down.
ACGAAAAAAAATACTGAGGAAAATTGTCAGTATTCATTTGTTTACTTTATTTTTCTTAAGGGGTTAATACTTACTGAATAGTGCAGCCTAAATATTTGGGGAAACTAATTTCCTTTAATATTTGGAATTAAAATTTCATCCAAAACAAAAATTTCTTGGCTGCACATTTCTAATATCAATGCTAAAATGCTTCCTGCTATTCTTTTTTAACAAAACAACAATTGTACCATGCCACGAATCTAGACAAGGATTTGCATATATAGAGGCACAGGTTGCCCCCTCTGCAGTCCCATACACTTTATTAATAATTAAAGGGACATGAAACCCAACATTTTTCTTTCATGATTCAGAGAATACAATTTCAAACACCTTTCCAATTTAGTTCTATTATTTGATGTGTTTCTTTCTCTTGTTATCCTTTGCTGAAATGTTTATCTAGGCAAGTATATGTGCAGCAGAGAACCTAGGTTCTAGCTGTTGATTGGTGGCTGCATATATAAACTGATTGTCATTGGCTCACCCATGTAGTCAGTTAGAAATCAGTAGTGCATTGCTGCTCCTTCAACAAATGATACCAAGAGAATAAAACAGATTAGATAATAGACGTAAATTAGAAAGTTGTTTAAAATTGTATTCTCTATCTGAATCATGACAGAAATTTTTTGGGTTTCATGTCCTTTTAAGAGTAAATATCTTTGGGTAATAATTGAATCCTCTACTTCTATGGAAATCATTCTCTCTTATGTAAAGATATCCTTTGCTACTGTAAAAAGTAACTGACAGTCTCAGAGCCATTTTCCAAACATATGCCTGTATTCCGACACTTCCCCTCCCATCACATTATGCTAAACAATTTTGAATATTGGAATTTCATTAAAGGGACACTAAAGTCAAAATTAAACTTTCATGATTCGGAAAGAGTTTGCAGTTAAGTAACTTTACAATTTACTTCCATTATCAAATTTTGCACAGTCTTTTCCAATGCACACTTTATGAGGCACCAGCTCCTACTGAGATTGTGCATAAGTTAACAGTATATAAATATACTTGTCTGTTATTGGCTGAAGGCTGTCACATAATACAAAGGGGCCGGCATATGGGGAATCCAAATACATTTGTCAGGAAAAAAATCTATTGCTTATTAGACTTCTGCATTTGGATCCTTCGTTAGGACCCGAATGCAGAAGTAAGCAATATTCCGTTTTTTTCTGAGCCAGATTGAATTTGGTGCAAGATCACCACATTAAGATTTGGATTTGCACAGATCTTAATGTGGTAAAATTGCACCAGAATCAATCCTACTCCGAAAGGACCCGGATAGAGCTTACTTCCGCATTTGAATCCTAGTGAAGGATCCGAATGCACAAGTCTACTGCTTATTTGAAATTTATTGTAAGTGTTATTACATTGTCTTTTTATTAAGCACTTGTAAATTATGCAATTCTACAGTATTTATTGGTACTTTCTAATTATTATAATTTATTTGTATAACGCAGCAAAATTCTGTAGCGCTGGGTACAAAGATGGGGTATACAATGACAAGGATTTGTGATAAGGTACAAAAACATAACAGACTAAACAATTTTGTACAGAAGGAAGAGGGCCCTGCTTCAGAGAGCTTACAGTCTACAGGTTGAGAGTGCAGAAGCATAACGTTTGGGGTAGCTTGTCACATAGCTTGTAATTGCAGCAGTGAGTCACGGGTGTTCAAGAATTATTTTGGTGAGGATAAAAAACAGAGAGATGGTAAGACAGTCTGATGGAGCAGGGTATAGAGTTCCAGAGGACAGGAACAGTATGTGAGAAGTCTTGGAGGCAGGAATGGGACATCAAAATAATAGGAGTGGATAGACGTAGATCAGAGGTTCATCAAAGCGGACGGGTTTGGGAATATTTGGAGATAAGAGAGGAAATATAGTTGGTAGTGATGCTGTTGAGTGCTTTATAAGTTAGAGTTAATACTTTAAATTGTATTCTGGACTAGTCAGAGAGGGGCAACTGATGTAGATCACTGACTTAGATGGATGTACTTTAATATTATTGCTCTTCAGAATATGCATAGTGTCAAGTATATAAGGGGGGACTATATTTCTCACACTCAATGTTCCTACTTTTATAGGATAACTAAGATGACAGGTCGTCCTGGAGGTTTTTGAAGAGTTTTTGTGACTTTGGAAGAAAATACATTGTAGTGATAGGTTGGGAAATCTCTTGTAAAAAATTGATCATCATCTTCATCAATTTTCTCCCAGATTAAAGACTTCATAAAACAAACAATTATTTTTGCTCAAAAAGACACATGCCAGGTTAGAAAACAATTACTGAGTTGATTCATTGCCATTGGGTTGATACATGTTAGTGGGCCTGGGCAAGATGACTGTGTTTCTACCCTTGCTGCAAGATTGAATGATCAAATAATTCCACAATCCATCTCCTTTAATCATTTAATTATTTTATAATAATGGTAAGTTCTGGAATGATTGACTTGATTTTCAATATATTGCATACTTTTTTTTAATACAGTAACTTGGGAAAAAATATAACTAGGTGACTCATCGTGCATTATTTGCTCAGATTCATGCACTAGAGATAATACTCTATTTAATCTTGGAATATCAAGGTCAGGGTAAAAATATTTTAAAGTCAAATTATTCTAGCAAACAAATTAACATTTTTTTAATTTTACTTTTAATTTGTCTATTACTTTACTGGAAACAAATGAAAGACCCTTTTCAAAAAAGTGATACACAATATTTAGACAATTTTTCATTAAGGAAGATATTAACAATTTTTTTTACTTGTTCTGATGGTACGTAAGTCTCTTTTTGTGTTCTTAAAGGGACATTAAACACTTTGAGACAGTAATCTAAAATTATGAACTGTATATATAAAACAAACTCTGCATTATTCTGTCATTATTTATTTTGTCCCCTTTTCCTGTAATTCCATTCTGAAATTGTGAGCTTTTCAGTTCTTGTTAGAAATGGTGCAGAACACTGGTATATTCCACACAGCCATTGGCTGCACATGAAAATGACCAATTTATAACTGTCCCTAACTGGCCACAGCAGAGAACGTAACCTAAGTTACAAAATGGCAGCTCCCATTGTTTTAAAGACACTAAATCTACATGTTATTCTCAGACTAATCTTTTCTTTGAATGCATCTTTCTATCTAGCATTTATTTAGTGTTTGATGTCCCTTTAAAGGGACATGAAACACAAGATTTTTATTTCATGATACAATTTTAAATAACTTCCCAATGTACTTATTTTATCTAATGTGCTTCCTTTTCTTTGAATCCTTTGTTGAAGGAGCAGCAATGCACTACTGGGAGATGGCTGAGCACATCAAGTGAGACAATGAGAAGAAGTATATATGTACAGCCACCAATCACCAGCTAGCTTCCAGTAATGCATTGCTGCTCCTGAGCCTACTTAGGTATGCTTTTTAACAATGGATACCAAGAGAATGAAGCAAAATAGATAATAGAAGAAAAATTGGAAATATCTGAATCATGAAAGAAAAAATGTGGGTTGCATGTCCCTTTAACCTTCTATTTCGTCTGGCCTAAAGGGACCTCAATTGTATGTGGTGTAATTATTTTCTTAGAAATGTTGTTGAAACCTTTTTTATGTGACAAATCTGTACTGTCACCCTGCTTCCCAGGCTTGTCACTATTTGCTGACTGTATTAAAGGGACACTGAACCCATTTTTTTGCTCCATAACCTGTCTGCCTGCTCTGAGCAGGTGGACAGACATCGCCGGAAATCAACCCGATCGAGTACGATTGGGTTGATCGGCACCTCCCTGCTGGCGGCCCATTGGCCGCGAGTCTGCAGGGGGCGGCGTTGCACCAGCAGCTCTTGTGAGCTGCTGGGGCAATGCTGAATACGGAGAGCGTATTGCTCTCCGCATTCAGCGAGGTCTGGCGGACCTGATCCGCACTGTCGGATCAGGTCTGGCAGACTTTGTTTTAATAAAATAAAAACCTCTGCTACCTTGCATATGTAGTGCATATGTATGTATATTAAATTATTTTTCTGATAGCATAAATGATCCAGTTATTTCATAAAAAAGATACATTATATATAATATGCCATCAATTTTTATTTTTAATTGATAAAAAATAAATGAAAATTAATTAGTGATTAAACAAATAATATATCTATATTGTTGGAAAAAAGCAAAGGAGAACAAATAATTAGTCTAAAAAAGGGTCTAATTTCTAGGGATGGGTGAATGTTTCGCAACATTCGAAAAATGAAATTAATTTTAACACATTCGTTCATTAGAATCGAATTTCGAATGTTTACATAATATTCTAACATTCAAATTTCGAATGTTCAGTTTCGAATTTTACGATTACATTCGAAAATATTCTTTTTGAAAATTTTGAATTTATATTTGTAATAGTATTTCTAATGCTTTCTTTAAATGTAATATTCGAATTATGCAATATTCTATATAGAAACATTCGAAATGATATATTTGTATATATTATGTATCAATTTACTAGATTCCCTCCCTACCACATGAACTATTGAACTTCTGAATAGTATTTGTCAAATAGAATGTTAAAGGGACAGTCAACACCAGAATTTTTGTTGTTTAAAAAGATAGATAATCCCTTTATTACCCATTCCCCAGTTTTGCAAAACCAACACTGTTATATTAATACACTTTTTATTTCTGTGACTAACTTGTATCTAAGCATCTTCTGACCACCCCTAATCACATGACTTTTAGTTATTATCTCTTGACTTGCATTTTAGCCAATTAGTGCAGTGTCTGCCACTAGCCACGGGCGTGATCACAATGCTATCTATATGGCCTACATGAGCTTGCTCTCCCCTGCTGTGAAAAGTAAATAAAATAGAGGCGGCCTTCAAGGGCTTAGAAATTATCATATGAGCTTTCCTAGGTTTGCTTTCAACTAGAATACCAAGAGAACAAAGCAAAATTGCTGTTAAAAGTAAATTGGAAAATTGTTTAAAATTACATGACCTATTTGAAAAATGAAAGGGTTTTTGGACTTGATTGTCCCTTTAAATTCTAAATTTTGAATGTGGACATTCAATATAATTATAAGCATTCAAATTCGAAAGTGACATTGGAAAACTGTAAATAGCATTCGATTATAGAATTTTTAAGAATATTTGTTCTTATCAACATTCGGATTTATAATTCGAATTTCAGTAATAACATTCGTTCTAACATTCAAAATTTACACGTTCGCCCATCCCTACTAATTTCATATCGAAAATGTATAGCAGTTTTTCTCTCTATTAATAGTGGGTTCATGTGGATTGATTAAAATAAAGTGACAACAAAAAGGAAGCGTACAAACAAATAGATATGTTTTGGTGTATTTTGAAGGAAAAAAACAAAACAATTAAAATAAAAACCTTCTTATAAACATTAATAGCACTCATGCAGAATATATGCTTAGCAGTATAACAAAAAACAAAGATTCCTTATATGGGGAGGGAAGCCTTCAATCTGAGCTCTCAAATTTGCTTACCTTGTAAATCAGCAAACTTCTCAAGCCCTATTAGTGTGAAGGAGCATTAGTTTGCTTACCTTGTAAATCAGCAAACTTCTCAAGCCCTGTTAGTGTTAAGGAGCATTAGTTTGCTTACCTTGTAAATCAGCAAACTTCTCAAGCCCTGTTAGTGTGAAGGAGCATTAGTTTGCTTACCTTGTAAATCAGCAAACTTCTCAAGCCCTGTTAGTGTGAAGGAGCATTAGTTTGCTTACCTTGTAAATCAGCAAACTTCTCAAGCCCTGTTAGTGTGAAGGAGCATTAGTTTGCTTACCTTGTAAATCAGCAAACTTCTCAAACCCTGTTAGTGTGAAGGAGCATTAGTTTGCTTACCTTGTAAATCAGCAAACTTCTCAAGCCCTGTTAGTGTGAAGGAGCATTAGTTTGCTTACCTTGTAAATCAGCAAACTTCTCAAGCCCTATTAGTGTGAAGGAGCATTAGTTTGCTTACCTTGTAAATCAGCAAACTTCTCAAACCCTGTTAGTGTGAAGGAGCATTAGTTTGCTTACCTTGTAAATCAGCAAACTTCTTAAGCCCTGTTAGTGTGAAGGAGCATTAGTTTGCTTACCTTGTAAATCAGCAAACTTCTCAAACCCTGTTAGTGTGAAGGAGCATTAGTTTGCTTACCTTGTACATCAGCAAACTTCTTAATCCCTGTTAGTGTGAAGGAGCATTAGTTTGCTTACCTTGTAAATCAGCAAACTTCTCAAGCCCTATTAGTGTGAAGAAGCATTAGTTTGCTTACCTTGTAAATCAGCAAACTTCTCAAGCCCTGTTAGTGTGAAGGAGCATTAGTTTGCTTACCTTGTAAATCAGCAAACTTCTCAAACCCTGTTAGTGTGAAGGAGCATTAGTTTGCTTACCTTGTAAATCAGCAAACTTCTCAAGCCCTGTTAGTGTGAAGGAGCATTAGTTTGCTTACCTTGTAAATCAGCAAACTTTTTAAGCCCTGTTAGTGTGAAGGAGCATTAGTTTGCTTACCTTGTAAATCAGCAAACTTCTCAAGCCCTGTTAGTGTAAAGGAGCATTAGTTTGCTTACCTTGTAAATCAGCAAACTTCTCAAACCCTGTTAGTGTGGAGGAGCATTCGTTTGCTTACCTTGTAAATCAGCAAACTTCTCAAACCCTGTTAGTGTGAAGGAGCATTAGTTTGCTTACCTTGTAAATCAGCAAACTTCTCAAACCCTGTTAGTGTGAAGAAGCATTAGTTTGCTTACCTTGTAAATCAGCAAACTTCTCAAGCCCTATTAGTGTGAAGAAGCATTAGTTTGCTTACCTTGTAAATCAGCAAACTTCTTAAGCCCTATTAGTGTGAAGGAGCATTAGTTTGCTTACCTTGTAAATCAGCAAACTTCTCAAACCCTGTTTGTGTGAAGGAGCATTAGTTTGCTTACCTTGTAAATCAGCAAACTTCTTAAGCCCTGTTAGTGTGAAGAAGCATTAGTTTGCTTACCTTGTAAATCAGCAAACTTTTCAAGCCCTGTTAGTGTGAAGGAGCATTAGTTTGCTTACCTTGTAAATCAGCAAACTTCTTAAGCCCTGTTAGTGTGAAGAAGCATTAGTTTGCTTACCTTGTAAATCAGCAAACTTCTCAAACCCTGTTAGTGTGAAGGAGCATTAGTTTGCTTACCTTGTAAATCAGCAAACTTCTCAAAACCTGTTAGTGTGAAGAAGCATTAGTTTGCTTACCTTGTAAATCAGCAAACTTCTTAAGCCCTATTAGTGTGAAGGAGCATTAGTTTGCTTACCTTGTAAATCAGCAAACTTCTCAAACCCTGTTAGTGTGAAGGAGCATTAGTTTGCTTACCTTGTAAATCAGCAAACTTCTTAAGCCCTGTTAGTGTGAAGAAGCATTAGTTTGCTTACCTTGTAAATCAGCAAACTTCTCAAGCCCTGTTAGTGTGAAGGAGCATTAGTTTGCTTACCTTGTAAATCAGCAAACTTCTTAAGCCCTGTTAGTGTGAAGAAGCATTAGTTTGCTTACCTTGTAAATCAGCAAACTTCTCAAACCCTGTTAGTGTGAAGGAGCCTTAGTTTGCTTACCTTGTAAATCAGCAAACTTCTCAAACCCTGTTAGTGTGAAGAAGCATTAGTTTGCTTACCTTGTAAATCAGCAAACTTCTTAAGCCCTATTAGTGTGAAGGAGCATTAGTTTGCTTACCTTGTAAATCAGCAAACTTCTCAAACCCTGTTAGTGTGAAGGAGCATTAGTTTGCTTACCTTGTAAATCAGCAAACTTCTTAAGCCCTGTTAGTGTGAAGAAGCATTAGTTTGCTTACCTTGTAAATCAGCAAACTTCTCAAGCCCTGTTAGTGTGAAGGAGCATTAGTTTGCTTACCTTGTAAATCAGCAAACTTCTTAAGCCCTGTTAGTGTGAAGAAGCATTAGTTTGCTTACCTTGTAAATCAGCAAACTTCTCAAACCCTGTTAGTGTGAAGGAGCATTAGTTTGCTTACCTTGTAAATCAGCAAACTTCTCAAGCCCTGTTAGTGTGAAGTAGTATTGGGAGTAGAAGGGAGGAGCTAACCTTTACCCTTCTGATAGCAGGTACGTTAAAGTTTGTGTTTGTAGTGATCAGATATAATTACTTTTGCATATATGCAGGTTGCAGGGCTGCTCATCGCTGTGTGCTGCTTGCTTTCTCAATGTACTTCTTTACAAAGTGCAGCACAGAGATGAGCAGCCCTGCAACCTGCATACATCCAAATATATACCTCTTAGTGCATCCACAAAGGGGCCTCTAAATCCTATTTGTTCCAGGACTGTAAACATGTATACCCAATCAATTCTATCAAATGCCTTCTCCGCGTCTAACAATAAGATCAGAGAAGGCATTTTCATCTTAACAAGGTGGGCAATGGTTGTTATCATCCGTCTTATATTATCAGGTGCCTCTCTGCCTGCCCCAAACTCAACCTGATCTGGGTGAACAATATCTGGCAATATTTTTTTTAGCCTGTTTGCTAGTATTTTGGTGAAGATTTTTATGTCCTGGTTTATGAGCGATATAGGTCTGTAGCTGGAGCACCACTTCAAATTTTTCCCTGATTTGGGTATCACAACTATTCTGGCTCTAAGAAGATCTAAGGGTATCTTACAACCTTGCATGATATAATTTGAGAATTTAACTAGATGATAAATTAATGATGTTTTAAATAATTTGTAATATTCTCCAGGAAGACCATCAGGACATGGGGCCATTCCAGGTTTTAAATCTTTAATGGCTTGTTGAACCTCATTTGGTGTGATCACTTTATTTAAGTTATCCCTATCTTGGTCTAATAATGACGGTAGTTGGGCTTTGTCTAAAAACTTTTTTAGAAGGGTTGTGGTCTGTGGTGAATGAATTAATTTTGTTCCGTCATATAATGTGCTGTTGAGCAAAACAGTCAACTATTTCTTGTGGGTAAGAGGTCTCAGTACTATCATATTTTTTAATTTTGGGTATTGCTGATAACCTTATTCTTCCACGGATTTTATTTGCCATGTATCTATCTGGTTTGTTAGCATATATATAGTAATTTGTTTTTAGTCTGAATGCCGCTTTTACTGACTGATCGTTGAGAATGCTTACCAGCTTTGTGCGTTTGTCCTGTAACTGTTGTAGAATCTTTCCGGAGTGTGTGAGTTTGTGTTGTTTCTCTAATATTTATATTTTTTTTGTAGGTTTGTTTTCTGTGCATTTAATTTTTTGTTAAAAATAGATTTTTCTTTTATTATTGGACCCCTTAGATACATTTTATGGGCTGCCCAAATTGGATTATCAGTTGTCCCTGTGTTAATATCCCAAAATTCTGTCATATTTTTTAGTATAATATTTTTAATAGTAGGATCTTTTAGACATGTTGGGTCATATGTCCAAGACTTGGTCCTTTCTGCATTTTGGAGAGAACCTTGTTTAAGCTGTACTATTAAGGGGTCCGACCATACACACGTATGGATGGAAGATGAGTTTATGGTTGGCTGTAATATTTGGCTTATGAATATATAATCTAGTTTCTAGTTCTATGTGATGCTGAGAAATATGTTGTATCTGTAGTGTTTCCGTATAATGTTTTCCATTAATCGATTAGGGAATGCGGGGCTAAATATTCATGTATCATTTTAAAAATTTTGTTTTGCTTATGCTGTCAATGAGATAGTGAGTGAGGATGATTGTGAGTGTGAGATATTAGATCTACATTGAAGTCTCCTGCAAGAATAACCCTAGTTTGGGACCACCCCTTTAATAGATGTGTGAGTTGTTTGAAAAAGGTATCCTGTTTTTCATTTGGTGCGTATATATTACAGAACAGGATATCTGTGTCTTGTAGCTGGCCCCTCACTATCAGAAACCTGCCCTCTTTGTCTTCAATTGACTCTTCATGTGTGAAGGGTAAGGAGGAATGTATGAGTATTGAGGTATTGAGACTTCTCTACGTTTGGAGTTTGCTGTAGCATGGTAGTGTTGGTGGAAATCTCTAGTCCAATATTTGGGTATTTGGGATCTCAGAAAGTGTGTCTCCTGAAAAAAAAAACACATTTGCCCTTAAAGTCTTGTATTGTGTGATAGTGGTCCTACATTTTACGTCAGAGTTCAAGCCCCTGATGTTGTGGGAAACCAAATGAATTGTCAGGGAGTCCATATATAGTGATGTGTTTTTTGAGATCATGTTGGCAGTTTTTTTTCTATTTTTAAGGTCATATATATGAGATTCTGGGCGTTGTTCTGCTTCAATTCTGTTAAGTTAGAGTATAGGTTTCAATAAAGTTTGCTGAAGTGTGATCTAAACCCCCCTCCATCTGTGTGACACAATTAGTATACATTTGTGAACATTATGAATCAGTAACCATGTGAACATAACAATTTTACATTGTAAAAAAAAAAAAAACATACAGAACAAACAGCTAGATTACGAGTTTGGCGTTATGAGTGAAAAAGCATTGTTATGGCCCATAACGATGCTTTTTCCCTAACGCCGCTATTACAAGTCTTGTCAGAATAGCTGTACCACACACTTTTTTGGCCGTCACGCAACGTCAGTACCGCACTTTTTGAAAAGTCCTTTTTCAATGGGACTTCCATAGTATTACAAGTTTTGTTGTGAGGCCAAAAAGTGAGCGGTACAGCCTAAAATGACAAGATCCGTACCGCCATCTAAAGTCAGTAGTTATAAGTTTTACGTTACAAAGCTGTAGCATAAAACTCATAACTAAACTGTCACAAAGTACACTAACACCCATAAACTACCTATTAACCCCTAAACCAAGGCCCTCCCACATTGAAAACACTAAAATAAAATTATGAACCCCTAATCTGCCGCTCTGGACATCGCTGCCACTAAAAAAATTTATTACCCCTATTCCGCGGCTTCCTGACATTGTCGCCACTATAATAAACCTATTAACCCCTAAACCGCAGCCCTCTCGCATCGCAAACACTATTTAAATATTATTAACCCCTAATCTGCCTAATTAAAATAAATCTAAATAAAACTTACAATTATTACCTAAATAACCTATTTAAAACTAAATACATACTTACCTGTAAAATAAAATCTAAGCTAGCTACAATATAATTAATAGTTATATTGTAGCTAGCTTAGGTTTTATTTTTATTTTACAGGTAAGTTTGTATTTATTTTAACTAGGTAGACTAGTTAGTAAATAGTTATCAACTATTTACTAACTACCTAGTTAAAATAAATACTAACTTACCTGTAAAATAAAACCTAACCTGCCTTACACTAAAAACTAACATTACAATAAAATAAAATAAATTAAATTAATACAATACATTTATCTTAATTACAAAAAAAATAAACACTAAATTACACAAAATAAAAAACTAAATAATAAAAAAAAAGGATTACTCCTAATCTAATAGCCCTATCAAAATAAAAAAAGCCCCCCCAAAATTAAAAAAAACCCTAGCCTACACTAAACTACCAATGGCCCTTAAAAGGGCCTTTTGTGGGGCATTGCCCCCCCAAAGAAATCAGCTCTTTTACCTGTAAAAAAATACAAACAACCCCCCAACAGTAAAACCCACCTCCCACACAACCAAACCCCCCCAAGTAAAAACCTATCTAAATAAACCTAAGATAACCATTGCCCTGAAAAGGGCATTTGGATGGGCATTGCCCTTAAAAGGGCATTTAGCTCTTTTAGTGCCCAAACCCTAAGCTAAAAATAAAACCCACCCAATAAACCCTTAAAAAAACCTAACACTAACCCCTGACGATCCACTTACAGTTTTCGAAGACCGGACATCCATCCACATCCAGGCTGCAGAAGTCTTCATCCAAGTGGGCAAAAGTCCTCCTCGAAGCCAGCAGAAGTTTTCATCCAAGCGGGCAGAAGTCTTCATCCAGACAGCATCTTCTACCTTCATCCATCTGGCGAGGAGCGGGTCCATCTTCAAGACATCGGGCGCAGAGCTTCCTCTTCTTCTGATAGTCAACGAAGAATGAAGTTTCCCTTTAAGGTACGTCATCCAAGATGGTGTCCCTCACATTCCGATTGGTTGATAGAATTCTATCAGCCAATAGGAATTAAAGGGTAAAAAATCCTATTGGCTGTTGCAATCAGCCAATAGGATTGAGCTTTCTTCCTATTGGCTGATCCAATCATAATAATCTTTAAATAGTGTTTGTGATGCGGGAGGGCGGCAGTTTAGGGGTTAATAACTGTAATATAAGTGGCAGCGATTTTAGGGGCAGCATATTAGGGGTTAATAGTTTTATTTATGTGCTGGCGATGTTAAGGACGGCAGATTAGTGGTTAATAGTTTTATGTAGGTGGCGGCGATGTCGGGGGTGGTAGATTAGGGTTGTTTAGACGTGGGGTTTATGTTAGGGTGTTTAAAGGGTTTAAAGGTAACTTTTTCTTTCCCCATTGATATCAGTGGGGCTGCGTTACAGAGCTTTTGTTTCCGCGATCACAGGTGTTAGGCTTTTTTTTGCCGGCTCTTCCCATTGATGTCTATAGGGAAATAGTGCATGAGCATGTCAAAGCAGCACTTGTATTTGGGTGAGGTATGGAGCTGAGACACCTTTTGAGTAAAATAATAACTATAGTAAATAGTGTCTCCTATATTTTTAGGGGAAATAAATGAAGGTTAGGGAATTTAGGGGTCTAAGTAATATCATCCCCGTTTTCCTATATTTACTAAAGTGATTAGGGGGTCTACGGCAGTAGGGGTATTAGGAGGTGAAATAATAGGTTATATAGTCTCACGTGTGGATGAGTCCAGACAAAAATTGGATTCGGGTTTAAAGCTGGTATGTATATATTCCCTTCTTTACTGATCATGTTTTACTTTGGAATTTGATATTATTGGATTCTTAGTAAAGTATTTCTTAAGTGTAAGTTTTCTGACAAATTGGTTTATGTGTATTAAATGTTCAAACTTATTTAGTTTGGTGGTGGGTGCAAAAGACAATCCCTTAGTTAATACTTTTTCTTCCTCTTTTGTGAAGGGGGTGTCACTTAGATTAAAAATACCAGTGTTAGGGGTGTTAGCTGTATCAATGGTGATTTTAATTGTTTTAAAAAAATCTTCCTCCTCTCCCTCTATTACCACTCTTCTTCTTTTCCCTTTTGGGGGGTCGTTGGCTCTTGTGTGGCCCCCTTCTAAAAAAGTATTAGAACAACTGGGTTCATCTGATATCTGCTCCCTAGGGTTGTATTCATTTGTTTAATCTCTTCCCATATTTCTTTTACTACTCCATTTCTTGCTTCTATAATTATTTTTATCAAATCTAGGGATTCTTTTTCTAAAGTTCCATACCATTCATCTTTTAGTTCTTTATTTAACTCAAAGGTGAAGTCTTTTTTAAGGAATAAGCCTCTAGGGACTAAATTTAAATGTACATATTTTTCCATAAATTTAAGTTCAGTTTTAACTTTAATTTCTTTGGTTAGTAGTTTTTCCAAGCTTTCTATTGTATTTATGTTTTCAATCTTATTATGTACTATTTCTTCATTATTTGAATTAGAGTTTTCTTATCTAGACAATAAATTATCTCTACTCTTAAATATATCCATTGAAAATGTAACAACTAGTATTTCAAGTAACGATAAAGTTCTAGTGATAGTGAAGGATTCAGTCTAGTGATAGGAGAAAAAAGAACTATTTCATTCCAGATATTTCCTCCCTTGCTGGTTACACTCCTCACAACAGGTGTAACAAATATGAAAGATAAATGTGATAGGGTTTGAAGGGGGCACCCAAGGCTATCTGGATTATAAAGTTAATGGGTTTGATTTTTTTTTTTTAATTTAGCAATATGAAAGTATTATCATAGACTCTCAAGTGCATAATATATAAAAAAAAATTAATACTAGATAGCAATTCTTAAATAAAAATATGAATTTATTTTAACATAGAAAACAGTTGTTAAAAAATTCAGCTAAAAAAGTTAGATGACTAATGACACGGATGTCTAATTATTATTTTTTAAAAATCTACTTAGTCCATACAATGTAAATATTTTAAAAATGTTGAAGATGTAACATATATTACATAGAATCAAGTTGGTTTAATAACCTTATTGCTCCGTTTCTTTATTCTGTGCGGAGGTGCAAATAGATAAATAAATATTGCAGAGTGTACAACAAATTTAAGATATAATTGTGGTTTAAAGTTGTGCTGTTAACAGTGCTTTAAAGTGATTAATACAAATGATGTATATATCAGTGATACCTTAAAAAGTTCACTTATTTGTCCGTTAAAAGAGTTCCCATCTGATGTGTGGTAAATAATAATACCGTAAAGTACCTTAAAGTGATCCGTGCTTTTTGGAGTATCTGAAAGTGATCCTTACTGTTTAAAATACCTTTGTTTCCAACAGAAGGGGTGTAGTGAAAATACTTTGGTGCAATATCCAACTGAAAAGTATATTTCAATGTGTCCAATTCAAGACTTATTTGTATCCATCCTGTCTTTAGAAATCTTCCGGGTGCGCGCACTACTTAAATTTCTGTGTCTTCAACTCCTATCGCCTGATAAATATATTGATTTACTCTAGCGGTCCTGGGAGTCACTGATTATCCGGTTGATTTGTAACAAGTCTCCTCTCCTACCGCTTAACTGAAGATAGCGTCCTCCCTCTCATAGAGGGAAACCGGCAACTGATATCACTCAGTAACGGTTCTGGGAGTGAGGAGCTTCTCTGTGTTCTTTTGCTGAGTTGTATATAATCTACGCGTTTTGGCTTCCGTCTTTGCCTTTGTCAAGATGATCTACCACTTAGCTGTCTGTGCTATTTATATATGTTCTTTCTCGTGAAATCTAAGGAAGTTAATGATCAAGTCTCTGGGTGGAGCATTTTCTCTGGGTTTAGCTCTGAGCGCTCTGTTTGCCCTTTCAATTGACCATTCTACTTCTCCACTGTCTCCAGTGATGGCAGTAAAAAGTTGGGCAAGATATGATAGTAGGTATTTCGCATTTATTGTTTCTGGTACTCCTTTCAAGAGAATATTACATCTAATTGTCGATTCTCGAGATATTTGAGTTTGCCTTGAGCCTCTGTTAACTGGAATTGTTAAGAAGAAATAGTCTGAACCATCATAGTTAGCTCATTGACCATTAGGTTTCTGGATTCTTCTAGGGTTTTAACCCTGTTACCCAGCTCTGCTATATCGGTTTGAATATCTACTAAATTGTTCGTTATTGTGGTTTGCATAGTATCGATTTTATTCCACAGCTTCTTAAAATTTAAAACTATTTCTTGTTTGGGTACCAGTTTCTCAAGGTCTGCTATCAGTATTAGTAGTTAGTATCTGAATCTGCTTCTTCATCAGCATCAACTTCTGGCATAAGCTGTGTTTTATCCGTTTTTGTATTTTTTGAAAAATAAATTGACAGATGAAGGTTTTTCCCTCTTTCCGATTTTGTCATCTTCCTTGCAGACATCTTGTTGTGGGGTATTATGGATCTCTTAGGTCAGAAATGTCTTGCCTAGTATATAGAAAAAGTTGGTGTTCCACCACTTATAATAGGGTTGTAGTGTCTGTATAGTATTAGAATATTTCTGCCCAAGTTTATTGATTTATCTGCTGGTACCAGGTCGATTTTGTCACTGAAAGTAGCGTGTGTGTCTTATACCCCTTTTATAACATCTATTGTAATATCTTTTGCTAGTTAGCTGGAATGGTTTCCATTTGTATCATGACATGAACCCCTGTCATTAACCCCTGTCATTCATCCACCTGAGTTCTCAGTTTCTTTATTTATAGCATGTTGCGCTAATAAACTGTCTCGTGTATGGGCTTACTATGGGAAAAGGACTCCTATCATACCTACTTCTGCTCCCATAATGACTGCATGGAAACTCGTTGCATAGTAGATATTTCAGTCTTATATTATTTTTTTTTATTTCCCCTTGCTGGCCACGTGGGTTTATGGTGCCAGGTACTCACAGTTATGGCGCATTAGTGTTCAGGCCGCTACTTATTATATCTTGCCATCCGCTCGCCTATCTCCTGTTGCTGGTCCATTTCTGGCCTCTCTGGCTCTGATATAGCAGATATATCCCGGAACTGAAGCTTGCCTCCCACCGTGCGCGGTATTTTAGGGATCAGGCCTCTGCTACAAGTCTTGAGGCTTGGATAATGAGCGCTGCTCTCCTGCAGCTTTAGTCCAGTCACTGTGATCAGTGCATTAGGTTGCTTCTCAGTGTACGCTGCTGTTGGGACAACTTTTTTAGGCTAGCTCCCCCTCATAAATAGCTACATTGCCTCCAGATAGTGTTTTTCTAAGACGGATCTCCCCCGCTACACATCCATCTTGGTTGCCTATCAGGCTCCGCCCCCTGTATTAACCTTTTAGCAGACCACTGCTAGACTCTTTTGGCTTTATAATCAGTCAAATCTCTAGCATTTTTCTTATTTTAAAGTCACATACTAATTTAGAAAATATAACTACTTCTTCCTGCATATTCTTTATGTCACTTTTGTTTTCAAAGATTTTTAAGCCACTAATTTGTTTTCTCAATCTCCTGATTCATAACGTCTTCTTTGTTGCACTTCTAAAAGAGCCTTTTTCAAAATGCAGAACGGAATTTTAGTTTTCGTAAAATGTATGTTCCTGTACTGGGATTTTTTTGTGTGCATGTGAGGTGTGTAAATGTTCAGGAAAAAAAATGTAACCTCTATTCCTCTATATATAAAGATTGACAACTTAAAACCTGTAAAAGTCCACTAACATTTTACTTGTTTTCTCAACAGTGTTTTTAAAAGGATATAAAAAACTCAAATTATTTATTTCATGATTCAAAACGAGCATGTACATTTTAAACATATTTCCAAATTATTTTTTATTATCTAATTTGTTTGGTTCTGTTGGAATCCTTTGTTGAAATGGATACCTAGGAAGGCTCAGGATCTGCTGATTGGTGGCTGCACATGTATGCCTCATGTTATTGGCTCAACCATGTGCATTGCTGCTTCTTCAAAAAAGGATACCATGGGTCACTTTTAGGTCACTTTGGAAAGATCAAATATCTTTTTTGGGGGCCATATCACTGGTACATTTGTATAAACAGTAGCAAAATTTCCTGAGAAATTTAAAGGGATATTAAACAGTAAATACATGCAGCACATAGTAATATATTCAAATAATTTTATGCCATTGTATTAGTTGTTTAAATATTGTTGATGTAAAAGTAAAAGTTTAGTTTCTATAAACTACTCTCGATTCTATAAAGTAATGGTTGCTTCCATGTTTGAAATAGCTTTCTATTTATCTCTGTCTTCTGCTGAGAAAGATTAGGGATATATATATATATATATATATATATATATATATATATATAAATTCCAGATGAACTCTGCACTCACTCCATAAGGACAACTGCCTGGGGTGCATCCAATGCCACAAAGTGCCAATCTAGAGTCGCAAGAATAAAGAGCACTCACCAGGGCTTAATATCACAAAGCAACCAAAGCGTTTATTTTACAAAGTAACGTTTCAAGGATTTTAACCTCGTCCTCAGATTTTACAATAGTGTACATACCTTCCACCTTTTAAACCCTCCTCCGACTATCATCACCGCAATACCGGAAGTCACCCGGCGTCCTGTCCGCACAACTGCGCATGTACAGAGTGTCGGCATGGCAACCGGCCGCAGCATTATCTAAAAAACACCAAAGTGAATACAAATAGTTACTACATGGATATGTATCATTGCACTTATGTCATTAGATCTTAACATTATTAAAAATGCTTGCTATAAGCATTGATTCTATATCTTGCAATAATTATATACATTAGTACTGCAATCATGGGTGTTCATTTAGCATTCAAAGGCATTATACTTTAAATATACATGAACTAGTTATCACGCTCACTTATAGCACGGCAACAATTATCACTATGTCATATTAGGTTATACAGATCCTAATTGATTATAAATCTAGGGGTCGATCCGATAAAAATCGTCGCCCGCAAAAGCCGGCGACGCCAATATTTGTGCGGGCTTGGTATCCTATATACGGCGTAACCTAGAAGTTACGCGCGTATATTTCTGCCGTCGCCCGTAGTTTTTTGGTCTATAGGCAGGTATACCAAACCAGCGCAGTTTGGTATCCAATATGCAGCTTAAGGACTTACGTGGCGAAAATGGAGAAAACTTACTCCATTTTCACCTCGCCACAAAAAGCAGCCGTAAGAAGCCTTACGCTGACTATTGGAGCCCCGTAACTCCCTAAACTGGCTGCTAAAATAAACCTAACACCTAACGCATGCGCAATGTCTATCTCCCTGTCAACCGCGATCTTCTAAAATAAACCTAACACCTAACGCATGCGCAATGTCTATCTACCTGTCAACCGCGATCCCCCCCCCGAAATCCCTAATAAAGTTATTAACCCCTAAACCGCCGCTCCCGGACCCCGCCGCCATCTACATAAACTAACCCCCTACTATGAGCCCCTAAAACCGCCGCCATCTACCTTATCTATCCCCTAATTAGAACCCCTTACACCGCTGTCATCTACCTTATCTATCCCCTAATCTGACCCCTTACACCGCCGCCACCTATATAAAAATTATTAACCCCTAATCTAATCCCCCTATACCGCCGCCAGCTATATTAATATTATTAACCCCTAATGTAAGCCACTTACACCGCCGCCATCTCTATTAAAATGATTAACCCCTTATTTAATCTACCTACCCCGCCGCCAGCTATATTATCTATATTAACCCTAAGTATATTATAGTTAATATAGGTATTACATTATATATATTAACTATATTAACCCTAATTATATTAGGGTTAATATAGTTAATATAGTTACTATAGTATTTATATTAACTATATTAACTCTATCTAACCCTAACACCCCTAACTAAATTCTTATTAAATAAATCTAATTCATTTATAAACTAAAATATTCCTATTTAAATCTAAATACTTACCTATAAAATAAACCCTAAGATAGCTACAATATATTTAATAATTACATTGTAGCTATGTTAGGGTTAATATTTATTTTACAGGTAAATTGTTAATTATTTTAACTAGGTATAATAGCTATTAAATAGTTATTAACTATTTAATATCTACCTAGTTAAAATAATTACCCAATTACCTGTAAAATAAATCCTAACCTAAGTTACAAATACACCTACACTATCAATAAATTAAATAAACTACAAACATCTATCTAAAAATACAATTAAATTAACTAAACTAAATTACAAAAACAAACAAACACTAAATTACAAAAAATAAAAAAAGATTACAAGATTTTTAAGCTAATTACACCTATTCTAAGCCCCCTAATAAAATAATAAACCCCCAAAATAAAAAAAATTCCCTGCCCTATTCTAAATAAAAAAAAATTAAAAGCTCTTTACCTTACCAGCCCTTAAAAGGGCCTTTTGTGGGGCATGCCCCAAAGAATTCAGCTCTTTTGCATACAAATACAATACCCCCCCCATTACAACCCACCACCCACATACCCCTATTCTAAAACCACCCAAACCCCCCTTAAAAAAGCCTAACACTACCCCCCTGAAGATCTCCCTACCTTGTCTTCACCACACCGGGCCGAACTCCTGATCCGATCCGGGCGATGTCTTCCTCCAAGCGGCAAAGAAGAATTCTTCCTCCGGCGATGTCTTCCTCCAAGCGGCAAAGAAGAATTCTTCCTCCGGCGACGTCTTCCTCCAAGCGGCAGCAAAGTCTTCATTCTTCCGGCGGCATCTTCAATCTTCTTTCTTCGCTCCGCCGCCGCGGAGCATCCATCCCGGCCGACTACTGAACTACGAATGAGGTACCTTTAAATGACGTCATCCAAGATGGCGTCCGCCGAATTCCGATTGGCTGATAGGATTCTATCAGCCAATCGGAATTAAGTTAAAAAAATCTGATTGGCTGATTGAATCAGCCAATCAGATTCAAGTTCAATCCGATTGGCTGATCCAATCAGCCAATCAGATTGAGCTCGCATTCTATTGGCTGTTCCGATCAGCCAATAGAATGCGAGCTCAATCTGATTGGCTGATTGGATCAGCCAATCGGATTGAACTTGAATCTGATTGGCTGATTCAATCAGCCAATCAGATTTTTTTAACTTAATTCCGATTGGCTGATAGAATCCTATCAGCCAATCGGAATTCGGCGGACGCCATCTTGGATGACGTCATTTAAAGGTACCTCATTTGTAGTTCAGTAGTCGGCCGGGATGGATGCTCCGCGGCGGCGGAGCGAAGAAAGAAGATTGAAGATGCCGCCGGAAGAATGAAGACTTTGCTGCCGCTTGGAGGAAGACGTCGCCGGAGGAAGAATTCTTCTTTGCCGCTTGGAGGAAGACATCGCCGGAGGAAGAATTCTTCTTTGCCGCTTGGAGGAAGACATCGCCCGGATCGGATCAGGAGTTCGGCCCGGTGTGGTGAAGACAAGGTAGGGAGATCTTCAGGGGGGTTGTGTTAGGCTTTTTTAAGGGGGGTTTGGGTGGTTTTAGAATAGGGGTATGTGGGTGGTGGGTTGTAATGGGGGGGGGGTATTGTATTTGTATGCAAAAGAGCTGAATTCTTTGGGGCATGCCCCACAAAAGGCCCTTTTAAGGGCTGGTAAGGTAAAGAGCTTTTAAATTTTTTTAATTTAGAATAGGGCAGGGAATTTTTTTTATTTTGGGGGTTTATTATTTTATTAGGGGGCTTAGAATAGGTGTAATTAGCTTAAAAATCTTGTAATCTTTTTTTATTTTTTGTAATTTAGTGTTTGTTTTTTTTTGTAATTTAGTTTAGTTAATTTAATTGTATTTTTAGATAGATGTTTGTAGTTTATTTAATTTATTGATAGTGTAGGTGTATTTGTAACTTAGGTTAGGATTTATTTTACAGGTAATTGGGTAATTATTTTAACTAGGTAGATATTAAATAGTTAATAACTATTTAATAGCTATTATACCTAGTTAAAATAATTAACAATTTACCTGTAAAATAAATATTAACCCTAACATAGCTACAATGTAATTATTAAATATATTGTAGCTATCTTAGGGTTTATTTTATAGGTAAGTATTTAGATTTAAATAGGAATATTTTAGTTTATAAATGAATTAGATTTATTTAATAAGAATTTAGTTAGGGGTGTTAGGGTTAGATAGAGTTAATATAGTTAATATAAATACTATAGTAACTATATTAACTATATTAACCCTAATATAATTAGGGTTAATATAGTTAATATATATAATGTAATACCTATATTAACTATAATATACTTAGGGTTAATATAGATAATATAGCTGGCGGCGGGGTAGGTAGATTAAATAAGGGGTTAATCATTTTAATAGAGATGGCGGCGGTGTAAGTGGCTTACATTAGGGGTTAATAATATTAATACAGCTGGCGGCGGTATAGGGGGATTAGATTAGGGGTTAATAATTTTTATATAGGTGGCGGCGGTGTTAGGGGCTCACTTTAGGGGGTTATAGATATAATATAGCTGGCGGCGGGGTACGGGAGCGACGGTTTAGGGGTTAATAACTTTATTAGGTTGCTGCGGGGTACGGGAGCGGCGGTTTAGGGGTTAATAGCTTTTTATTGTTAGGATAGTGAGGGGGGATAGCTGATAGAAGGTTAGACGTGTCGGGCTTTGTTAGGGAGGCGTGTTAGACTTGTCGGGCTATGTTAGGGAGGCGTGTTAGACAGTGCGGGTGTTTTAGACTTTAGTCAGGTTTTATAGGCGCCGGCAGTTTCTAACGTGCCGCAAGTCACTGGCGACGCCAGAAATTTGTACTTACGCAGATTTCTGGACATCGCTGGTTTGTCAGACTTACGGCATGTTAGCATCTGACGGCGACTTATATAGGATAGCTCGAGTTGCGAGCTGAAACTGCAGGCGACGCCGGTTCCCTCGCTTGCGCCGCAAACTGCGATCTATATCGGATCGCGCCCCTAATGTGTTAGTTTTCTTCTTTTCATCTTCCACATGATAATTTTATAGATTTATAATACTAACCACAACATGGTGCTGTCAATAAGATTAATCTAAACATTATTATATACAAGCTAAAATATTTCACCCCAGAACAATTCTTACTGCTATAAGAAACAGTGCCAATCCAAGTGGGTATTCAGTCCACCTGGCACAAGAGTACCTAAATTAAAAATCCACCTGGATTCTCACTGTAGTAGAAGCCTATTCCTATCCCCACCCCTAACTAGGGGTGGAATGTGATCTATAATCACACATCTCAAATCTGCCACCGCATGGCCAGTCAGTGCAAAATGCTGTGCCACGGTTTGTTCAGACCCCATATTTTTTATGGCTAATCGAATGGCTGCACGATGATTGGCCATATGGGTGCGTAGATCATCTATGGTCTTTCTACTCAGAGCTATGATAAATTGAACTGGTTACAAACAACTAAACCTGGATGTTATAAATGTGCAGGTTGCACTACGTGCAATGGTTTATCTAATGCTAATTTTTTTGTTCATCCAGCTACTAATCACAGATATGCTATCCAACATAGGGTAACCTGCACGACTACACACATTGTGTATTTATTACATTGTCCGTATGGGTTATTCTGTGTCGGAAAGACCATAGATGATCTACGCACCCGTATGGCCAATCATCGTGCAGCCATTCGATTAGCCATAAAAAATATGGGATCTGAACAACCCGTGGCACGGCATTTTGCACTGACTGGCCATGCGGTGGCAGATTTGAGATGTGTGATTATAGATCACATTCCACCCCTAGTTAGGGGTTGTGGATAGGAATAGGCTTCTACTACAGTGCGAATCCAGGTGGATTTTTAATTTAGGTACTCTTGTGCCAGGTGGACTGAATACCCACTTGGATTGGCACTGTTTCTTATAGCAAGAATTTCTAAAGTAAGAATTGTTCTGGGGTAAAAGATTTTAGCTTGTATATAATAATGTTTAGATTAATCATATTGACAGCACCATATTGTGGTTAGTATTATAAATCTATAAAATTATCATGTGGAAGATGAAAACAAGAAAACTAACACATTAGATTTATGATCAATTAGGATCAATTAGAATCTGTATAACCTAATATGACATAGTGATAATTGTTGCCGTGCTATAAGTGAGTGTGATAACTAGTTCATGTATATTTAAAGTATAATGCCTTTGAATGCTTAATGAACACCCATGACTGAAGTACTAATGTAAATAATTATTGCAAGATATAGAATCAATGCTTATAGCACGCATTTTTAATAATGTTAAGAGCTAATGACATAAGTGCAATGATACATATCCATGTAGTAACTATTTGTATTCACTTTGGTGTTTTTTAGATAACGCCATGCTGACGCTCTGTACATGCGCAGTTGTGCGGACAGGATGCCGGGTGACTTCCAGTATTGCGGTGATGATAGTCTGTGGAGGGTTTAAAAGGTGGAAGGTATGTACACTATTGTAAAGTATGAGGACGAGGTTAAAATCCTCAAAACTTTACTTTGTAAAATAAAAGCTTTGGTTGCTTTGTGATATTAAGCCCTGGTGAGTGCTCTTTATTCTTGGGACTCTATATATATATATATATATATATATATAACGAGACAATAAAGTAGAGTTTGTCTAAACAAGGCTGTGTGGAATCACACACAACCTTGCTTGTATTCATTTGGATTTATTGCCTATTTTATACCTGTTCCTACTTATTTGCATGGCGGCATCCATTAGTTTATAGAAAATTAGTTTATAGAAAATCAGATGAATTTTAAAAAGCAACAATTTTCAGAGTTAAATTATAGGAAAAGGGGAAACAATAAATAATGAAAGTATATTAGAAAGTTTTTTTTAACCATTTTATATTACAATCTCAAACTGTTTAATATCCCTTTAGTATTGACAAGCTGTCAGATGCTGCTATTATTTACTTACGCCTAGATTACGAGTTTTGTTGGTAAGGCTGTGCGGTGCTAACACGCAGTTTTCCCTCACCGCTCACCTACAGACATTGCTGGTATTACGGGTTTTTATAAACCCGGCGTTAGCCGCAAAAAAGTGAGCGTAGAGCAAAATTTTGCTCCACATCTCACCTCAATACCAGCACTGCTTATGTTAGCGGTAAGCAGGTAAAACGTGCTCATGCACGATTTCCCCATAGGTATCAATGGGGCAGAGCCGGCTGAAAATAAACCTAACACCTTCAAAAAAGCAGCGTAAAGCTCCTAACGCAGCCCCATTGATGCCTATGGGGAAAAACATTTTATGTCTAAACCTAACACCCTAACATGAACCCTGAGTCTAAACACCCCTAATCTTACACTTTTTAACCCCTAATCTGCTGCCCCCGACATTGCAGACACCTGCATATCATTATTAACCCCTAATCTGCCGCTCCAGACACCGCCACCACCTACATTATAGTTATGAACTCCTAATCTGCTGCCCCCAACATCGCCGAACCCTACATTATATTTATTAACCCCTAAATGTCGCCGCAACCTACCTACACTTATTAACCCTAACCTGCCGCCCACAAGGTCGCCGACACTACTATAATTAAAACTAAATACTTACCTATATAATAAACTCATAGTTACATTGTAGCTAGCTTAGGATTTATTTTTATTTTACAGGCAACTTTGTATTTATTTTAACTAGGTAGAATAGTTATAAACGATTTAATAGCTACCTAGTTAAAATAAATTCAAATTTACCTGTAAAATAAATCCTAACCTAAGTTACAATCACACCTAACACTACACTATAATTAAATTAATTACCTAAATTAAATACAATTAAATACAAATACATTTTTTTATCTAAAGTACGAAACCCCCCCCACTAAATTACAGAAAATAATAAAATAATTACAAGTTTTTTTAAACTAATTACACCTAATCTAATCCCCCTAATAAAATAAAAAAGCCCCCCAAAATAATAAAAAGCCCTACCCTATACTAAATTACAAATAGCCCTTAAAAGGGCCTTTTGCGGGGCATTGCTCCAAAGTAATCAGCTCTATTACCTGTAAAAAAAAGTACAATACCCCCCCAACATTAAAACCCACCACCTAAACACCCAACCCTACTCTAAAACCCACCCAATCCCCCCTTAATAAAACCTAACACTAACCCCTTGAAGATCACCCTACCTTGAGAAGTCTTCACCCAGCCGGGCTGAAGTCCTCAACGAAGCCGGGCGCTGTGGTCCTCCAGACGGGCAGAAGTCTTCATCGAAGCCGGCCAGAAGAGGTCCTCCAGATGGGCAGAAGTCTTCATCCAGGCGGCATCTTCTATCTTCATCTATCCGGCGCGGAGCGGCTCCATCTTCAAGACGTCTGACACGGAGCATCCTCTTCCAACGAAGTCCAAATGAAGAATGAAGGTTCCTTTAAATGACGTCATCCAAGATGGTGTCCCTTCAATTCCGATTGGCTGATAGAATTCCATCAGCCAATCGGAATTAAGGTAGAAAAAATCCTATTGGCTGATCCAATCAGCCAATAGGATTGAGCTCGCATTCTAATGGCTGATCCAATTAGCCAATAGAATGCCAGCTCAATCCTATTGGCTGATTGGATCAGTCAATAGGAATGAACTTCAATCCTATTGGCTGATTGCATCAGCCAATAGGATTTTTTCTACCTTAATTCCGATTGGCTGACTTGAAGATGGAGTCGCTCCGTGCCGGATGGATGAAGATAGAAGATGCCGTCTGGATTAAGACTTCTGCCTGTCTGGAGGACCTCTTCTGGATGGCTTCGATGAAGACTTCGGCTTGTCTGGAGGACCACTTTTCCCGGCTTCATTGAGGACTTCGGCCTGGCTGGGTGAAGACTTCTCAAGGTAGGGTGATCTTCAAGGGGTTAGTGTTGGGTGTGTGGGTGGTGGGTTTTAATGTTGGGGGGGTATTGTACTTTTTTTTACAGGTAATAGAGCTGATTACTTTGGGGCAATGCCCCACAAAAGGCCCTTTTAAGGGCTATTTGTAATTTAGTATAGGGTAGGGCTTTTTATTATTTTGGGGTGCTTTTTTTATTAGGGGGACTAGATTAGGTGTAATTAGTTTAAAAAACATGTAATTATTTTCTTATTTTCTGCAATTTAGTGGTTTTTTTTTTCGTACTTTAGATAATTTTTTATATTGTATTTAATTGTATTTAGTTTAGGTAATTAATTTAATGATTGTGTAGTGTTTGGTGTAATTGTAACTTAGGTTAGGATTTATTTTACAGGTAAATTTGAATTAATTTTAGCTAGGTAGTTATTAAATAGTTAATAACTATTTAATAACTATTCTACCTAGTTAAAATAAATACAAAGTTGCCTGTAAAATAAAAATAAATCCTAAACTAGCTACAATGTAACTATTAGTTATATTGTAGCTATCTTAGGGTTTATTTTACAGGTAAGTATTTAGTTTTAAATAGGAATAATTTAATTAATGTTAGTTATTTTATTTAGATTTATTTAAATTATATTTAAGTTAGGGGGTGTTAGGGTTAGGGTTAGACTTAGGTTTAGGAGTTAATACATTTAATATAGTTGAGGCGACGTTGGGAGCGGCAGATTATGGGTTAATAAATGTAGGTAGGTGTTGATGATGTTAGGGATGGCAGATTAGGAGTTAAAAAAATTTAAGTAGTGTTTGCGATGCGGGAGGGCGGTGGTTTAGGGGTTAATATATTTTTTATAGTGGCAGCAATGTCCGATTCGGCAGATTAGTGGTTGAGTTTTTTTTATTGTTTGCGATGTGAGGGGGGGGGCTCGGTTTAGGGGTTAATAGGTAGTTTATGGGTGTTAGTGTACATTTTAGCACTTTAGTTAAGAGTTTTATGCTACGGCGTTAGCCCATAAAACTCTTAACTACTGACTTTTAAATGCGGTACCAGTCTTGACAGGAGAGGCTGTACCGCTCACTTTTTGGAAGACTCGTAATACCGGCGTTATGCAAGTCCCATTGAAAATATAGGATACGCAATTTATGTAAGTGGATTTGCGGTATTACAGAGTCTGGCCAAAACAGTGACCGGTACACCTGTCATTTCAAGACTCGTAATACCAGCGTTAGGAAAAAAGCAGCATTGGGACCTCTCAACACTGCTTTTTAAGGCTAATGCAAGACTCGTAATCTCGCCGTTAGTGTTTGAATGAGTGAGATTGAAGGGTGTTGTATTGCAATTACATATAATACAGGTGTATGGGATGTTACTCACCAGCATGATGTGCTGTGGTTGCAACCCCTGAGTCACGAGCCCCTGGAAGTCCACGGACTGCTGTGGTACTCAGTGACCTGTGGATCATATCCTGCAAGGTGTTGTACTCCACTGAGAGTGCTGGGCCACTGCCTGTTCCTCTCTGGTGGACTGCTTCCTGCCCCATCTTCTCCTTGACCCGCCTCTTGCATTCATTCCACTTTTTTTTTTTTAAAGTCATTTTTATTAAAATTCACAGGACATAAGAGAGAAAATAACATTTAATGTCCATAAAACAGATAACAAAATGTGATATGTTAATACAGAAACAATAAGTAAATACATAAACCACCGAAAAATAAGTGTAATTCCACCTCTTTTAAGGCCTTCTACAGTCCTCCTCTGCTGGGATACATTGTATGCAGCATCATCTACCGCCAGCCATGTACTCTTTCTTTTCTTGGCACTGCCTTTGACCTTCTCCTGGCTAAATAGGGCACCATAGTTGTCCATGAGGGCCTGGACTAGAGCAACATTTTCATTAAAGGAGAAGTTGGGACATCTCCATCTCTCCTCATCAATGGCCACTTGCCTTCCTCCCTGAGATGTCAGTGGCAGTGTATGTTCCTTTCTATCCTCCCCCTCCTCCCCCCTTCTGTCCCCATGTGCACCCTCTGTCCCTCTCCTTGATGTGCCTGGTCTCTGGGTCTTTTGGGGAATCTCTCCTCCCATCATCCCTTCTGGCTCTCCCTCTCCCCACTCCACTTACTCCCTGTCGGGGGGCCCACTGCTCCTCTTGTCCTCTCCTATAATCTTATCCCTGCCACACCTCTCCCCTCCTCCCTACCTTTCTCTGCCACCCTAACTCTACTCACACACTCCCAGTCACTCCCATGCAAGTTCAGTCACACACAATCACAACCAAGCACTCAGCCTATCACACTGTAATAAATAAATAGAAAATGTGTGAGGTGTAAATAAAAGTGTGGTGTATGTATGCAATTGTCTGCAATATGTGAAAATATGTGTGTGTGCAAATAATCCCCAATCCACCAATGCGACCTAACTAATTCTTTTGATTGCACCTCTCTCTCTACACTCACTAAATCCTCCGCTCTTGCGCCATGTGTTGTAGCTCAAAGAACAATCCAAACACATGCAAAAAAAATGGAGGTTGTGCATGGGTTTAGAGATTTTGAATGGCATATTTCCGTGGCGGTTTATTAATGTCTTTAAATTTCGATTTTAACGTGTGACATTCTCATTAACAAATAACCACTTCACCGCCAATACACACCTATAAGCCCGGGGGAGGTGATCCCTAGCTATCACCAAGACTGAGACAGAGTTATAGGAGAGTCCCCAGGCGCCAACCTAAACGGAGGCTAAGCTGAAAGGAGTCGATAGGTGATTACAGATAAATAATTTAATATAACATCTGATCACAAATTAACAGTAAATCATTAATAACAATGATAAAAGCAATGATAAAAACAAAAATCATGGATCCATGTGAAAATACAATAGAATTGATATAAAGTAACAATAGATTAAGCGAGAACAATAAATATGCAAAAATAGCAGCAGAATCAGACTACTCTTTATTAACAACTTACGCGTGCAAAATACTGGCGTAAGTTACCGGAAATGTGTATTTGCCCACATTTCTGTACCTCGCCATTTTGTCCTACTTACATCAGTATAGCATCTGGCTGCGATGTTTATATGATTCACCCGATGTGCAAGGTGAATTTACTTGCGACATGGGTTTCAGCAGGTGCAATGAAACTTACGCCGCATATGTAATCTTGCCCCTGGTTGGCTGTGCCCCAGCAGCAGTTTAGAGTAAAAAAAACTCTGCAAGTGTGGCAGCATCTAGAGGACTTTTCCAAACAGGATAAAAAGAATATATTTAAAATATAAAAACGCAAATGTGAATATAACAAAGTAGCATTATAAAGCATGTTCCTTTCACTAATTATTTTTACAAAAAAGCAACAATTTAAATAGCATATTAAAAAGGATGAACATAGAATTATTTCTTATTAGGCAATATGGGCAACTTCCTGGGTAACTTTGTGACAACACTTTGTGATCCATCTTACATCCAATCAGAAACTCTACTGGGGAACGTGTAGGATCCTCTAACATGGATATTATTTTGATAATTTACTTTTGACATCAGTTCTATTTATATATATATATTTTCTGAATAAGAGATGGTTAAAATCATAGTTCTTTTTTGTGAAAGATATGCTGGTCATCCAGGGTAAATATTGCATAGGTGTTCTTTGAAATGTTTTTAGTAAATGAATTTCATTAGTAAATGAAATCAAGGATTAGGTGTTGAGTATCTCCAGACATCTATCTTAGATTCCACCATTTGGGAGTTTGCCAGAGCAAATATTGATAGTCTCTCTGACTCTCTCTTATCTTTTGTCTCATAAGGTTAGATCTATTCATGTTTTAAAAATTAATAAGGAATGTACAAAAGCTTACAGATCCCAAACTATGAATAAAAACAAATACATGGAAAGCAAATGTAAAAAATCGAAACATTTTAATATATATATATGGTAAATCAAAGATTGAGTAATTTGTATCAAATATAGTGTCAGCACGAAAATTAAAAAGCCAAGCAAAAATGTCAATTCCAAAAAGAAAAACCTGACAGATTTGTAAACTGCCAAAATGTGTTCATTTTTTTGGACAGCAGGATTAATGGCTGTTGATTAGCCAACTAAAAATAATGACAACAATGTGAATTTGGCCATAAAAAGCTAAAATCAATACTGCAAAAATGCACAAGTAAGATAATGCTAATCAATACAAAAATTTAAAAATTTTATGTAAACATTTGAGATATTTCACATTTACAATGCTGAAAATTAGACAAGGTTACAGCCCAAAGGAACATTCAAGTGTACAAAGGATATACCTGTGCCATTCCAGAAGAGGATATGGTTGTTAGTTCTAAACATTGAGGTTATGTTGCAAGATTATAGTTAGAGTACCTCATGTTTTATAAATTGCTCTTGCTTCAAAGCCCCATAACTCTTTGAATTGGATAATAGATATGAAAAAAAAGGCATATTTTTTGTACGTTATATTATACAATCCTTGCTTCCAATACGGCTGTAAGCAGTGCACAAATACCTTTTCATCCAGTGTATGCTCTGAGTGAAGATTATTAATGATACATTGCAAACACATGTATTTAGTGCAAATTATTCTAATGTTTTTTGAAATGCACTACTTACATGTTCCATGAAAAATTTCCATTAAAACCTTAAATGCACAAGATGTCATGTTGCTGTCATTTGTTTTGACTATTGAATTTGGAAAAATGGCAGTCCCTGACTATAGTAGAAAAATGCCAAAATGGGAGACATTTTATTCCTACTCATTTTATGCATAATTTGCAAGATATGAAAAAATATGTTTATTCTAATTTTCAGTTAGCACGTTTTATTAACTAATATTAATCCTAAATTTTGTGTTTGAAATAGGAAATCATGACTTCTCTGCTGTCATCACCTTTACTAATAATTCTTGTGCCATTTAAATAAAATATTTTTGGGGAATCTCAATAGATTTTTGTAATTTCACAAGACACGTTAGAGCATATAACTTTTATCTAACTTTAAAAAAGTGATCACATGTTCTCTAACTTCTAGAAAATTACATATTCACTATCTAAATATATATAAGACTAAATATTCTATTCACCAGAATGAGTATGTTTATAGCTGACATATTAGATAATAGAATGAAAGGTTGTGCGCCATCAAGCATTCTTAAAGGTTATCAGACAGCAGTTAAATGAAAGGTTGTGTGGCAATCATAGTAGTGCCCAGCATGCATGCCCTGCAGCAAATTGGCATGAAGCAGATTAGTTGGCATTGTATCATTCAGTGAACAATACGAGCATTGATATTTGCACTCTGGTTACAACTTTTTTTCTCTTAAATTCCATATACTTTTAAAGTGTAATATATCAACGTTGGCAAGCAAACATATTCCAAGCCACACACCATTCGGATCCATTCTAGTCTATAGTCTGGTATAATTTTCTTTAATTTTATATCCCACTGCATTCTGGAATGTTAGTTCAGATTACTAGTCTTCGAGCAAACACTGAATAATGGCTTCTCTACTCAAACCGTAAATAAGGAAAGAAAGCGTTTAGTATCTGTTTACTTTTTCATTTGTTGCATATGAGATCTTAAATGAGATAGCACTGGCCCAGTTTCTGCAATATAAAATAAAGTTTTAGTCCACTGAGCCATCAAATCAGATAGCTAGAGAATAGAGCAACTGTTCAATTTGTGGACGTATTAGAGATAAAAAGGTATGTTCAGTTCATAGCAATTGACTGCTGGTTCTCTTTAGGGTGTGACCTAACAAATAGCTTATCCTTTTACTATTAAGTAGTTAAAGGTACAGAAACTGTACAACAGAAAACCAATTGTTGCTATTTGTTCAACAAATTAGTGAAGACCAGCATGTTTAAACATTCGAGTCAGAATATCAGTAATTATACAATATTAACTGCATGTTCTATATTTACTTCAATAAAATCATTATATCAAAAGGAACATTATAATCTAGTTTTCTTTTTCTCCTCTTTTGTATTAAAGAGATTTTAAACCCAAATAATTTATTTTGCTATTCAGACAAAGCATACAGTTTGAAAGAATGTTTGCAATTTACTTCTTTTATTAAATTTGATTCATTTCCATGGTATTCTTTGTTGAAGAGATACCTGGGTAGGTGTTTGGAGCACTACATAGCGGGAAATAGTACTGCCATCTAGTGTTCTTGAAAATATAAAACATTCTTTCAAAACTGCAGCCATATAGTGCTCCAGACATGTGTTTGCTTCTGAACTTAAAGCCCTGCTTTTCAAATAAAGATACCAAAAGTTCGAAGAAAAGTTGATGATAGAAGTAAATTAGAAAGTTGTTTAAAATTGCATGATCTGTCTGAATGTGTCCTTCTCTACCAACAGAGTGGTGAGAGCTGTCCTTATCAACCAATGATGATTTATAGACAGTATACATCTGATACTGTAGTGTTTTAACTAGTGCTGCTGATTGGATCAGCAGTCGTTTTTCGCTCAAGACCCGCAGTGCTCTATGTGTCGCTAGTGATAAAATGACAAGCGCTAACGAATTAGAGCATTTTATTTTGTCAGCATAATGGCCCTTTATTTTTTTTTAGCCAAATTAGATTTTCAATATGTTTAAACCCTTGACCTAATATGACGTATATATACATTATGTGGTACGAAGCCCGTTGTACTGCATCACATATATATACGTTGCAGCTTCAGGAAGCTCCAGCTGTCTGGAAGGGATGCTATACTACAGAAAAATGTGGAATCAGGGTGGGGGGGACTACTTTATTGATTGCAGGGAGGGGTGGTGGTGGTGGGGGGTGCTACACCACAGAAAAAATATGAAAAAATAAATAAATTTAATTTTTTTTAATTTATATCTAAACTGGGTACTGGTAGACAGTTGCCAGTTCCTAAGATGATGGACACCATTAGGAGGGGGAAGTATAGAGAACTGTTTGGGAGGGATCAGGGAGATGGGATGGTTAGTGGGGATACTACACTGCAGACAATTAAATTAATTTATTCAAAATAAAAAGCCCTAAAACCTAATACTGGCAGACTGTCTACCAGTACCTTAGATGGTGGTGAGGAGTATGGGTGGTGGAGGAGATCAGCAGTTTGGGAGGGGTCAGGGAGGTGGGAGTTGTAAGGTGGGAGGATAATCCTTACACTAGAATACTATAACCCTTGCCAGCTAACTACTTAACCCATTTCACTTCCAGTAATTTCATAAGTATGGTGTCCTGAAATTAGTGGCCTTCTAATTAACAAAAAGCAATGGCAAAGCCATGTATGTCTGTTATTTCTGAAAAAAGGGGTCCCCAGAGAACCTTTTACATCCATTTGTGTTATAACTGCACAATCGGCATTTGGTAGTGTAACAGTGGCATGAAATATACCAATATGGGACTAGCCTACTAAAAAAAAAAAGTATAGGTAAATAAAAACAAAAAAGCCCCAAAACTCTATTTCTGTTTAAATGGAGTGATAGCAAAAATGCTAAAAAATTACTTTTGTTTTTGGCAACTTTTTCTCTTAAATTCCTGGTAGTGAAAGGGGTTAAATGTTGTTCTTTTATATGTATAGTATACATTTTTCGACTACAACGTTAAACAATAAATTAATACAATTTAAATTTCAACAATAAGCATCATGAGAATTATATTAGTATTGATCTCACAAACAGCACCAAATTCCTTTGAATTATTTAAGACAGTATTCTCCTAATTTAGACCTAATTTTTTTTGCTAAAAGTCCCAGAATCCAGTTATTAGTTTGAATAATCCACTAAACACAATTATTCAAACGTATACTTATTTCTGTAGTCTTGGGCATAAACATTTTAACTGCCACTGATGTTGAAATTGCATTCTTCGCAGTTATATGAGAAAAACAAATGCCCATTGTGAGCTATTTGCTGTCCTAATCAATCAGTTTATGACATAGCGTACAGATCACATGAAAACATTGATGAGCCACCGTTGTTTTCTTGTAGTGGAGCAGTTGTAATAGCAGCAGTACTGTGAATACACAATCCATTACCATGCACATACAGGGACAGTGTATGACAGTGGAATACTTACCTGCTGTCAATATAAACACAGGTGTGCATACTAAACAGAGCTGGGACCAGGGCCGGGTCTTTAATTGGACAGTAGGACCACAGGACCCGAGCATAACTTGACAAAAGTAGCACAAAGGGAGAGCATATTCTGGATAATAGTGTTTTTAGAGAGAAATAAATTTTATATGATGCCAATTTGCATGTTCTCATGTGCATTATTAATCTTCTGAACTTTAACCTCTGAGACATCTGGGTCTGGTTGGGATTAGACTATAGTGTGCAAAGAGTTGAGGGTGTCATTTTATACTTGGACTCAGGCAACACAATGTCTTGAGCTGGCAATGGCTGGGACAGCTTTGATTCATATGAGTAGTAATTCTATAAGACTATCATTTATCTTTTTGTGAATATTATCCAGATTTTGAGATTGTTCTATCATATATAGACATATCGTTTAGCCAATACAGGCAATTCAAAGAATAATTTGGTCTATGGATTATTTATTATTTGTTTTTTTTATATAACATATAACATTTCCTTGACAAAGGGGCAGAGTCCCCAAAACGCGCATCGGAATCAGCGTGGACGCTGACACCTGTCCTTACCTGTGTGGTCTGAGCCACCCTGCACACTGACAGCTAACGGCTTACAAGACGGAGGTAGCTGGGAGTATCCTGACTGCTGTCCATTGCCACACCGAACATTGCTGACAAGTCTCACAGTAGTACGGACCAATTCAGGTAATATCAACTATCGTTATCTCCCAGGTTGACGGCGAGGAGTCTTACCAGCTACAAACAAGGTACCTTAACTGAACCCCCTGGTTTGGGTTATACATTGAGTATCTGTGAGGCTATATGCTATGTCAGCGTATTTATCGTAAGTGAAACTGCTGCCTACAGTGAACCCCCTGGTTTGGGTTACACACGGAGCACCTGGGTTATCATGTTACACTGATGTACTTACCGTGAGTGAAGAAAAAATATTTTAAAAGTGTGTGAGGTTGGATCTGCAGCCGGAGTTTACCTCGCTCTCAAACAGCTGTTTGCACACCAGAAGTAGGGGTCGCTCATATGGAAGTTGGGGATTTCTGTGTGATAATATAACACGGACTACTAACATCACTAGTAATTTCAAGCTTTCATAAGTATCCTGAGTCTGCTACAGGACATTGCATGCCAAAACTAACCGGACTATATACTAATATACTATTACATATCCGGATTCAATTGTATTGACTATGTGGCATTAACTTTTCTATTTCATTGGATACAATTTATTACAATTTTTTCTTTCAAAGAGCATCATTTCTTTTGCCCTTTTGAAGTGGAATTACTAAAAAAAAAAAACTTTTTTCACAGGTTATGAGACAACTGCTGCTGTCCTTCACTCCCTGGGGACGCCCTGGGGGTGTATCTATGTTATTGTTTTCTTTATTTGTTTTCTTTACTTGTATTTTCTCTTATTTAGGATTGTATGGTGCGGATGTGTAGATTGGTGAATGGGGTTTGTGTGGATCCGTATGAGTGCATCTTTGGTTTTCTCCTACAGTTTTTTACGCAATGTCAGATTGATTATATGACATGATGTGTAACTATTAAAATATTTTGTTGCAAAAAATACTAAGACTCATTGGCTGGGATTATTTAAAATTATATATATTTATGTGTTAATATGTGTATATACACATATAAACACATACATATATATGTATATATTCATATACATATATATTTTCAATTTGCTGCCCATTGCTGCGCGCCTTCCCCCCTCACTGCGCTTAGGTTCTGTGTGACAGAATCAGAACGAGGCTCTCATTTGAGCCTATGGAAGCACGCTCTAGTGCATTCGCATTGTGGCTCACTTCTAATACTACCGCAGAATTGCGTGAGCTGGTATAACGAGTGGAGCGCAAATAACACGCTTGAGAGAGTGCAGTTTTGTGCTCCACTTGTAATCTGACCCATTATTAGCTCTACAGTGCTACAACCTAACAAAGGAGAGAAAGAATTCATACATTTAAATATTAAACAAATATATGTAGTTTAATTACATCTCCCTATAAACTTTATCTGAATTAATACTAACTAGCATTTTTGTTTTAGTGTTAACAAAACTTCTCATAATGGATTTCACAAAGGATTCTATTGTTCTGCGTGTTTATTAAAAATGTGATATGTCATTGTTTTGTCTGGGTGACATTGTGTAATCCTGCTTACTATCGCTAGTTTTATCCTTTTCATATATAGGGCAGTGAAAAGTAATTTGACAGTGGTACTTTCATAAGTATGACGTTTACTGTTATTAAACTCTCATATACCACAGACATCAGCATTATTACAAACTAGAATGGCCTTAATATAACTTTCCTAGCACAGATACCAATTGTAATATTTATCACAGATTTTTTTTTTTTAAATGCCTTCTGGCTTGTCTGCAGAAAAAAAAAAAATCAAATGTGAAAGTAAATTAAAAACACACTGATTTGCAGTCTCCCAAAGCATTCCCGTCATATTAACAGATCACCCCAGAAACCTTAAACAGGATACTACTATACTAACATTACCTAAAACAATTTACCCTGGTTTAATACTATAAATATAGTTTTAACGGAATGTAAAAAAAAACAAAAAAACATTGTATAATAGAAGCAAAGATTATCCTCAGAAAAATATGCAGATACATTTTTAAAATGACATTAGTTGTTTAAATATTGAAAAAAATAAGTGTAAAGTTTTAGTGGTCATAAAGCAAAGGGGTCAGCTAGATTTACTTCTCTGCTGAGGTCAATTAGGGCCAGTTATAAAGGTCTGTGTGAAATATAGAAGTGTTGAATCTGGGGTATGCACTTCAACTTAGAATAGGAATTATTGCATTTACATGAAAAAGGGACGGAATTAACTACTTAGATGCACATGATTAGTCATTCTCGTCATGCACATCTGCACTGCAGTGCAGATGACAAACACATGTTCACCATCCTAGGGGATCCTCCTTCTGATACAGATCCTGGGGACTCCCCACTGCAGATGGTGAAACGAGACTGCAGTCTGTTTCCTCATTGCTTTCTCTGACCTGCAGGCTTGTGGTAATGTCACATGGGGTGGGACTACCTGCTGAAAAAGGAAGAAGGGAGAGGGCTTTGGAAACCCATATCTCAGCCCCTCAAACCAAGTGACCCCCTCATTTTTAAGAGGGTCACATGCCCATGTAAGTTGCAGGTGATCACTGTAAAAATGGCTAATACCTGCAGGAGCATTTAAAATGCTGTTTAACCTGACGGGGAGGAAAGCACTAATGGAGTCCTTATCTCTTAGTTGGCTAGTGGGACCAATGACCCCTCATTTAAAGAGAGGGTCTGCTCTTTCATATAAGGGACCACATGCCCCTTTAAGTTGCAGGTGATTGCCTTAAAATAGTTTTATTTAAAACCTGTTTCATTTTAAATTGAAATAATAAGCAAGTTCTATTTTTTATTATAATTATATTTTCTACTTTATTAATATACTTAATATGTACTGCTGCCCTAGGCATAGGTCTAGTTTGAATTTTATAGATACGTACTTGCATGTATTTTTATATGTAAATACATACTGATATTTCCATAATAACATAAGTGCAACTTTTCCTATACCTGGGACAACAATAAATATTACATATTGGAATTTTTTTTCTACATAGAAACACTTGAATTATTTGCAAGTTTTAAAAGTTTAATGGGAAATAGCAAACGTTTCCTCTTTTACACCTAGCTGAGCAGGGTATAAGTTTATTTCAATGTATCGACAGCCTCCGGGTATAAGTTATTGCTTAACGGCTTCGAATACTTTCTATGGGATGTGAAAATATTGAGGTATAATGCCCCACTGGAAGCATTCGATAAACGAAATTGCTTCCAACAGCATATTTATCGGTTTGTGACCTCATGCAAACCTAATTACGGCTCAATGGAAACGAGCCCAAAGACTGCAGACCACAGATATGCACAGTCTTGTCCTGCTAACACAGGATAGAAAGTAATGATGCAGTCTCATTTTTCTCCAAGTAAGAAAATGTAGAATGCTGATCTTTCATATCCATTTTCCTACTCTGGGAATCCATTTTATTTCCCCCTCTCTGCCTCTGTATGCACTCTTATGTATGTGTGTATATATATATATATATATATATATATATATATATATATATATATATATATATATATATATATATATATATAAATTAATCAAGGGTTAGGGAGAGAAATATAATAATCAGGCACCTATGTTTCCACTTTTAGGTAAATTGCCTGAAGCAATAGTATAAACCTGGATAGCGCTAGCTAGGCCAGGTCCTGGTGCAGACCCCAAAAATTTTATAATAGTTCAAATATATTTATATAAGTAAATATATGTTGCACACAGCAGAGCTATACGAGATGCTGTGTTTAAAGTAGGGGATTGCAGCACTCAGAGATAACTTCTCAAAAATCTAATATGTAGAAAAAAGCTGAAACATAGTATCAAAACAGAGGCTCACACACAGGTGGTCCAATTAACGTGTAACGCATTTATTAATACATGTTTATCCTAAACCTAAATATGCCACTGCAGTGGAAACCTGAATAAATACCTATACTCATTAGTGCAAGGTACAAAATAATGACATTCTCAATGTTGCACAGAATAAATCGATAAAACAAAACATAACATAAGGAATCAAATTGAAGCTGAAACAAAATATCCCAAAATAGCAAAAAGTTCCACAAATATTATGTTGGTTATAATGTAGATATCTTATTGGCAAAGTAGCAACATATGAGCTCATCCACAAACGGTACTGTTATTAAAGAAACAGCTGACAGATTCGAGGTAAAGGCGTCCTCCTAAGTCAGCACATGTGAACCATGAGTGCTTGATAATAACAACAGGCTATTTCCAAAAGACAGCAATAAAGGATAAAGGAAAACGTATACAACCTCTTCCAGGTAAGGATAGGTTCCAGGCAGCAAAGACCGGGTTTCGGTTTCTTTAGGCACAAACTTGAAGCATCCATATGAAGTGAGCCAGGACTTGGCATCCGGCTTCTGTCTCACCCAGATGTCTCGTCCCGTTCCTTAACACCTTCGCTTGTGCAATCTGAACTTTGAGACTTTTACTGGGTAGATCCACTTTCATTCGCCTCTGCCAAACTTTCTTCCAGAAACATAGTGTTATCAATCAACACCAATTGATTGATAACACTATGTTTCTGGAAGAAAGTTTGGCAGAGGCGAATGAAAGTGGATCTACCCAGTAAAAGTCTCAAAGTTCAGATTGCACAAGCAAAGGTGTTAAGGAACGGGACGAGACATCTGGGTGAGACAGAAGCCGGATGCCAAGTCCTGGCTCACTTCATATGGATGCTTCAAGTTTGTGCCTAAAGAAACCGAAACCCGGTCTTTGCTGCCTGGAACCTATCCTTACCTGGAAGAGGTTGTATATGTTTTCCTTTATCCTTTATTGCCGTCTTTTGGAAATAGCCTGTTGTTATTATCAAGCACTCATGGTTCACATGTGCTGACTTAGGAGGACGCCTTTACCTCGAATCTGTCAGCTGTTTCTTTAATAACAGTACCGTTTGTGGATGAGCTCATATGTTGCTACTTTGCCAATAAGATATCTACATTATAACCAACATAATATTTGTGGAACTTTTTGCTATTTTGGGACATTTTGTTTCAGCTTCAATTTGATTCCTTATGTTATGTTTTGTTTTATCGATTTATTCTGTGCAACATTGAGAATGTCATTATTTTGTACCTTGCACTAATGAGTATAGGTATTTATTCAGGTTTCCACTGCAGTGGCATATTTAGGTTTAGGATAAACATGTATTAATAAATGCGTTACACGTTAATTGGACCACCTGTGTGTGAGCCTCTGTTTTGATACTATGTTTCAGCTTTTTTCTACATATTAGATTTTTGAGACGTTATCTCTGAGTGCTGCAATCCCCTACTTTAAACACAGCATCTCGTATAGCTCTGCTGTGTGCAACATATATTTACTTATATAAATATATTTGAACTAATATATATATATATATATATATATATATATATATATATATATCTACAGTATATATACACTTTGGAACAATTTCCAATTTTCAGTCAAATCCCTTAAAAGTTGAAAAATCATTTTTAATCAGTTTTATTGTTATGTTATTTAATGTGTTTTTACTTTTTTTACTGTAAATATTTAACATTCTAATGTTCTTCACTTAGAATAAAGTGTTCTTTGTACTGTTTTTAAAAAAAATTTTTTATATATATATATTTATATACATGTATACATATATCTATACTTATATATTAATGTAGGTATAGATATAGATTTTACAAAAAAATCATATATATATATATATATATATATATATATATATATATATATAAATATATATTTAAAGATTAAAAAAGAACAGTCTCTTCTGTGTGAAGAACATTTGAATGTAAAATATTAATAACTACCTTTGGGTTTAGAGCTGTAGGTCTATCACAGTGTCGGGGTAAGTTTTAGTTTTTTTTTGTTCTGCGCTCTGAATTTAAATCTATGGGAAGAAATGAACGCAGTTGTGATATCCAAAGTCCTAAAATTTGCGTGCATCAGATTTTGTTTTTCATAAAATACGATTTTTGGTAAACAATTTTTTATGCACTTTAACAATACCATGTATTCTTTTAATACCATTCATTTGTTTTGTATGATTTTTAAATTAAGATTTTCATTGCGTACTTTTGTAAAGTATACATCTCCTTCTCATATGAAAATGCAGCACAACATAGAAACATAGAACGTAGATAAGAACCAAAAGGCCTATCAAGTCTACCCATATTACATATTACTGTTCTCTTAGGATAGCCTTATACATGTCAGATGCATTTTTAACTTATTTTACAGTCTATGTATTTACCACCTCTATTGGAAGTTTATTCCATGAATTCACCCCCTTTTCTGTAAAAAATGCTTCCTCACATTTCTCCTGAATCTACTACCTTCTAACCTAAAGGGACATAAAACAGGCTGTGATCTGTGCATATCCTAAAATGGCTAATTAATTAAAAATAGTTTGCATAAAAAATTGTTTAAAAATTGCTGGCAAATATTTTAAAATAATTTTCGAAAATAAGCAAAATGAATTATATAGCTAAGCTGCCTGGAGAAGCCAACTCCAGCCCCTTATCAGTGTTTAGACACAGGCATTGTATTTCAACTAAGTTTACAGCTTCTAGGCATGCTCTAGCAGATACTCCCTATGCATTTTTGCATTCTACCAAAACAACAATAGATAAAGATACAGCCATAGAAGGAAATGTATGGGGGGAGTTAGAGCTTTACAATTCAGAAACTTAAAAGAAAGGGTTAATGGCGAGGCACTGAAGTATAAATTTGCAGGTAAAGTAATTAACCCCTTCGCGACCAAGGATGTGTCAGGAACGTCCTACAAAAAAAAAGTCCTCTGGGGTTTCAAGCGGTGGAAGCGATCATGATCGCTTCCAGCTGCTTTCAAGGTATTGCAGTGATGCCTCGATATTGAGGCATCACTGCAATACTTTTTTACCCACTGATGCAGAGAGGGCCACTCTGTGCCGATGGTGCCGATCGTTGGTGGGTGGGAGCCATTGCAGAGAGGCGGGTGGGCGGCTCATCGCTGGCGGATATATGCCAGAGGGGGGCGGGATCGAGTGCAGGGGCGCCGGGAGCGCTCTCAGGGGCAGGGGTGTGCACGGGGGCGGGAACAGGTGGGACAGCTACACTATGGAACATGTGTTATATTTTTTTTAATTGGGGGTAATCTGAGTGCAGGAAGCCGCTCAAAAAGTATTGCAATGATGCCTCGATGTTGAGGCATCCTGCAATACTGTTCCTGACTGCTGGGCTCCATTTTGATCATTCCCACGGAGCGATGACTTCCGGTTTGACTCCATGTGGAGCCCAGCAGTCAGGCAGAGCATCAGAAGCCTGTTCTGTAAGTGTGCTAAGTGCCTCGGTGGGTCAAGACACTTAGTAAAGTAACAAAATATAAAAGAAAATAATATAAATATATATATTTTATTACAATAGCCCAATATAGCCCCCATATAGCCCCCTCTTCTCTCCCCCATGTGACTTCAAAGATAGCGATGCCCAGTGAATCATGGGGCTTCTGGGGTGTCCCTAGCCTGCCTCATCATAGGGGCAGACGGGGGTCAACCAATCTGAGCTTGCTCTATAATTTAATTTAGAATAATAAAATATCCCATTTGTCTGATCATGTCAATATTAGTAAATATTGACACTGATCTGTGTGGATCTCCCACCCTCTCCTCACTTGCGTTTTTGTTGGAGAGAGATCTGTGTTGAGAGAGAGATTTAGTTATTTATATTAGTTTAAAAATGTTGAGACCCAAAGGTTCTTTTCAGAGCCATTAACCCCTAGCTTGCCAGTGATCACAACAAATCACTGGCTCTTGCACAAAAGCACATTTTTGCTCTGTGCATTTTTGTAAGGGTTTATTTTTTTTAGTATTTTTTTGTGAGACCCAAATGCTCTTTTCAGAGACATTTAGTTAATTTAAATTTAAATCTTGTGTTGATTTTTTTTTTTTAGTAATTAACCCCTAGCTTGCCAGTGATCACTATAAATCACTGGCTCTTGCACAAAAGCACTTTTTTTGCTCTGTGCATTTTTTAGGGGTTCATTTTTTTTAGTATTTTTTTATGAGACCCAAAGGCTCTTTTGAGAGCCATTTAGTTAATTTAAATTTAAAATTTGTGTTGATTTTTTTTAGTAATTAACCCCTATCTTGCCAGTGATCACTATGGGGCATATGTATCAAGCTCCGAATGGAGCTTGATGCCCCGTGTTTCTGGCGCCAGAAACAGCAGTTATGAAGCAGCGGTCACAAAGACCGCTGCTCCATAACCTGTCCACCTGCTCTGAGCAGGCGGACAGACATCGCCGGAAATCAATCCGATCAAGTACGATCGGGTTGATTGACACCCCCCTGCTGGCGGCCTATTGGCCGCGAGTCTGCAGGGGGAGGCGTTGCACCAGCAGCTCTTGTGAGCTGCTGGTGCAATGCTGAATACGACGAGCGTATTGCTCGCCTTATTCAGCGAGGTCTGTCGGACCTGATCCGCACTGTCGGATCAGGTCCGACAGACCTTGATAACTATGGGCCTTTAAATCATTTGCTCTTGCACAAAAACACTTTTTTGCTCTGTGCATCTTTTAGGGGTTATTTTATTTAGCTATTTTTTTGTTAGACCCAAAGACTCTTTTCAGGGCCATTTAGTTAATTTAAATTTAAATTTTGTGTTGTTTTTTTTTCCTTTATTTTTCTTCTCTGTGACAGATAAAAATAAATCATGTCACAGAGAACATATAGTGCTGAGGAGGCATATGCCATCCTTGCGTCAGACACAGATGCCTCTATGATGGACACAGACTCCAATTTTTACCCTGCCATATGCTCAGATACATCATTAGATACAGTCTTAACTGATAGTGATGTATCTGTGGCTGCTACCCCCCCTGCTAGCCCCCCTGTCAAATGGAGTTGTGTTGCTCCAGCTACCATTGCTGCTGAAGGGTGGGTAATGCCTTATCTCCAGAGGCCAGATATCCCACCCTTCACAGCAAATCTTGGCATCAATGTGGATGTGGCAGGATTTAGCCCTCAGCAGTTTATGGAGGTGTTTCTGGGCGATGATGTATTGGGGAACATTGTCGCCCAAACTAATTTATATGCCCATCAGTTCCATGCTCCAAAGCCTGACACTTTTTTGGCAAAGCAGCAATGGGCCCCCATCGATGTGCCAGAATTAAAAAAATTCTGGGCATTGACTATGCTGATGGGCATCATAAAGAAACCCTCCATTTGCTCCTACTGGAGCAGTAGCTCCATTTGCTCTACCCCCATTTTCTCCCAGAGTATGTAGAGGAAGAGGTATGAAATGATTCTACATGTCATGCACTTCAGCAACAACAGCCTGTGCCCCCCTAGGAAGCATCCCCAGTTTGACAGGCTGTATACAATCCGCCATCTGATTACCCAATTTGCTGCTAGGTTTGCAGAGGCTTATACACCTGGAAGGAATATATGTGTGGATAAATCCCTGATGAATTATAAGGGAAGGCTGGGATTCAAGCAGTATATTCCTTCTAAGGTGTATAAGCTCTGTGAGAGCGAGACTGGGTATATTCAGCCCTTTCGGGTGTATGAGGGAAAGGATAGCCACCTTGACCCTCCAGGTCACCCAGAACATATGGGAACCACTAACAAGATTGTCTGAGACCTGATATTACCCCTAATGAACAATGGGTACCAGTACCACTTGTATTTAGATCATTTTTATACAAGTGTCCTTTTGTTCAAGCTACTGTATTGCATTGATACAGTAGCTTGCAGTACAATTAAAAAGAACTGCACAGGTTTCCCAAGACAACTTGCACGCACCCGGCTACAAAGGGGGAATACCTCAGCTCTGCGCCAAGAGGAGCTGTTAGCACTTAAGTACAGAGACAAGAAGGATGTGTACCTTCTTACCACCATCCACAATGAGAGGACTGTGGAGGTCTCTGTACGTGGCAGAGATGAGAGCATAAGGAAACCAGTGTGCATCAAGGCTTATAACCGGCATATGGGTGGGGTTGATCTGACAGATCAGCTGCTGCAGACCTACCTAATTATGCGGAGGGCATCGGCCTGGTACAAAAAGGTTGCAATTTACTTAATGCAGATTGCAACCCACAACGCTTTTTTGTTGTTCAAAAAAGCAAACCCCGGAATGAAACTGACTTTTTTACAGTTTCAGCTCCAGATCATTTCATGGATTTTGTACCAAGATGCACCTGCTCCTCGGGCGGTGATGGGAGAGAGCAGAGTTGAGGCTACTCATTTTATTTTTATAATCCCCCCTACTTCCGCAAAGCAGAAACCTCAAAAAAATGCAGAGTCTGTACCAAGAGGGGGCAGAGAAGGGACACCACCTTTTACTGTCC
Organism: Bombina bombina; assembly: GCF_027579735.1. Classification (NCBI taxonomy): domain Eukaryota; kingdom Metazoa; phylum Chordata; class Amphibia; order Anura; family Bombinatoridae; genus Bombina; species Bombina bombina. Next base: position 927,061,938 of record NC_069504.1, on the reverse strand, counting down.
TAATTGCCCTGGACAGCCTGGACTGGGCATTGGGGACTGCTTTAAGCGGTATCACACACTGGTAATTTTTTATTTTTTTACATTTGTGTTTTCTCTTGTAAGGTGTATCCAGTCCACGGATCATCCATTACTTGTGGGATATTCTCCTTCCCAACAGGAAGCTGCAAGAGGATCACCCACAGCAGAGCTGTCTATATAGCTCCTCCCCTAACTGCCACTACCAGTCATTCTCTTGCAGCTCTCAACACGATAGGAAGTAGCTAGAGAGATGTGGTGAATTTATGTAGTTTATCTTCAATCAAAAGTTTATTATTTTCAAATGGTACCGGAGTTGTACTGTTTTAGCCTCAGGCAGAAAGTTGAAGAAGAGTCTTCCTGTGGTTTTTGATGATCTTAGCAGGTTGTAACTAAGATCCATTGCTGTTCTCACACATAACTGAAGAGATGAGGTAACTTCAGCTGGGGGAATGGCGTGCAGGGTCTCCTGCTATGAGGTATGTACAGTTTAAATTTTTCTAGAGAAATGAATATGCTAGAAAATGCTGTTAATACCGGATTTATGTAAGGTAAGCCTGATTACAGTGATTTAATAATGACTAGTAGCATGCTTGCTGTAAAAGGTAATATTCTTATTACTTTCTCACAATACTGAAAATAAGATAACGTTTGCTGGAAGTGTTTAAACGTTTTTTTCTACATATTGGTGATAAAACTTTATTGGGGCCCAGTTTTTTCCACATGGCTGGCTAGATTTTGCCTAGGGATAGTTTTTTTATGGCCCTCTCACTGTGAGTACAGGTTGGGAGGGCCTAATTTCAGGCATAAATTGTGCAGTAGTTTTTGCAGCTTGAGACTTCCAGCTTCCCTGAAGGAGTCCCCTGAACACTTAGGGCCTCTACAAAGGGTTTTTGTGCCTTCAAAAGTCATTGTATGTGCAGGTAGGGCCACAGCAGAGCTGTGGCAGTTTGTTGTGACTGTTAAAAAACGTTTATATGGTTTTTTGATCTGGTTTTGAAACTAAGGGGTTAATCATCCATTTGCAAGTGGGTGCAATGTTATGTTAGTCTATTATACACACTGTAAAAATTTCGTAAGATTTACTGCTTTTTATCACTATTTTTCAATTTCGAACAAAATTTGTTTCTCTTAAAGGCACAGTACCGTTTTTATTTTTTGCTTGTTTACCTTTATCAAAGTGTTTTCCAAGCTTGCTGGTCTCATTGCTAGTCTGTTTAAACATGTCTGACATAGAGGAAACTCCTTGTTCATTATGTTTAGAAGCCATTGTGGAACCCCCTCTTAGAATGTGTACCAAATGTACTGATTTTACTTTAAGTTATAAAGATCATATTCTGTCTTTAAAAGATTTATCACCAGAGGAAATTGACAAGGGGGAAGTTATGCCGACTAACTCGCCCCACGTGTCAGAAACTTTGACTCCCGCTCAAGTGGCGCCAAGTACATCTAGCGTGGCCATGGTGTTTACTTTACAAGACATGGCGGCAGTTATGGATCATACCCTTACAGCGGTATTGTCCAAACTATCAGGGTTACAAGGAAAGCGAGACAGCTCTGGGACTAGAAAAAATACAGAGCTCTCTGACGCTTTAGTAGCTATGTCTGATATCCCCTCACAAACAATATGCAGAAGCTGAGGCAGGAGAGCTTCTTTCTGTGGGTGATTTTTCTGACTCAGGGAAGATGCTTCAACCTGATTCTGATATGTCTACATTTAAATTTAAGCTTGAACACCTCCGCGTGTTGCTCAGGGAGGTTTTAGCTACTCTGGATGACTGTGACACCATTATAGTGCCAGAGAAATTGTGTAGATTGGATAAATACTATGCAGTGCCTGTTTACACTGATGTTTTTCCAATACCTAAAAGGTTTTCAGAAATTATTTCTAAGGAATGGGATAGACCAGGTGTACCGTTCTCTCCCCCTCCTATTTTTAAGAAAATGTTTCCAATAGATGCCGCTACACGGGACTTATGGCAAACGGTCCCTAAGGTGGAGGGAGCAGTTTCTACCCTAGCTAAGCGTACAACTATTCCCGTCAAGGACAGTTGTGCTTTCCTAGATCCAATGGATAAAAAGTTAGAGGGTTACCTTAAGAAAATGTTTATTCAACAAGGTTTTATTCTCCAGGCTCTTGCATGCATTGCCCCGGGTCACTGCTGCTGCGGCCTTCTGGTTTGAGTCTCTGGTAGAGGCCTTACAGGTAGAAACAGCATTGGATGATATACTTGACAAGCTTAAAGCGCTTAAGCTAGTCAATTCATTTGTTTCTGACGCCGTTGTTCATTTAACCAAATTAACGGCTAAGAACTCAGGTTTTGCTATACAGGCTCGTAGGGCGCTATGGCTTAAATCCTGGTCAGCTGACGTTACTTCAAAGTCTAAGCTTCTCAACATTCCCTTCAAGGGGCAGACCCTATTCGGGCCTGGACTGAAGGAAATCATTTATGATATTACTGGAGGAAAAGGTCATGCCCTTCCTCAGGATATGTCTAATAAATTAAGGACCAAACAAACTAATTTTTGTGCCTTTCAAAACTTTAAGACGAGCGCAGCATCAACTCCCTCTAATGCAAAACAAGAGGGAAATTTTCCCCAGTCCAAGCCAGTCTGGAGACCTACCAGGCCTGGAACAAAGGTTAGCAGGCCAAGAAGCCCCTCTGCTGCCTCTAAGACAGCATGAAAGATCAGCCCCCGATCCGGTAACGGATCTAGTAGGGGGCAGACTTTCTCTCTTCGCCCAGGCTTGGGCAAGAGATGTCCAGCATCCCTGGGCGTTGGAAATTGTGTCCCAGGGATATCTTCTGGACTTCAAAGCTTCTTCCCCAAAAGGAAGATTTCACCTCTCACAATTATCTGCAGACCAGATAAAGAGAGAGGCATTCTTAAATTGTGTTCAAGACCTCCTAGTTATGGGAGTGATCCACCCAGTTCCAAAGGAGGAACAGGGGCAAGGCTTCTATTCAAATCTCTTTGTGGGAACCTTCAGACCAATCTTAGATCTCAAGATCCTAAACAAATTTCTCAGGGTCCCATCTTTCAAGATGGAGACTATTCGAACCATCCTACCTATGATCCAGGAGGGTCAATACATGACTACTGTAGACTTAAAGGATGCTTATCTTCACATTCCGATACACAAAGATCATCATCGGTTTCTCAGGTTCGCCTTCCTAGACAGGCATTACCAGTTTGTGGCTCTTCCCTTTGGGTTAGCTATGGCACCAATAATCTTTACGAAGGTTCTGGGGTCACTTCTGGTGGTCCTAAGGCTGCAGGGCATAGCAGTAGCCCCTTACTTAGACAACATTCTGATACAGGCATCGAATTTCCAAATTGCCAAGTCCCATACAGACATTGTTCTGGCATTCCTGAGGTCTCATGGGTGGAAAGTGAACAAAAAGAAGAGTTCTCTATCCCCTCTCACAAGAGTTTCCTTCCTGGGAACTCTGATAGATTCTGTAGAAATGAGGATTTACCTGACAGAGGACAGGTTGTCAAAACTTCTAAATTCCTGCCGTGTTCTTTATTATACTTCTCGCCCTTCGGTGGCTCAGTGTATGGAAGTAATCAGCTTAATGGTAGCGGCAATGGACATAGTTCCGTTTGCCCGCCTACATCTCAGACCGCTTCAACTCTGCATGCTCAGTCAGTGGAATGGGGATTACACAGATTTGTCCCCTCTACTAAATCTGGATCAAGAGACCAGGGATTCTCTTCTCTGGTGGCTATCTTGGGTCCATCTGTCCAAAGGTATGACCTTCCGCAGGCCAGATTGGACAATAGTAACAACAGATGCCAGCCTTCTGGGCTGGGGTGCAGTCTGGAACTCTCTGAAGGCTCAGGGGTCGTGGACTCAGGAGGAGGCACTCCTTCCAATAAACATTCTGGAACTAAGAGCGATATTCAATGCTCTTCAGGCTTGGCCTCAGCTAGCGGCAGTGAGGTTAATCAGATTTCAGTCGGACAACATCACGACTGTAGCTTACATCAACCATCAAGGGGGAACAAGGAGTTCCCTAGCGATGTTGGAGGTTTCAAAGATAATTCAATGGGCAGAGATTCACTCTTGCCATCTATCAGCTATCCATATCCCAGGAGTAGAGAACTGGGAGGCAGATTTTCTAAGTCGTCAGACTTTTCATCCGGGGGAATGGGAGCTCCATCCGGAGGTGTTTGCACAGTTGATTCAATGTTGGGGCAAACCAGAACTGGATCTCATGGCGTCTCGCCAGAATGCCAAGCTTCCTTGTTACAGATGCAGGTCCAGGGATCCCAAGGCAGCGCTGATAGATGCTCTAGCAGTGCCTTGGTCCTTCAACCTGGCTTATGTGTTTCCACCGTTTCCTCTGCTCCCTCGTCTGATTGCCAAGATCAAACAGGAGAGAGCATCTGTAATTTTGATAGCACCTGCATGGCCACGCAGGACTTGGTATGCAGATCGGGTGGACATGTCATCCTTTCCACCATGGACTCTGCCTCTGAGGCAGGACCTTCTACTTCAGGGTCCTTTCAACCATCCAAATCTAATTTCTCTGCGGCTGACTGCTTGGAGATTGAACGCTTGATTTTATCAAAGCGTGGTTCCTCCGAGTCGGTCATTGATACCTTAATACAGGCGCGAAAGCCTGTCACCAGGAAAATCTATCATAAGATATGGTGTAAATATCTTCATTGGTGTGAATCCAAGGGTTACTCATGGAGTAAGGTCAGGATTCCTAGGATATTATCTTTTCTCCAAGAAGGATTAGAGAAGGGTTTGTCAGCTAGTTCCTTAAAAAGGACAGATTTCTGCTCTGTCTATTCTTTTGCACAAACATCTGGCTGAGGTTCCAGACGTGCAGGCATTTTGTCAGGCTTTAGTCAGAATCAAGCCTGTGTTTAAACCTGTTGCTCCGCCTTGGAGTTTAAATTTAGTTCTTAAGGTTCTTCAAGGGGTTCCGTTTGAACCTTTGCATTCCATAGATATTAAGCTCTTATCCTGGAAGGTTCTGTTTTTAGTAGCTATCTCCTCGTCTCGAAGAGTTTCGGAGTTATCTGCTTTACAATGTGATTCCCCTTATCTAATTTTTCATGCAGATAAGGTAGTGTTACGTACCAAACCTGTTTTTTTACCTAAGGTGGTATCTAATAAAAATATAATTCAGGAGATTGTTGTACCGTCACTGTGTCCTAATCCTTCTTCAAAGAAGGAACGTCTTTTACACAATCTTGACGTGGTTCGTGCTTTAAAGTTTTATTTGCAAGCTACTAAAGATTTTAGTCAAACATCTGCATTTTTTGTTGTCTATTCTGGACAGAGGAGAGGCCAAAAGGCTTCGGCAACCTCTCTTTCTTTTGGCTAAGGAGTATAATACGCTTAGCTTATGGGACTGCTGGCAAGCAGACTCCTGAAAGGATTACAGCTCATTCTACTAGAGCGGTAGCTTCCACATGGGTTTTTAAAATTTGATCATTTTGTTTCTTCTGAGGCTATTTTTGGGAGAAAGGTCTTGCAGGCAGTGGTGCCTTCCGTTTAAGCGCCTGCATTGTCCATCCCTTCATCCGTGTCCTATAGCTTTGGTATTGGTATCCCACAAGTAATGGATGATCCGTGGACTGGATACAACTTACAAGAGAAAACATAATGTTTTTCTTGGGTTGGTTATGTTTACTGTTACTGAGTTTGTTTGTTTTTGCTTTTTACTTTTACTGTGCCAGTTTTAATTTTCACTTTTCTATTTTTTATAAGTTCTAAAATTGGTGCTGTATTTTACCAAAACCCCTGTCAAACCTATGCATGGGGGTGCATGGGTGTACTCAGGGGGTCTTGCAGAAAACAACCTGGAGTGTTTTTTTGCAATAACGTACAACAAGCTCTTCTAAATCATAGTAAAAAGCAACGTGTGTGTAAAAAAAAATTGAAGTTATCACCATACACTTTTTTCAATTTTTTTGGCTAAAACGGTTGCATCAAAGGCATCAAAGCACTCCATATGCAATACCTTAGAGTGTCAACGTTTCAAATATATACACTTTCATGGCAATAAATAAAACTGGAGTATACCATAGACCCCAAACTAAAGATAGGCCTATCAGAAGAAATACTCTCACTTTCAACTCAAATTACAAGTCATACAATTGTAACTGAACCTTACCAATATCCTAGCAAACCTATGTACTCAGGAGGGTTTGCAGAAAACAACCTGGAGTGTTTTCTTGCATAACTTACAACAAGCTCTCCTAAATCATAGTCAAAAAGCAATGTGTGTGTAAAATTGAAAATTGAAAGATTATCACCATACACTTTTTTCAATTTTTTTGGCTAAAACGGTTGCATCAAAGGCATCAAAGCACTCCATATACAATACCTTGGGGTGTCAACTTTTCAAATATATGCACATTCATGGCAAGCACATAAATTGGGGTATGTAAAAAGGCCCCCAAAAAAGACGATAGCCAAAGAAGATATGTTAAATGTGAAAAAAAATCACAAACACATGTTAGACGTTTGGCATTGCACCCCACAAACAAGCCAAAAAACCTATGAATAGATGGCATGACTGTACTCAGGAGATGTTAGTGAACACATATTGGGGTCTTCTTTGGCAGTAACACATAACAGGAACTGAGAATCCATGCCTAAAGTACAATTTGTGTGAAAAAAAATACACAAAAAAATGACTGCCCAATAGTTTGACAAAGACTGGTGGTTGAATTAGTGCATGGGAAGTATTAAAATACCGGCATTTCAAATACCCTAGGGTGTCTTCTTTTAAAAAATATATGGTTTGATGGGGGGCATGTGTGTACTCAGGGCAGGGCCGGATTGGGCCACCGGGATACCAGGAAAAATCCCGGTGGGCCGGCAGAGGCTGGGCTGGTGCATCAGTGAAAGCGGTGTAGTGGAGCGGAGCGTGTGTGGTTATCTCCGCCCATCCGAATCACGCCCCCCTTCCCTGCTGTGCTGGATGCTGCTAGGCTAGTCGCTGTTCCTGACTGTGCTGTCAGTGGTGCAGGGGTCCCTGGTGTAGCTGAGAGGAAGTCGTGCTAGTGTACAGTGCAGGGGTATTACAAGGTGACAGCTGAAGGTAACGCTAGCTCTGTAACCCAGATACCACAGCTACAGGGAGCAGCCACTAACCATAGCCTCCTTTGCAGAGCTCTGGTGGCAGTGTAATTGGAAATTAAGCCACTGACATATTAGGATAGCCTTCAATCACATAGCTCTTGGAGTCCAGAGTTGTGTAAGTTAAGGGTATTCATCTGAACTAGTCCACAAGGATAGAGGGGTGCGGGGCTGAGAATGTTACAGTGCATGATATCAAGTTTTCAAGCTGAGACTTAAATATAATTCACTCCATGATTGTGATATTTGTGCAGAGAGTGTGTTAGTTTTATTAACTCTGAGTTCCTTCAAGGGTTAACTCCCTGTCTGTGATTATCCTGTTGTGATTGGTGTTGTAACTTATTTAGTCGCCACCCCCATGGATAACAGTCTCCCCTGCCTCTTGGCTAGCCTAGTAGCCGCATTGCAGCTTACATCACCGGCCATCACCTCCATACAGATCTGCCCATATTGGGTTAAATAATTAGACCATCTGCAATCTCTGTGTCTGTAAAACAGTCGTAAACTCTGCCTTTGTAACAATCATGATGACGTCACTACCAATGGTATTATCGCGGGTATTTCTGAAGCTCTAACACACACAGTGATTACAGAATTAGTGAATGCCTGCCACCATAGAACGCCGAATATTTTCATCTAAACAAGGTATGTAAAGTGGTAGCAATTATTTCCCCAATATGTATCTTAAAATTAATTGTGTGGGTAAATAGTAGAAGCTATACACATTATATTCATAGTGGATAAGGTACACTGAATAAGGATGATTTTAAAATAGTATATTGATATTGGTGTATGTTTGTATCACTTATCATTTCAAATGTTGGTGTATAGTTTTCAGTGTTGTAAATATGCACATTTATAAATAAATACATTGGTATTTCATGTCGAAACATTGACTTTATGGATGGAGTTTGATCCTATGCTAAATAAAATTCAGGGCCGGACTGGAGGTGGCAGGGCTGGTCTATACAAATTTCCAGGGCCGGTCTGATTTCCCAGTCCAGCCCTGACTCAGGGGGTCTTGCAGAAAACAACCTGGAGTGATTTTTTGCAATAACTTACAACAAGCTCTCCTAAATCATAGTCAAAAAGCAACGTGTGTGTAAAAACGAAAATTTTAAAATTATCACCATACAATTTTTTCAATTTTTTTGGCTAAAACGGTTGCATCAAAGGCATCAAAGCACTCCATATACAATACCTTGGGGTGTCAACTTTTCAAATATATGCACATTCATTGCAAACACATAAATTGGGGTATGTAAAAAGGCCCCCAAAAAGACGATAGCCAAAGAAGATATGTTAAATGTGAAAGAAAATCACAAACACATGTTAGATGTTTGGCATTGCACCCCACAAACAAGCCAACAAACCTATGCATAGGTGGCATCACTGTACTCAGGAGATGTTAGTGAACACATTTTGGGGTCTTCTTTGGCAGTAACACATAACAGGAACTGAGAATCCATGCCTAAACTACAATTTGTGTGAAAAATAACACAAAGAAATGACTGCCCAATAGTTTGACAAAGACTGGTGGTTGAATCAGTGCATGGAAAGTATTAAAATACCAGCATTTCAAATACCCTAGGGTGTCTACTTTTCAAAAATATATGGTTTGATGGGGGTAAATTACATTGGCCGGCTTGAGAAATGTTCCAAATGAACATGGGTGCATGGGATGTGAAAATTCCAAGTTGGAAAACTTTTAGCCCCCTGAGAATGCAACAAACCTATTCATGGGTAGTATCACTGCTCTCAGGAGATGTCCCAAATAGGACATGGGCGCATGATGACAGATGTAAACATTCCAAGTTTGAATTATTTTTTAGGGGGCGCATTCCAGTTTTCTAACTTGGAATGTTCACATCTGTCATCATGAACCCATGTCCTATTTGGGACATTTCTGAAGCCGGCCAATGTAATTTACCCCCATCAAACGATATATTTTTGAAAAGTAGACACCTTAGGGTATTTGAAATGCTGGTATTTTAACACTTTCCATGCACTAATACAACCACCAGTCTTTGTCAAACTTTTGGGTAGTCTTTTTTTGGGTTATTTTCACACAAGTTGTACTTCAGGCATGGATTTTCAGTTCCTGTTATGTGTTACTGACAAAAAACACCTCAATATGTGTTCAACAAAATATTCTGAGTACAGTGATACCACCCATGAATAGGTTTGTTGGGTTCTCAGGGGGCTAAAAGACCTTATTTTTGGGGGGGCGCATTCCAGTTTTCCAACTTGGAATTTTCACATCATTCACTTATGTCCTATTTGAGACATTTCTGAAGCGGCCAATGTAATTTACCCCCATCAAACCATATATTTTTGAAAAGTAGACACATCCATGCCCCCTGAGAACCCAACATATTCATGAGTGGTATCACTGTACTCAGGAGATGTTGTTGAACACATATTGAGGTGTTTTTGTCAGTAACACATAACAGGAGCTGATAATCCATGCCTAAATTACAATGTGTGGGAAAAATAACACAAAAAAATGACTACCCAAAAGTTTGACAAAGACTAGTGGTTGAATTAGTGCATGGAAAGTGTTAAAATACCAGCATTTCAAATATCCTAGGGTGTCTACTTTTTAAAAATATATGGTTTGATGGGGGTAAATTTCATTGACTGGCTTCAGAAATGTCCCAAATAGGACATGAGTGCATGATGACAGATGTGAACATTCCAAGTTGGAAAACTGGAATGCGTCCCCAAAAAATAAGGCCTTTTAGCCCCCTGAGAACCCAACAAACCTATTCATGGTGGAATCACAGTACTCAGAAAATGTTGTTGAACACATATTGAGGTTTTTTTTGTCAGTAACACATAACAGGAACTGAGAATCCATGCCTAAAGTACGTGTGTGAAAAATAACACAAAATAATGACTACCCAAACATTTGACAAAGTCTAGTGGTTGAATTAGTGCATGGAAAGTGTTAAAATACCAGCATTTCGTAGGCGTGCCTAGGCAGCAGCAATGGTCAGTCGCATTCTCTGAGGCTCTGGAAAGAATCCATAGAATTGACTGTTTATTTCCTAAACTTTACAACATCCAACAATATACATGTCATCGTTTGATCTACTAACCAAAGCCGATTAGCAGACTATGAATATTGCTATATCTGGGATCATCTAAACTGGATTTTAGTCAATTAGGCCTAGCACAAGTACCATCAATCCCCCCCCCCACACACACACACGAGGTTGGAGTAAAGTGACATAGTATAGCCATGACTCATAAGGAGGAACTTCACAAAATATTGCACTCCTTTATTATAGATTTTGAGCAAAAAATGTGCCATAACTTTGCTGACCTAATCTCGATGCTACATAGGGGAGAACTAGAAAACCCTTCATTCAATGAAGAAGGACAAGGGTTTAACATACTATCCAGTGCCCACGCATTTGAAACTAAAATGGTGTAATAAACTCCTCCAACAGATCCTCTACAATCTGGAGTCCTTAAAATACTGGAGGGGAGAGTATGCAAATGAAAGGTAAGCTAGCGACAGGTACAGCTTTGATGGACCTTCCCACATCAGTGAGCTAACTAGACCATCCAGATTCCAAAACATTTCCTGTGTACAGCCAGCTGGAGCTTCTGAACCTTCATTCGCATACTATACCTGAGCTGTAGAGGGGATCGTGTCTTCGGCGGCTCTTCAGGGGGATACAGCCGTACATTTGTATATTAATGTAATTTTATTGTGAATTATTTAATTTTTTTTACTTTGTTGTTACTGCTAAAAGTCTCAATAAAAGATTTTTTTTTTTTTTAAATACCAGCATTTTAAATACCCTAGGGTGTCTACTTTTAAAAAATATATGGTTTGATGGGGGTAAATTTCATTGGCCGGCTTCAGAAATGTCCCAAATAGGACATGGGAGCATGGGATGTGAAGATTCCAAGTTGGAAAACTGGAATGCACCCCTAAACATAAAACCTTTTAGCCCCCTGAGAACCCAACAAACATATTCATGGGTGGTATCACTGTACTCAGGAGATGTTGTTGAACACATATAGAGGTGTTTTTGTCAGTAACACATAACAGGAACTGAGAATCCATGCCTAAAGTATGTGTGTGAAAAATAACACAAACAAATGACTACCCAAAAGTTTGACAAAGACTGGTGGTTGAATTAGTGCATGGGAAGTGTTAAAACATCAACATTTCAAATACCCTAGGGTGTCTTCTTTTCAAAAATATATGGTTTGATGGGATAAATTACATTGGCCAGTTTTAGAAATATCCCGAATAGGACATGGGTGCATGATGACAGACATGAAAATTCCAAGTTGGAAAACTGGAATGCGCCCCCTAAAAATAAGGCCTTTTAGCCCCCTGAGAACCCAACAAAGATATTCATCAATGGTAGCACTGTACTCAGGAGATGTTTTTGAACACATATTGAGGTACTGAGATCCATACCTAAAGTACGTGTGTGAAAAATAACACAAAAAATGACAACCCAAATGTTTGACAAATGGTTATATTAGTGCATGGAAAGTGTTAAAATACCAGCATTTCAAATACCCTAGGGTGTTTACTTTTTAAAAATATATGGTTTGATGGGGGTAAATTACATTGGCCGGCTTAAGAAATATCCCAAATAGGACATGGGTGCATGATGACATATGTGAAAATTCCAATTTGGAAAACTGGAATGTGCCCCCTAAAAATAAGACCATGGGTGGTATCACTGTACTCAGGGGATGTTGTTGAACACATATGGAGGTGTTTTTTGTCAGTAACACATAACAGGAACTGAGAATCCATGCCTAAAGTACAATGTGTGTGAAAAATAACACAAAATAATGACTACCCAAAAGTTTGACAAAGACTGGTGGTTGAATTTATGCATGGAAAGTGTTAAATATCAGCATTTCAAATACCCTAGGGTGTTTACTTTTTAAGAATATATGGTTTGATGGGGGTAAATTACATTGGCCGGATTAAGAAATATCCCAAATAGGACATGGGTGCATGATGACATATGTGAAAATTCCAATTTGGAAAACTGGAATGTGCCCCCTAAAAATAAGACCATGGGTGGTATCACTGTACTCAGGGGATGTTGTTGAACACATATGGAGGTGTTTTTTGTCAGTAACACATAACAGGAACTGAGAATCCATGCCTAAAGTACAATGTGTGTGAAAAATAACACAAAATAATGACTACCCAAAAGTTTGACAAAGACTGGTGGTTGAATTTATGCATGGAAAGTGTTAAATATCAGCATTTCAAATACCCTAGGGTGTCTTCTTTTCAAAAATATATGGTTTGATGGGGGTAAATTACATTGGCCAGCTTTAGAAATATCCTAAATAGGACATGGGTGTAATTTACCCACATCAAACCATATATGTTTAAAAAGTAGACACCCTGGGGTATTTGAAAGGCTGGTATTTTATCACTTTCCATGCACTAAATCAACCACTAGTCTTTGTCAAACTTTTGGGTAGTCATTTTTTTGTGTTATTTTTCACACACATTCGCCTAGATTACGAGTTTTGTCGGGGCTAATGCTCCTTTTTTTTTCACCGCTCCCTTAAGCCAACGCTGGTATTACGAGTTTTCTGAATGACTGTGTTAGCCTCAGAAAAGTGAGCGTTGACCCAAATTTAGCTCCACTTCAACCCTCAATACCAGCGTTGCTTACAGTAGCGGTAAGCTGGAAAAATGTGCTTGTGCGCGATTTCCCCATAGGATACAATGGGGCTAAACTGGCTGAAAAAAAAACTAACACCTGCAAAAGAGCAGCGTTCAGCTCCTAACACAGCCCCATTGTTTCCTATGGGGAAACACTTTCTAAGTCTACACCTAACACCCTAACATGAACCCCGAGTCTAAACACCCCTAACCTTACACTTATTAACCCCTAATCTGCTGCCCCCGACATCGCCGCAACCTACTTTATATTATTAACCCCTAATCTGCCTCTCCCGACACCGCCACCACCTACATTATATGTATGAACCCCTAATCTGCTGACCCCAACATCGCCGACACCTATATTATATTTATTAACCCCTAATCTGCCCCCCCAACGTCGTTGCCACCTACCTACACTTATTAACCCCGAATCTGCCGCCCCCAATGTCGCCGCTACTATAATAAAGTTATTAACCCCTAAACCAAAGTCTAACCCTAACCCTAACAACCCCCTAAGTTAAATATAATTTAAATAAAATAAAATAAATTTACTATAATTAAATTAATTATTCCTATTTAAAAATAAATACTTACCTATAAAATAAACCATAAGATAGCTACAATGTAACTAATAGTTACATTGTAGCTATTTTAGGATTTATATTTATTTTACAGGCAACTTTGTATTTAATTTAACTAGGTACAATAGCTATTAAATAGTTAATAACTATTTAATAGCTACCTAGTTAAAATAATTGCAAAATTACCTGTAAAATAAATCTTAACCTAAGTTACAAATACACCTAACACTACACTATCAATAAAATAATTAAATAAATTAACTACAATGATCTAAACTAAAATACAATTAAATTAACTAAACTATATTAAAAAACAAACACTAAATTACAAAAATAAAAAAATATTACACCTAATCTAAGCCCCCTAATAAAATTAAAAAGCCCCCCAAAATAATAAAATTCCCTACCCTATACTAAATTACAAACAAAACAAAAGTAATCAGCTCTTTTACCAGCCTTTAAAAGGGCTTTTTGCGGGGCATTGCCCCAAAGTAATCAGCTCTTTTACCTATAAAATAAAATACAAGACCCCCCCAACATTACAACCCAGCACCCACACACCCCTACTCTAAAACCCACCCGATCCCCCCTTAAAAAACCTAACACTACCCCATTGAAGATCACCCTACCTGGAGCCGGATGGATGAAGATAGAAGATGCCGCTTGGATGATGACTTCTGCTGGATGAAGGACCTATTCTGCCCCGATCGGATGAAGACTTCTGCCGCTCCGGATGTCCACTTCTGGCCCATCGGTGCCCGGCTGGGTGAACACGGCTCCAGGTAGGGTGATCTTCAATGGGGTAGTGTTAGGTTTTTTTAAGGGGGGATCGGGTGGGTTTTAGAGTAGGGGTGTATGGGTGGTGGGTTGTAATGTTGGGGGGGTCTTGTATTTTATTTTACAGGTAAAAGAGCTGATTACTTTGGGGCAATGCCCTGCAAAAAGCCATTTTAAGGGCTGGTAAAAGAGCTGATTACTTTTGTAATTTAGTATAGGGTAGGGAATTTTATTATTTTGGGGGGCTTTTTTATTTTATTAGGGGGCTTAGATTAGGTGTAATTAGATTAAAATTCTTGTAATTTTTTTTAATTTTTTGTAATTTAGTGTTTGTTTGTTTTTGTAATATAGTTTAGTTAATTTAATTGTATTTTAGTTTAGATCATTGTAGTTAATTTATTTAATTATTTTATTGATAGTGTAGTGTTAGGTGTATTTGTAACTTAGGTTAGGATTTATTTTACAGGTTATTTTGTAATTATTTTAAATAGGTAGCTATTAAATAGTTATTAACTATTTAATAGCTATTGTACCTAGTTAAAATAAATACAAAGTTGCCTGTAAAATAAATATAAATCGTAAAATAGCTACAATGTAACTATATAATGTAAATTATATTTAACTTAGGGGGGTGTTAGGGTTAGACTTAGGTTTAGGGGTTAATAACTTTATTATAGTAGCGGCGACGTTGGGGGCGGCAGATTAGGGGTTAATATTTGTTGGTAGGTGGCGACGACGTTGGGGGGCAGATTAGGGGTTAATACAATTTATTATAGTGTTTGCGAGGCGGGGTTGCGGCGGTTTAGGGGTTAATACATTTATTATATTGGCGGCGATGTCTGGTTGGCAGATTAGGGGTTAATAAGTGTAGGTAGGTGGCGGCGATGTTGGGGGCGGCAGATTAGGGGTTAATAAATATAATATAGGTGTCGGCAATGTTAGGGACAGCAGATTAGGGATTCATAGGGATAATGTAGGTGGCGGCGATGTCCGGTCAGCAGATTAGGGGTTAAAATTTTTTATTATAGTGTTTGCAATGTGGGGGGGGCCTCGGTTTAGGGGTTTATAGGTAGTTTATGGGTGTTAGTGTACTTTGTAGCACTGTAGTTAAGAGCTTTATGTTCCGGCGTTAGCCCATAAAACTCTTAACTACTGACTTTTAAATGCGGTAGGAGTCTTGGAGGTAGAGGCTATACCGCTCACTTTCTCCAAGACTTGTAATACCAGCATTAGACAAATCCCATTAAAAAGATAGGATACGCAATTGACGTAAGGGGATTTGTGGTAGCCAAAAGTTGCGGAAGAAAAGTGAGCGGTAGACCCTTTCCTGCCTGACTTGTAATACCAGCGGGCGTTAAAAAGCAGCGATAGGACCCCTTAATGCTGCTTTTTAAGGCTAACGCAGAACTCTTAATCTAGGTGATTGTAATTTAGGCATGAATTATCAGATCCTGTTATGTGTTACCGACAAAAAACACCTCAATATGTGTTCAACAACATCTCCTGAGTACAGTAATACCACCCATGAATAGGTTTGTTGGGTTCTCAGGGGGCATGGATGTGTCTACTTTTCAAAAATATATGGTTTGATGGGGGTAAATTACATTGGCCGCTTCAGAAATGTCTCAAATAGGACATAAGTGAATGATGACAGATGTGAAAATTCCAAGTTGGAAAACTGGAATGCGCCCCCTAAAAATAAGACCTTTTAGCCCCCAGAGAACCCAACACACCTATACATGGGTGGTATCACTGTATGCAGGAGATGTTGCTGAAGACATATTTAGGAGTTATTTGGCAGTAACCCTTAACTTTATCAGTAAATGTATTCTTAAATTGCTATTTTGTAAAAAAATCAGCAATTTTTTTTCAAACTTTGGCATAGATTGGTGGTAAAATGGTTGCATGAAAAGAGCCAAAATACCCCACGTTTAATACCTTAGGCTGTCAGATATCAGTGTTACAATGTAACTATCACTAATTTTGAAAAAAAAAAAATGGTTTGGAAATAGCAAAATACTACTTGTACTTATTGCCCTATAACTTGCAAAAAAAGCAATTAACATGTAAACATTGGGTATATCTAAACTCAGGACAAAATTTAGAAACTATTTAGC
The DNA here is from genome assembly GCF_027579735.1 of Bombina bombina. Classification (NCBI taxonomy): domain Eukaryota; kingdom Metazoa; phylum Chordata; class Amphibia; order Anura; family Bombinatoridae; genus Bombina; species Bombina bombina. The sequence goes on along the minus strand of NC_069504.1, from coordinate 927,045,666 downwards.
ATGGGTGTTTTAAGGTAGTTGTAGATGTGTAACAGATTTTGGGAATCAAAGTTCGAAAAAGTGTGTTTTTTTCCATTTTTTCCATCTTATTTTATAATTATTTTTATAGTAATTTATAAGATATGATGAAAATAATGGTATCTTTAGAAAGTCCATTTAATGGCGAGAAAAACTGTATATAATATGTGTGGGTAAAGTAAATGAGTAAGAGGAAAATTACAGATAAACACAAACACAGCAGAAATGTAAAAATAGCCCTGGTCCCAAACGGTCAACAAATGGAAAAGTGGTCTGGTCACGAAGGTGTTAAAGTACATCCTATAATATAAAAGACCAAGTGTGTTTGTCCGAAGCTGTCATGCGCAGTAGAGACAGCACAAGGACAAATACACCTGGCCTTAGAGTCTACCTGATCTGCTGCGGCACAGTGATGGTGGGCGGAAGTGGGCGTGGCCGGACATGAGCGGGCGTGGCCGTGGTGTGAGCGGACGTGGCCGGGTGTGGCGGGGGTGTGGCCGGGCGGGACTGGGCATGGTTGTACGCGCACGCAAGAGAGAGGAAGGAGATAGAAAGAGAGGGGGAGAGAGCAAAAGAGATGGGAAAGAGCTAAAGAGAGGGTAAGAGAGAGCAAAAGAGAGGGAAAGAGCAAAAAAGGGGGGGAGAGAGCAAAATAGAGGGGAAAGAGCAAAAGACAGGGGAAAGAGCAAAATAGAGGGAAGAGAGAGGGGGAGAGAGAGAGCAAAAGAGAGGGGGAGAGAGAAAATAAGAGGGGGGGAAGAGAGAGAGCAAAAGAGAGGGGGAGAGAGAGAGCAAAAGAAGAGAGGGGGAGAGAGAGGGGGAGAGAGAGCAGTAGAGAGGGGGAGAGAGAGCAAAAGAGGGGGGAGAGGGGAGAGAGATAGAGGGAGGAGAGAGAGCAAAAGAGAGGGATAGAGAGAGAGAGAGCAAAAGAGAGGGGGGAGAGAGACAGAGCAAAAGAGAGGGGGACAGAGTGCAAAAGAGAGGGGGAGAGAGAGAGCACAAAAGAGAGGGGGAGAGAGAGCACAAAAGAGAGGGGGAGAGAGAGCACAAAAGAGAGGGGGGAGAGTGCAAAAGAGAGGGGGGAGAGTGCAAAAGAGAGGGGGAGAGAGCGCAAAAGAGAGGTGGGAGAGAGAGCGCAAAAGAGAGGGGAGAGAGCGCAGAAGACAGGGGGAGAGAGTGCAAAAGAGAGGGGGAGAGAGCGCAAAAGAGAGGGGGAGAGAGAGCACAAAAGAGAGGGGGAGAGAGCGCAAAAGAGAGGGGGGAGAAAGCAAAAGAGAGGGGGAGAGAACAAAAGAGAGGGGAGAGAGAGCAAAAGAGAGGGGATAGAGAGAGAGCAAAAAAGAGGGGGGAGAGTGCAAAAGAGAGGGGGAAGAGAGAGCAAAAGAGAGGTGGAGCGAGAGGGCAAAAGAGAGGGGGAGAGAACACAAGAGAGAGGGGGGAGAGAGAGTGTAAAAGAGAGGGGGGAGAGAGATAGCGCAAAAGAGAGGGGGAGATAGAGAGCGCAAAAGAGAGGGGTGAAAGAGAGCGCAAAAGAGAGGGGGAGAGAGAGAGCGCAAAAGAGAGGGGAGAAAGAGAGCGCAAAAGAGAGGGGAGAGAGAGAGCACAAAAGAGAGGGGAAGAGAGAGCAAAAGAGAGGGGGGAGAGGGAGCAAAAGAGATGGGAAAGTGCAAAAGAGAGGGGAAAGAGAGCAAAAGAGAGGGGAGAGAGAGCAAAAGAGAGGGGGAGAGAGACCAAAAGAGAGGTGGGGGAGAGAGACCAAAAGAGAGGGAGAGAGAGAGCAAAAGAGAGAGGGAGGGAGAGAGAGCAAGGGGTGGGACCGATGTACTGCAAAAAAATGGCCCGTGTGAACCTCTTGTTTTGGTATTTCTGGTTTTGTGGAATATACTTTCTGCTTCCACTTTATTAAGCCCCTTCATATATTTGAATGTTTCTATCATGTCACCTCTTGCCCATCTCTCCACTTAATCATACATATTTAGATCAAAGAGTCTCTTTGTATGTATTATATTTTAGGCCATGTACCATTTTAGTTGCCCTACTTTGGACAGTTTCTTGTTTATTTATATCCTTCTGGGGAAATGCCCGGCTGGAGGACCTCTTCTGCCCGGATCGGATGAAGACTTCTGCCCGGCTGGGTGAAGACGGCTCAAGGTAGGGTGGTCTTCAAGGGGTTAGTGTTAGGTTTTTTTAAGGGGGGATTGGGTGGGTTTTAGAGTAAGGTTGGGTGTGTGGGTGGTGGGTTTTAATGTTGGGGGGGTTGTATTTCTTTTTTTACAGGTAAAAAAGCCGATTACTTTGGGGCAATGCCCCACAAAAAGCCCTTTTAAGGGCTATTTGTAATTTAGTATAGGGTAGGGAATTTTATTATTTTGGGGGGCTTTTTTATTTTATTAGGGGGATTAGATTATGTGTAATTAGTTTAAACTTCTTGTAATTTTTTCTATTTTCTGTAATTTAGTGTTTTTTGTACTATAGTTTATTTTATTTAATTGTATTTAATTTTAGGTAATTGTAGTTAATTAATTTAATTTATTTAATGATAGTGTAGTGTTAGGTGTAATTGTAACTTAGGTTAGAATTTATTTTACAGGTAAATTTGTAGTTATTTTAACTAGGTAGCTATTAAATAGTTATTAACTATTTAATAGCTATTGTACCTAGTTAAAATGAATACAAACTTGCCTGTAAAATAAAAATAAATCCTAAAATAGCTGCAATGTAATTATTAATTATATTGTAGCTATTTTAGGGTTTATTTTATAGGTAAGTATTTAGTTTTAAATAGGAATAATTTAGTTAATAATAGTAATATTATTTAGATTTATTTAGGGTTAGGGTTAGGGTTAGACTTAGGTTTAGAGGTTAATAACTTTATTATAGTGGTGGCGACGTTGGCGGCGGCAGATTAGGGGTTAAAACATTTAATAGGCTATGTGGGCTATGGCGGTTTAGGGGTTTATACGTGAATAGGTTAATTGCGTTGTGGGCTATGGCGGTTTAGGGGTTAATAATTTAGTTATTGCTTGCGGTGTGGGTTTGATGGCGGATATAGGGGTTAATAGTTTAAATAGGCATAGTGCGTTGTGGGGGGTTTTCGGTCTAGGGGTTAATACATTTAATATTAGTAATGAGAGGGGGGATTGCGGATATAGGGGTTTTACGTGGCGGGCTTATTTTTGGGAGGCGTGTTAGACTTTTACGGGAGATTTGTTACTTTCTTTACTTTTCTTAGGCGCCGGCAGTTTTTAAAGTGCCGTAAGTCACTAGCGACTCCAGAAATTTGTATTTACGCTTATTTCTGGACATCGCTAGTTTATCCAACTTAGGCCACTTAGGAAATGACGGCGCCATATATGTAATACCTCGATGTGCAAGGTGAAATTACGGGTGGCGCAGGTTTCCACGCTTGCACCGAAACCTGCACCGAAACCTGCACCGTTGATCGCGCCCTTACCTGTGAAATTAAAAAACTAAGCTTAAATTATAAATTAACCTAACATTACTATATTAAAAACATAAAATAAATGAAAAATAAAAATAAGTTACAAAATTAAAAAATCCTAATACGATAAATTTTTTTAAAAAAAACTAACCAACCTAATCTAATATCCCTATAAAAACAAAAAAGCCACACAAAATAAAAACACCCCCCAATCTATTAATAAACTACCAATAGCCCTTAAAAGGGCCTTTTGTAGAGCATTGTCCTAAGTTAAACAGCTATTTTACATACAAAAATTACAAAGTCACCCATAACAGTAAAACCCCCCACCCAATCAACCTCTCAAATTAAAAAAAAACCTAAGTCTAAATTAAACCTAAGCTACCCATTGCCCCTAAAGGGGCATTTGTATGAGCATTGCCCTTAAAAGGGCAATCAGCTCTTTTGCACCTATTAAAAAATAAAAAAGCCCTAATCTATAAAAAAAAAAAACACCCAACCCCCCCCCCCCCAAAAAAAACTTACACTAACCTCAGAAAATGTACTCACAGTTCTTAAAGTCTGGACATCCATATTCTTCCAGGCGTCGAGAAGTCTTCATCCACCAGGCGGCGACATCTTCATCCATCGCGGGGGCATCTTCTATCTTCATCCTGGTGGCGCGGAGCTGTGGTGGCGTGGAGCTTAACCAGACCGGCGGCAACGACAACATTCAGCGTGTAGCCTCCTCTTCATGCGATCTCCGCCGCACACTGAAGCTTGAATGCAAGGTACCCCTTTTATATTGGGGTACCGTTGCATTCCTATTGGCTGAAAAATTCAAATCAGCCAATAGGATGAGAGCTGCTTAAATTCTATTGACTGTTCAAATCAGCCAATAGGATTTAAGCAACTCTCATCCTATTGGCTGATTTGAATTTTTCAGCCAATAGGAATGCAACAGTACCCGAATATTCAAGGGTTACCTTGCATTCAAGTTTCAGTGTGCAACGGAGATCGTATAAAGAGGAGGCTCTGCGCTGGATGTCGTCGTCGCCGCCTGTGAGGGTGAGGTAGGTGTCTGGAACTCAGTATGCAGGAATGGAAAACCAAAACAAAGAAAGTCTTTCTTGAATAAAATTTTACTAAAGAACTGTAATGCAGAAACAGGTAAATCAAAATAAGTTCAATACTGAACCAGGTAAGTAAGCCCAAGTCTCTCAGAAAGCACAGAACCCAGCGGGTACTGTTGGTGAGGTATGTTGTGAAATGTCCAGGAACAAGAGAGCATATATAATTAAGAAGTCTCTTAACAAGCACAGAACTCTGCGGGTACTATTGGTGAGGAATGTCCAGGAACAAGAGGGCATGTATAAGTAAGCACAAATCTTTCAGCAAGCACCGCAGATGTCTTTGATCTCAGCAGTAGTATAAGCATACACAAGTATCACGGCAGAGGTCTTTGGTCTCAGCAGCAGTATAAGCATACCCAAGTATCACAGCAGAGGTCTTTGGTCACAGCAGTAGTATAAGCATACACAAGTATCTTGGCAGAGGTCTTTGGTCACAGCAGTAGTAAAAGCATACACAAGTATCCCAGCAGAGGTCTTTGGTCTCAGCAGTAGCATAAGCATTCACAAGTATCAAATCAGAGGTCTTTGGTCTCAGCAGTAGTAAAAGCATACCCAAGTATCACAGCAGAGGTCTTTGGTCTCAGCAGTAGCATAAGCATTCACAAGTATTACATCAGAGGTCTTTGGTCTCAGCAGAAGTATAAGCATACCCAAGCATCACAGCAGAGGTCTTTGGTCTCAGCAGTAGTATAAGCATACATAAGTATGACAGCAGAGGTCTTTGGTCTCAGCAGAAGTATAAGCATACCCACGTATCACAGCAGAGGTCTTTGGTCTCAGTGGGCAGGATAAGCATACACCAGTATCTCAGCAGAGGTCATTGGTATCAGCAGTGGGATAAGCATACCCAAGTATCATAGTAAAGGTTTTTTGTCTCAGCAGAAAGGCAGGCATACACAAGTATCAGCAGAGGAGCAGGAACCAGGAAAGAGGCCCTTCCAAGGCAATAACTCAGTACAGAGTGAGGTACTGAGTAGCCTTTTATAGGAACTCCCACACCTGCGCCCTCCAGGTGGGAATTCCTGAAATTAGTGCCTGGCCCTATAAATCTAGAGAGTTGCAGCCGCAGATGCTGGAAGACTGGTCTCTGCGTCTCTCCATGTAGGACGCCGAGACGGATTGCTGGGGGCCCTGCTATCACAGCAACAGTGGCTAGGAGAGCAGGTAAGCTAGTGACCCTGTATTCGCCGCAACGGCGGCTAGGAACCTAACACCGCTGATCCTGGTAAGCTCCGTGCCACACCTCCTGGATGAAGACTTCTCGCCGCCTGAATGAACATAGATGCCCGAACTTCAGAAACTGTGAGTACATTTTCTGGGGTTATTGTTAGGTTTTTTCGGGGTGTTTTTTTTTTTAGATTAGGGCTTTTTATTTTTAATGGGCGCAAAAGAGCTGATTGCCCTTTTAAGGGCAATGACCATGCAAATGCCCCTTTAGGGGCAATCGGTAGCTTATTTTTTTTTTAGATGTAGGGTTTTTTATTTTGGGGGTTGGGTGGATGGGGGGTTTTACTGTTAGGAAGTACTTTGTCATTTTTTTATGTAAAAGAGCGGAATGCTTCAGGACAATGCCCTACAAAAGGTCCTTTTAAGGGCTATTGGTAGTTTATTGATAGATTAGGAGGTGTTTTTATTTTGAGGTAGCTTTTTTGATTTTATAGGGGTATTACATTAGGTTTAATTTTTATTATTTTGGAAAATTTTGTGTTTTTATTGCAATCTTAATGTTTTTTTATTTTTCGTAATGTTAGTGTTAGATTCTTTAAAATTTTTGTATTTTTTTTTAATGTTAGCTTTTTATTATTTTTTTTGTAGTGATAGGATTTTTTTATTAATCTTATATTTTTTTTATTTCACAGGTAAGTTTTTATTTATTTTAAGGTAGTTATATTGTAAGTTAAATTTAAAGTTAGGGGGGGTGTTAGGTTTAGGGGTTACTAGTTTCATTGTGTGTGTTGCGATGTGGGGGGCCAGCGGTTTTGGAGTTAATAGGTTTATTTAGCATTGGCGATGGGGAGCGGCAGTTTAGGGGTTAATAGGTTTATTTAGTGTTGGGCGGATTAGGCGTTAATAAGTTTAATAAAGTATTTGCGATGCAGAGGGATGGCGGTTTAGGGGTTAATAGCTTTTTTATAGTAGTAGCGATGTGGGGGGCTGGCAGTTTAGGGGTTAATAGGTTTCTTATAGTATTTGAGATGTGGGAGGATGGCGGTTTAGCGGTTAATAGTGTAGTTTATGGATGTTAGTGTACTTTGTAACATTTTTGTTATAAGTTTTGTGAAACATTTTTGTTTTGCAAAATCCATAACTACTGGTCTCAGATTGCGGAATGGATCGTGACGGTATAAGCTTTAACGCTAGCGTTATAGCCAGATCACACAACCTGTAATTCGGGAGACCTCAAAATTCCACACTCATAAGTAATTTTTTTAATGTGGAATGGAGAGTTGTGTAAATACGGGAGACCTGCATATTCCACGCGCAATGACCCATTTTTCAGCTGTATACCCGTACTGCAACACTTGTAATCTTGGTGTTTGTTTGTAATAAACTTTATAGTTAATACAAAGAATCATTTTACACAGACAAAAAGTATTCAGCCCACCTAGTTTGACTTATCACTACCAAATAGTGTGCATGCATGGTCTCATATTCCATATGGCTCATTAGTACAAGTAGCTAAGTCACCACCTTACAGGCTATACAATTGTAATAGCATTACCACATTACTGGCTGTCATATCTGTGTTATTCTCTTAGCAATTATGTCATCACAGTGAGGAGATCAGTTCTCTAAAAGTTAGAAAAAACTAAATATATTTCCAAAACATAGTAACACTTACTCAGTGCTAATACCATCTTATAAAAAGTGTATGAGAGGCAACAGATGTTAAATAATTTAGCAACAAATATCCAGGGAATTACAGACTTTGTCATCTAAACCACTGACAAATCCTGTGGCAAGAGAGAGTTTTTAACATGATGAAGTACATTAACAAAGAACAGATACAGATGACTTGCAATGTGCACATATTACATGGAATGTTAATGTCTCACTGTCACCAGCCTAACTCTGAAATATCTCTTTATAAAAGATGTTGGCTGTATTTAGGTCCTCAGTGACTATTTTTATACATTCAAAGATAAAAAGAAAATCATATGACAAACAGTTACCTGAATTGACATGGTTTATTAATTGGGTACTAGTTATAGCTTAATAATTAATAATCCCTTGTGATATGCAAATAAATTGTGAATAATATATTTAAAGAGACATTCCATCCACATATACAATGCATATCAGTGCATATGAATTTTGAATAGAAGCATTTTTGCTTCTAGTAAAAACTATTACTGTTTTTAGTGAGAGCTTTTAAATTGCATGTGCATGTGACACATATCTTAATATGCCTCTAGCATTTTAAATAGTCTGGCCAGAGTGACAGTGACTTTTATCATGTAAACAGATTAATCTCTAAAGCAATACAAGGTACCACCCAGCACTCTGATCAGACACATAGGGCAAGATTACATATGTGGGAACGGCCAAAAAAAAACGGCGTTTTAATTTTTAGTCGAATCGAGCAATCCCATATACGGCGCAGCATACAAGTTACGAGCATATATTTTACATCGCAGATGACCGCCGCCGCCTCTGACGACCACTCCATGCCTCCGGCAATAAGAAAGGAGATAGGACCGTGGTGCATGAAGATAAAGCCACCTGGATGAAGACCTTTCATCACCGGGAAGAAGATGGATATCCGGACTTCAACAATGGTGAGTACCGATTTTGGGGTTAGTGTAAGTTTTTTGTTTTTTTTGGGTGGTGTTTTTTTTTTAGATTAAGACTTTTTTATCGTTATGGGCTGTAAAAGAGCTAAATCCCAATGCCAAAACAAATGCCCATTCAGGGGCAATGGGTAAATTTGGTTTTTTTTTTAATTTAGTTTTTTTTTTTTTTAATTTTGGGAGGTTGGGTGGGTAGGGGTTGTAATTTTAGGGATACTTTGTTGGTTTTTTTGGGGCAAAATAGCTGTTATCTTTAGGACAATGCCCTACAAAAGGCTATTGGTAGTTTATTGCTAGATTAGGGTTTTTTATTTTGGGGTGGCTTTTTGTTTTTAAGGAGATATTAGATTAGGATTACCTTTTTTATTTTGGATAATTTTGTTTGTTATTTTCTGTAATGTTATTTATTTTTATTTTTTTATCTTAGCTTTTTTGTAATGTTAAGGTTTTCTTTTAGGTAATGTTAGATTTTTTATTTTATGTAATGTTTTTTTTTTATTTTGGGTAAAAAAAAATTTTTTTAAAAGTAATTTATGTTTTTTATTTTTTTTTAGTTAGTATTTTGTTATTTTATGAAAGTGTTTTTTTAATTGTTGTTAATTTAGAATTGTTAAGGGGGCTTAGTTATTAGGTTAATACTTTGTGTTGTGGGAGGTTGGCGGTTTAGGTGTTAATAGTTTAATTAGGTTGTTTGCATTGTTGGGGGAATGACAGTTTAGGTGTTAATAGGTTAATTAGGACTTTGTGTTGTTGGGGGTTGGCGGATTAGGGGTTAATAGTTTTATTAGGTAGTTTGTGATGTGGGGGGGTTGGCGGATTAGGGGTTAATACTTTTATTACTTTTTGCGATGTGGGGGGATGCCGGTTTAGAGGTTAATAGGTTTATATAATAGTTTGCGTTGTTGGGGGATGGCAGTTTAGAGGTTAATAGGTTAATTAGGTAGTTTGCGATGTGGGGGGATGGCGGATTAGGGTTTTTGACGTGTTGGTTTAATTTTACGGTTTAGATTTTGACGTGCAATTTCAACTTTTTATTTTTAAAACATACTTGCTGCAACATGATATACTGGCGTATGTTACTGGCGATGCCAGAAATGTGTAATTGCACACATTTTGAATCTTGACAATTTGTTTAACTTACTGCAGCATAGCATCTATTTGATTTACCCAATGTGCAAGGTGAAATTACGGGCGATGTGGGTTTCAGCAGTTGTACTTAAACTTATGCCACATATGTAATCTCGCCCACAGTTTAAATACTGGTGCATGGGGTACATATTTTTATATATATAATCCCAACAATCAGCTGCAAACCAGGATTTTCATCAAAATAAAGTCGAATTATATTGACGTTTCGGAAATATAAACATTCCCTTCTTCAGAACAAAAAACAAGTGTCAAATACAGTGCTTGTATAGAAAATAAACAATTACCTCATTCAAACATTTCCAGTGATAAAAAGGATGCCTTCCCAACCTGGAACAGCTGCCAAAGAAAAGACGGGCATATTAGACCCTCCTTCGCAGCCATGGGCGCTGCTTTCCTAAACTGCCCCCAATAAAATCGAGAGAGTGCATCAGCGATCACGTTCTGCACCCCTGGGATGTGTTTGGCAGTGAAACTGATGTTGAGCTCCAGGCAGCGCAACACCAGATGCCTCAAGTAGCACACCACCCCTGGTGAGGATGCGGACAGTTTTTTAATGGCGTACACCACACTCAAATTGTCCGTCCAGAATACTACTGATCTATTTGCTAGCTGCCTACACCAAATCTCTACCGCCACTACAATGGGGAACAACTCCAGCAAAGTCAAGTTTTTGACCCAGCCTGCCTCAATCCAATCATGGGGCCATGGCGCCACACTCCCCATTAAGGTATGCCCCATACCTGAAACTGCCGGCTGCATCGGTAAACAGGTGCAATACCCGATTGGATACTGTAGGGTGTCTCCAATGACAAACCCCATTAAAGTGTGACAAAAATCTTGCCCACACCCCCAGATCCTCCTTTACCTTGGACGTGATTCTGACCCATTTTGCAAGCCCAGCGGGTCCCTTCAGTTGCCCTTCCAAACACCGGTTAAAGACCCTGCCCATTGGAATGGCCCTGCCCACAAAATTCAGCAGGCCGTGTAGGGACTGAACCTCCTTACGAGGCACTCTGTCCTGCCCCTGCACCTTCTGCTCCATGTGCAGCATGCACTCCACCTTGTCATCTGGTAGCCGGCATAGCGACCGAACAGTGTCAATCTCTATTCCCAAAAACGTCAGGCACGTGCACGGGCCTTCCATCTTATCTGCTGCGAGAGGGACCCCTTCATTACCTCCATTAGCTGTGCACATTCCGTGCAATCTGCTCTCCCTACCAACAGAAAATCATCAAGGTAGTGGGCCACCGACCCACCCCCTGATGCCTTCTGAACCACCCAGTGAAGGAATGAGCTGAAACATTCAAAAAGGGAACAGGACAGTGAACACCCCATTGGTAGACACCTGTCCACATAAAATGCTCCCTCAAATTTCATCCCCATCAGCCTAAAGGCGGACCGGTGCAACGGCAGCAACCTAAAAGCTGACTCAATGTCCAGCTTTGCCATCAACGCTCCGGGGCCTGACACCCGTACTAACTCTAGTGCCTCGTCAAAAGATTGATAATGCACCAAGCTTAGCTCAGGGTCAATCGCGTCATTCACCGAACCCCCTTTTGGGAATGACAGGTGATGTATCAACCTGAACTTCCCCACCTCCTTTTTAGGAACGACTCCTAATGGGGAGACCACGAGATCCGCTATTGGCATAGCCGCGAATGAGCCAGATACCCTACCCAACGCAATCTCCTTTGCCAATTTTTCCCGGACCACCTGCGAGAATTCGTACGCCGTTTTTAAATTTCGATGAACCTCTGACCCCACTACTTTGCTCAGCACTGGAATCTTGAATCCTTCCCCCAACCCATTCCAGAGCAGCTCCGCTGCCTCCTGATCTGGGTAGTGAGTCAACCATGACATCATGGCTGACAACTTAAGCAGTGTTGGGGCCCTTGACTCCAGTTTCCGGCTTGGGAGCCGGTCTGGCCTGTCCTTGCTCCTTCCTTTTCCCACACTCTGATGCCGGGTATGGTCCGCTACAGTACTTGCACACGTGATGAAAGGAACAACTGTTCCCCCGTCACACAATTTGTCCTGGAATTTCCAGCACTCCCTGCCCCGTCTACTCGGCCTCTGGCCCTGACGCCCTGCCACCTGACGCGCGGGACCCGGGGAGAGGGAGGCCCCTTCTAAGCCCAATTTGGACCACAGGTGCATGTCCTGTGTCCCAAAGTGCAGCAGTGGATTACCCACCATTTTCCTTCAGAAGGCCATGTCATACTCCCGCCATGCGCCTTCCTTAAACCTAGAATGGATATCCTCAATGGTATCCTGGTATTTGAAAAGGTTGTGGCCCTGCAAGTTACCTGGGCTGCTCCGGTCGCATGGGCCATGCTGCTCCCTGTGACTCCTCCCCTCAAGATGGCGGCCGCGATCCTCACTGGAAGAGCGTGAGGACGAAGTATTGCGGGAGCCGCCATCAGAGGGGGGAGGTCCTGCTGCGCACTCTGCTGGAGTACCGGAGCCCACCGCCACCACATCAGGCCCCCCGGCTGCCGCCACAACAGTTCCGCCCTGCACCTGGCCGGATGGGGCCATAACGGATGCCAAAGATTGTGCAAGGGCCAGAACCGCCGCCATGGCAGCCGGTGGGAGGGCGGGTAACGGCTCCGGGGTAGAGCCCACTACATGCAAAGGCCCCACAACCTGTAAAGGCCCCACCAAATTTGCAGGCACTCGAAGTAGGCCTCACTTCAGACGTAGGCCTCAGCTCCCCACTAGGCCCCGCTTGATTCCCCTGCCCACTGCTCACTTCCCCATCGCCCCCAAAGGCTTCCTGTCTAACCCTGGGGGTAGTTAGCACTGGGGACAGACATGTGACAGGTGTATTATGCATCCGACTTGGGCCTGGGCCTACCCCCTCACTCAAACTAATTTGGGCCTGTTGCTCGGGGCCAGCCCCACCACCCCCATCTTTCCTTGCCCCCTTTCCTTTATTAAATCTCCTGCTGGGTGGGGTTTTTTGGGGTGTAGGGGGTACCGCATCATCAGATAAATTCTCCTCTCTCTGTGTTGCAGGTCCTTTCTTCCTGGCTGCAACCTCCACCACCTCCCAAAATCTTTTTGGAGGCAACAACTTCATTCTAGCTCTCTCCATCTTCCAGGCTCTGTCCAGGGTCACAAGAAACTTTCTCCTTGAAGTCTGGAACAGAAAGAGACCGGATACACTGCTGCAGGACCCTATAAAAGTAAGCACAAACACCGCCTCCCTACCTGCAGCATTGTAACAAAACACACTTTAGCATTCTCCAGACTTCAAGTTGGTAATCCCTTAATGTTGTTACAGGCCCACTAGAGGGCCCTCCACTCTCATTTGCATGTAACATCGCATAACTCTCCGGTTTTCAAAAGTAACAAAAACTTGGATATTTAGATAACATTTTGTGGTTATCCCCTTTCTCAGACCATTCAATTGTCTCAGGAAGGGGTTAACCCCCGAAACGTTACCTTAATAAACAAGATTTTGTGATTTTTAAAAAAAACGTGCCTGTCTTTGAAGTGTATATGGAATCTGCAGTGCACCCTGGACGCTGAAATTGGGTTGAGTGAGTGCTGGTTCTTGGATTGAACTCTCTCTCTCTCTCTCTCTATATATATATATATATATATATATATATAGTCTGGAACAGAAAGAGGCCGGATACACTGCTGCAGGACCCTATAAAGGTAAGCACAAACACCGCCTCCCCACCTGCAGCATTGTAACAAAACACACTTTAGCATTCTCCAGACTTCAAGTTGGTAATCCCTTAATGTTGTTACAGGCCCACTAGAGGGCCCTCCACTCTCATTAGCATGTAACATCGCATAACCCGGAAGATATATATATATATATATATATATATATATATATATACTTCAAAGACAGGCGGATACTCTCCGGTTTTCAAAAGTAACAAAAACTCTGATATTTAGATAACATTTTGTGGTTAACCCCTTTCTCAGACCATTCAATTGTCTCAGGAAGGGGTTAACCCCCGAAACGTTACCTTAATAAACAAGATTTTGTGATTTTTTAAAAAAACTTGCCTGCCTGTCTTTGAAGTGTATATGGAATCTGCAGTGCACCCTGGACGTTGAAATTGGGTTGAGCGAGTGCTGGTTCTTGGATTGAACTCTCTCTCTCTCTCTCTCTCTCTCTCTCTCTCTCTCTATATATATATATATATATATATATATATATATATATATATATATTTATATTTATATTTATTTATATATATATATGGATATACAGTATATATAATTTATATGTGTGTGTATGTATTATAAAAGTTCTCTCTAAAATCTGTTTTAGTGTTATTAGAAGCATTTTGCAACAGTGCTTCAATTTAAAACTGAAATGCGCTAATATGCATTCCAGTTTGGTCTGCAATGTCCCATTTAGGGAGAATGAGAATTGCTTCAAAGGGACACTCAAATAATTTACCAACTATAATCTATAAGAAGACATTTTAAAATGTAGTACAGATTTTTTTTGGGAAAAAATGATGTCCCTTTATTGTACCTTTTCCTGCCGCGTTGTGTAGCTATGTTAAAGATGATAAGGCTGTCAGACTCATTTTTGTTTATTTTTTTCCACTTTAACTGTTTTCATTTCTCTTGAACTGTTTTATAGAGAGATATTTGTTTTTGATGTTTTTGTACTATAAGGTATTGCATGTGTTTTTGTGAAGCAGTATCCTTCACTGAGGAACTCATTCTATGCCCCCACAGGTGAACGCTTACAAAATACATGCTTCTGTATTTATTACAATGGATAGTGACTCATACTTCATGAAGGGACAAAGCTTTATGAATTCCACAATTTTTTACTTTAAATGTTGTTACAATATATTCGTTTAGCAAACAGGATTTATTGAAACTAAGGTTTTTATTGAATCTAGTTTTTAGACATTTGTATAGTACAAAATACACTTATTTAGTTGTTAGGTTACTTTGGATGCCGATAATCCAATTGAAGCTATCCTGTAATAAGGGAAATGTAGATTAAAGGGATACTAAACCCAAATTTTTTCTTTCATGATTCAGATAGAGCATGCAATTTTAATCAACTTTCTAATTTACTCCTATTATAAATTTTTCTTTGTTCTCTTGCTATCTTTATATACAAAGCAGGAATGTGAAGCATATGAGCCGGCCCATTTTTGGTTGAGAACCTGGGTTATGCTTGCTTATTGGTGGGTAAATGTAATCCTCCAATAAGCAAGTGCTATCCATGGTGCTGAACCTAAAATGGGCTGGCTGCTAAGATTTACATCCCTGCTTTTAAAATAAAGATAGCAAGAGAACAAAGAAAAATTGATAATAGGAGTAAATGAGAAAGTTGCTTAAAATGTCATTCTCTATCTGAATCATGAAAGAAAAAATTGGGTTCAGTGTCCCTTTAATCACAATATTAAAATATAATTAAAAAACCTTGCACTGTCTTTAAATTCATTTTTCTTTTACTCTGTTTTTTTTTTTTTAAAGGACAGCCTACTCCAGAATTTTCATTCTTTGAAAAGATAGATAATCCCTTTATTACACATTCCCCAGTTTTGCATAACCAGCATCGTTATATTAATATACTTTTTACCTCTGTGATTACCTTGCATCTAAACCTGCAGAATGCCCCCTTATCTCAGTTCTTTTGAGAGACTTGCATTTTAGCCAATCAATGTCCTCTCATAAGTAATGCCAAGGGCATGAGCACAATGTTATCTATATGGCCCACATGAACTAACACCCTCTAGCTGTGGAAAACCTTTTAAATGCATTCAGATAAGAGGCGGCCTTCAAGGGCTTTGGAATTAGCATATGAGTTAAACAAGGTTTCCCTAAAACCCTTAGGGAAAAGAGGGGGGTGGGAACTATGTGATTTGTCTTAATATAGACAGCAACCCCTGCACATATCTTCTAAGATCCTATGTGACTGAACTAGAAGATTACATTATTTTGATGTCACTATCTAGTAGAAGGTTTATCAATATATAAACCTCAAATCACCATTACTCGTACTATTATTTGGATATAAGCGAATGACCAGGCAGTGCTATGGACTACTACATATCTCACATTGCTCTTAGTGACGCAGTGTCAGTCGGACAACAATTTTATTGTTTAAGGTGTGCAATGCAATTTGGGAAATTGTGATTCACTGACCCTGTTTTTCGAGACTTTAACTTTTATGCTGCTGAAAGTGGAGTGACCTAAATTGGATCTTACTTCACTTCTACTTGTGCATCCAAAAATGTTATCTTGGAGTGAGATTGGCAACTCACTGGTAGGGATGGGCGAATATTTCGCAATGTTCGAAAAACAAAACGAATTTTAACACATTCGTTCATTCAAATCGGATTTCGAATGTTTACATAACATTCTAACATTCAATTTTCGAATGTTCGGTTTCAAATTTTACGATTACATTTGAAAATATTCATTTAAAAAAATTCGAATTTATATTTATAATAGTATTTCTAATGCTTTCTTTAAATGTAATATTCGAATTATGCAATATTCGAATTCGAAAAATTCAAATTTATGTTTGTAACAGTATTTCTAATGCTTTCTTTAAATGTTATATTCGAATTATGCAATATTCTATATAGAAACATTCAAGATGATATATTTGTATCTATTATGTATCAATTTACTAAATTCCCTCCCTACCACATGAACTATTGAACTTCTGAATAGTATTTGTTAAATAGAATGTTAAATTCAAAATTTCGAATGTGGACATTCGATATAATTATAAACATTCAAATTCAAAAGTGACATTCGAAAACTGTAAATAGCATTCGATTATAGAATTTTTAAGAATATTCATTCTTATCAACATTCGGATTTATAATTCGAATTTCAGTAATAACATTCGTTCTAACATTCGAATTCGGAAATTTACACATTCGCCCATCTCTACTCACTGGTAGAATTAGCACACTATATTCAACAAATACACTGATATTGGATATTTACTATTTCACCCCAATCTGATACTTGTATGTCGTTCTTTACTTTTGACAGCTCTCGTAAGGACACAATGTAAATATGTAAAGCAATTCTATTGGACATGGGGACCCACCCCTCTTTCACACTCCATTTAATCTTAGCTTAAACTTTTGGCTAACTGGTACTTATCGCATTATATTGAAATTTAGCTTAAACTATTGGCTAACGGGCACTTGCTACGTTGTTAAATACTTGCTATATACTTGCTACGGTACTCTATATGAACCTCTATGCCATTTAGTTTTACCAGCCATACTTTAATCACCAGCTGCTTAGGCTAACCCACAGATCTCACACTCAATAGATTCTTAGCTTAAAAACTTTTGGCTAACTGGTACTTGTTGCACTAAATTGAATCTTAGCTTAAACTATCGGCTTACAGACACCTGCTACGTTGTCAAATATTTGCAATATACTCATCACGGTACTTTGTACTAACTTCTATGCCAATTAGTTTTACCAGCCATACTTTAAAACATGATTACCAGCACAAGGGCATAGTAGCTGTTAAGGCTTATTCATTACCTAACCTAACATGATATTAATCTGAGCATATATGCTTACAGTGTATTTTTTAGGAGTCGCATCATTGTGCAGGCTGCACTATGGGTCACTCCCGCTATACACTATTAAATACGATTGAATTCACAGGGCCCCTGTTTTAGCCTGTGGTAATGGAACGGCTGCGTAGTCTGTTGATATTGAACTTGAATGGTATCCTGCTAGGGAGACCGGCAATCGGTAAAGACTGATCCCTGTACCGAGATCAAAGAGGAGTTGTGTGTCATCTGTCACTTTGACACAGTTTTATTTTATTCAATTTTAGTAGTGGACTATTCCACTTTCTTTTTATACATGAGTCATATAAAAGTTAAGTTTTAAATCACTACACACCACACTATTAAGTTTTAAATCACTACACACCACACTATCACATATTGTTAGGTTTATCTCCCCATAAGTGTGCCATATTATGCCCCTTTTTCTATCCCTCTTTTTTTTATAAACGGAATTAGCATATGAGCCTACTTAGGTTTAGCTTTCACCTAAGAATACCAAGAGAAAAAAAGAAAAATTGATGATAAAAGTAAATTGGAATGTTGTTAAAAATTGCATGCCCTATCTGAATCATGAAAGTTTAATTTTGACCAGACTGTCCCTTTAAAGGTTACAAATGTGTACAACAACAAGTTATTTTACTTTCCCTCAAATAGTCTCTGTAGAACAAAAAGTTGTCTAGCTTGTATAATATGTGAACCCAACCAACACAAATCTAATCATATTCAGGTTCCTGTATAAAAGTTTAGAAAAATATTTTTTTATTTTTTTATTTTGGGATTATACTTTAATGTGCAGCATATGTACCAGAGTACATCTTTGTTAGATCATTGCTTTGTGTAATATGCCAAAATCCCTCCAGCAGGAATTAGAGAGATTGTGAGTCTTTCAGTTCATCCCAAGCATCTTGAATGCATGCACTTAAATAGCATCACCAATTTCCGTCTAAAGCAATCATTTGTCATTGGGGTAATTTTGCCAGCTTTATGTTTTCCCCATTTCTATTTATCTCTAATGATAACAGAGATTACAATGAATCCTATAATTCAGTGGTGATATTATAAAAGGAAATTTGCCATGATTTGCAATGATGATGCTAAACCAGTTACAGAATACATTTTTGCTCTTGTTCAGCAGGTATATAAAGAAGGGGTGGATCTACATAGCCAGTGGAAACTTAACAGAATGGGAAAGAAAATGCCAGCTGATTGTGCTCTTAACCCCTTGGCTTTCGGAAATTTCAGAGAAAACATGCCCCAAAAAACAGGGATTTTTTTTTAGCATTTTTGCTATCACTCCATTTAAACAGAAATAGAGTTTTTTTTTAATATTTAGTTATCAAAACTATATATGTTTTAAGTAGACAACCCAAGGTATTGATCTAGGATAATTTTGTTATAATTTCTTTTTTTTAACGTTTTCACAAACTTCTCATTGAACTTATTTACATACCACTCGCAATCATAACACAAATGGTTGTAAAAGCTTCTCTTGGATTCCCTTTGCTCAGAATTAGCAGACATGTATGGGTTTTTTATTACTTTTTTGGTTATTAGAAGGCCGCTAATTGCAGCTGAGCACCACACTACTGTTATCATGCATTAATGAGTTATCTTGTAAGGTTAATATTTGTTCTAATGTAGGGATTACCCTCCCACATAACACCTCCCACCCACTTATCCCACCTGATCACTCTCAAACAACACTCTTCCCGACCACCCACACTCCTCACCACCTTCTTAGGTACTGACAGACAGTAAGCCGTTTAGAGGGTTTTTTATTGGGTTTATTTTACATTTCTTTTCAACTCTCCCATCTCCTTGATCCTTCCAAAACGGTTGTCTAACACGTCTAACACACTCCCCTTCCACTTGTATGAGCCATCTTTGGTACAGGCAGATGTCTCCAGGTACCCATTTAAATGTATTTGTTTATTTAGTTATTAATACCCTCCCTGCAATTGTTATGTAGGTACCCCTCCTCTAATTCACCTTTTTACTGTAGTGTAGGAACCCATCCCTTCCTCTCCCTTCAAAACTTATTTGATGTAGTGTAGGGTTCCTGTCCATCCCTCCCTTCACTGTTGGGCAGCCCACTCGCTTCCCACCTTCCCTCCCGCACTTCCCACTGGTAGCAATGGATGATCTATACAGAAAGTGCCAGATTGTTGCAGACAGTAACACTGGCAGTGCCAATCTGGCTTCATATGATAATGGAGCACTGATCGGGCTTCGTTAGCATATGAATGCTGATGCAGCAACTCTTGTTTGACAACAGAAAGTGCTTGGGCTTCCAGCATGTCGGATGTAGATTTACGTTATGCGTTATGATGGGCTATGTACCACATGACATAGATTTACGTCCAATTGGGGTAAAGGGTTAAATTTAGTCTTTAAGAGCGAAGTTTGTGCTGCTATCTTGGTTAATTATTAAATTGAATGTCTGACATAAGTAATATTAATGAGCTACAGATAGCTTTTGTTTTGAGAAATTGACTTCTGGGAACAACTCTTGTTAAAATGAAACATTCAGGATTCAGAAAGTGCATGCAGTTTTATGACACTTTCTAATTAACTTCCATTATGCACACTTTATGAGGCACCAGCTCTTACTAAGCATGTGCACAAGTACACAGTGTATAAGTATACTAGTTTGTGATTGGCTGATAGCTGCCACATGATACAGGGGGCCTACAAATGGGGGAAAATACATTTGAGTAAGTGCTAGTGCATTGTCTTTTTATTAGGCACATATGCAATTCTCCTGTAATGGCCCTTTAAAAGCTATGTTCTTGGCGCAATAGATTTGTTACTGAGCGCTATCCTTTATTCCCACATGCACTGAGATCTTTAGTCAATACACAGCAATTCATTAAATGAACATGACACGCTAGAAAAGTAAAAAAATGTTTTGGTTAAAATATTTAGCTATAAATGTAATACCATATTGTGTGTTATTCTTTGCACAAGTTATGCAAAAGATAACACACATTTTTAAGAGAAAAATGTGTAGAACGTCTTTGATAGTAGTATTGGTCCTTAGATCCATGCTTCTAAAACTGGGTCTCAGTACCTCCCAGGGGCTTTCTTAAAATTTTATGAGGGTCCCCACAAGATTTGATAATGTACGGTGTACAAGGAGACAGAAGAAAAGGAGAGGGCCCTGGTATAATGGTAGGCTAATTTACAATTGCTTAACAAACACCAGCAGTTTATGGTGGTGCTGAGCTCCGCTTGTTCTTCAAATGTATGTTTTGTTTAGCTAAATGTCTTCATCTCCTTACAAAACCTTATTCATTAAGGAAAAATAATACAGATAAAATTATTTTATTAATGTCATGGGTCACCTTGGCTGTGTATGTAAATATGTGTATATACTGTATGTTAGTGTGTTTGTTGTGAGAGTGTACTGAGTGTGTATGTAAATGTATGAGTGTATATGAATGAGTGTGTGTGTATGAGTGAGAGAGTGTATTGTCTACTTGGAAGGTACATGGAGTTAGACAATGAGACAATTAGCGATTAGCAATGGCCACAAAAGTTAAATTGACTTATTTTCACTAATAATCCTCTCACTTGTGTGGTATATTGATGTAGAAAAAAGTATACCTGTCTGGACTTTATTATAAATATGGGGAAACAGCACACAAATATCCGAAGGGACACAGAGTTATGGATCTGCCACATGCAACAGCATTCAGCATAAAATCCAACTCCAAATCCTGTCTCCATATTTTTAAAAATTGACCTTTATTCAATACACCAGGGTCCTAGGCTTGTGAACAACTGCTATAGATTCTTAATCATGTCTCATTGTATTGAATAAAGGTCAGTTTTTAATCATATGAAGGCTGAAGTTGGAGTTTGATTTTATACAAATCTATATGTATCAATGCTCTGTTTTATCATTTAGGTACCTGACTTTTTAAACTGCTTCTCTGCATCCCAATATTTATGTTTAATTGTATACCTGAATATATAATATAGTGTAATTAAAGCTCTAGATTCCACTAATCTTGTTGAGTTTGAAAAAAAAAATAGTTTAGAAACTTTCCCATAGCATATCCAAGATATGTAAGATTTACGGGCCTTTTTATCATAAGCTTTCAGCAACAGAGTTGATTAGGAATTTAATAGGAAAATACTGATTTAAGGTGATGACAAATTTTTTTCTGCTTTTTTAACATGAATTACAATTTATGTTTTAACTAAATTTTGCTTCATCCAGTTATTAGTTTAATTTAATAAGAGAGCTAAGGTTTGCACTGCAAATAAAACATTTTTGCATTGCTTTTTATACACCGAAACCCAGCAACACTTAAAGGGACATTCTACTTGATTTTTTTATTGTTTAAAAAGATAGATAATATCTTTAATACCCAATCCCCAGGTTTGCACAAACAACATATATTAATTTACTTTATAACTTCTACATCTCTATAATTTGCCTGTTTCTAAGCCCCTGCAGGCTGCCTCTTATCTCAGTGCATTTAATAAGCTTTACACGGCCAGATAGTGCTAGTTCATGTGTGTGATATAGATTACATTGTGCTCACTCCTGTGGAGTTATGCATGAATCAGCTCTAATTAGTTAAAATGCAAGTTTGTGGGGGGCGGAGCTATCTTCCACACAGACCAGTCGCCATATCAAAAAGCTCCTCCACAAAATAGCCATAAAAGCCCACTAAATAACATATATACCCCTACAAAGAGAGACCCTGAGACTCCTGATCTGTTCTTCAGACCTCAGATCCTACCCGAACAGAGGCTATCGAGTGAATCTCAGGGAGCAGAACCGACACAGGAGGTTCAGTTGCCGCGACCGCCTAAGGACTCCATTTTATAATCCCGGTGCACTCAAGTTACAACCTAAGCAGCACCAGCTAGGCAGCATACACTATCCTGCTCTGGAGGGTCGGGGATCCGCTCCGGAGCTCAGCTACCGATTTCACACCTGGGGAGCAAATAACATTTTGGGCGCTGCGGAGGTGATCTACATCGGATCAGACTGACACAGGGATTATTGTGAGTACCGGCTGTTTACACCTTGGCCAAACTCTTACACAGCATTAATTGTAACTATGGCTGCACACCGTACCACCCAAGACACAAGACATTAAGCAGTTGAGGTTAACAGCTTGCTCAGATACCCGGGGTTTCTCCTACTCTGGCGCGAAAAAACACCTTTTTTTTTCTCAGCTCCTTCACCAGCATAAAGCTCTGCGCAACGTTCTTAGCTGCAGGACACAAAATCACCACAAGCCTGTTGCCTTAGCCCTTGAAAGAATTTATGTGAGCACTTTATTCCCTTTGCTTGTGACAGTTAACTTCAAGCTGGACATCTAGCTACCCCTATACATATTTCTCTTAACCAGCCTTAGGAGACTCTACAACCCTGCTAACCATGTGGATTGCATATCGACGATAGGCACTCTCTTACCGGCTCTGGCAATTACTGAGCAGTTAGTCTTGGTTCTTAATAGGTATCCTAAGCTGCAAAGTCTCTAACCCTGAACTCAAACCACCTTCCTAACATCCTTGGCAACTAGTTTTAAACGGATTATTAATTTCTTCTTACCTCCATCCCAGGAGGGGAACATAAAGGGAAAAGTAGCTGCACTCCTCAGAGAAACCCAGTCATAAACTCTCTACAAAACAGAGCAGTAACAATAAAATATAATCCAACTCGTTCTTTCCCACCCACTGAGACCCTCAAATTGAAAGCACTTACTCTCAGGCTATAAAGAGGATTGCAGGTTATATCCCCAGAGCTGATTCACAGCTAAGTTAGAGGGAGTGCATTTATCATCCCTGAACTTTGAAATTCTAACAACAGAATAACATCCTACTCCATTCCTGTCATGTTATATTGGCAAACGCAGCTGCTGTATTTACACAGTAAGGTTATTGTACTACCCTCTCACCCAGCCTGTCACAGAACACTGAAAGACACATACTATACAGCTATTTAACAGACATCATCAGCTACAACTTTAACCCTCCAACTAGATCACTGTGAACCTCATACACATTCCAACTATACAGGGATCCCTCTCCCCCTTTCCCATAGTTATTTAATTCATCATATCCACTTTCCTTTTTCCGGACTCGCCCAGAGGTGGCACTTCCCCAGGAGAGGGATCACCCCTTTACTCCTAATAGCTCCTACAAATCAAATCTTCTTTACTACTTCAGCCCTGACAATCACACACATTTCCTCATAAGAATCTAGGGGAGAAATGATGGGCTAAGACCCAATGGTGTAGAGGCACTGGATTCGTACCCCCCCCCCCCTAATTCTCATTCTTAATAAGGAAGTAGCTCCTTTCAACGGAATACAGTGATTACCAAGTTTATACCCATAGCAATGGCACAATCAGTAAAGAGAAAGCCGAAGCATCAGGATAACCCTAAAAGGACCCTGATGGACCACTTTCACAGTAAGAACCTTTCAGACCCAGAATGCTCAGGTGACGATTCCAGAGACTCAACCGTCTTCAGTTCTGAGAACACTAAAATGGACAACTCTCATAAAGACAGAACTACACTTTCACAAACCACCTTCCTGGAATCTATTAAATTACTGACAGATAAGATGGATACCCATCATGCATCACTGAGACAGGAACTCCACCAATCTGTTAGCGAACTCAAATGGGATATATCCTCATTAGGAGAACGGACAGAGATACTTGAGAGAAAACATGAGGATCTGGCTACTGATCACTCCAATCTCCTTTCTTACTCACAAAACCTTGTGGAGCAGATCTCAGACTTGGAAACTAAGCTGGCAGATCTGGAGGACAGATCCCGCCGTAACAATCTTCGGATTAGAGGCATACCTGAAGATGTCTCTTCGGCTGAACTCCATAATTACCTCAAGACCCTCTTCAAGGAACTCCTTGGAACAATCACAGAACAAGACCTGTTAATTGATAGGGCGCACAGAGCCTCACGCCCCCGTAGTTCCACCGCTGACACATCCAGAGATGTCATTCTATGGTTACACTACTATACCACAAAAGAGAACATTCTGAGGGCATACGTTACTAACAAACCTCTTAAGGAGCCCTATCAAAAACTACAAATTTTCCCAGATCTGTCTTTGCATACTCTAGCCAAAAAGGAGAACTTTTCATCAGTTCACATTAGCATTGAGACATCACAAGATAAAATACAGATGGGGATTTCCTGTAAAACTCTTTGTACAACACCAAGATCAATCCTACACAATCTCAACTATTGACCAGGGACTGAAATCTCTTTGTACTCTAGGA